>NC_135539.1:87597680-87948514 GCF_045843805.1 Urocitellus parryii | reverse complement strand
TCTATATTGTATACAATATGGCAGATGCAGATCACCCATCTTTCTTGGCCTCTCTGTGATGTCCTCCAGATGAGCTGGCTGTGAAAACTACCAATCTCAGGATGCTCTTGAATGCCAAGCCACTGAAAGTTGGAACCTGAAAATTATCAGCTTCAAATGAATTTGCAAGCAGAGTTTGGTGATGGGTGTGTTACTCCAGGAATCAAGCTAAAACACTTACTTGAAAGGAGTTGTGTTGATCATGCGAAATGTTTGGAAAACAGCTTTATATAACTTGATGTGCAGAATTATTGGCCACTGGCCAGTTTTACTTACCCACATCTTTACACATTAAGATGACAGTTACTTTGGTAGCTCTTTCTAGAAGGACAGTTTTCTTTTAAACATTTTTTAATTTAGAAAATTTTTTTTCTAATTAGTTATACATGACAGCAGAATGCATTTTGAATCATTGTACACAAATAGAGCACAACTTCTCTGGTTGTGCACGATGCAGAGTCACACCATTTGTGCAATCAAATGTGTACCTAGGGTAATGATGTTCATCTCATTTCACCATGTTACCTACCCCACTACCCCCTACTCTCCTCCCTCCCCTTTGCCCAATAAAATTTCTTCCATTCTTCCCATGCCCCCTCCCCCATTATGAATCAGCATCCACTTATCAGAGAGAACATTCCGACTTTGTTTTTGGGGATTGGCTTACTTCGCTTAGCATGATATTCTCCCATTTAGAAGGACAGTTTTCATAACCCATACATCTCCATAGTTTCCTATGTTTTTACTGAAATTTCTCCTGAAGAACAAATTACCTTTTAGAATTCTTCCAAGTCTCTATGCAGAAAATTCTGAGATTGTTGAGACTTGAATAGCTAGGGAACCTTTGCTTTCTCTATCTTCTTCCCCCTGTCAAAAACTTGTTAATAAAGGGTTAATGATTCCCAAGTATAATTTTTTTTTTTCTTTTAAAGCTTTTTGCTGCCTGACCTATTTCTCCTTATCTCAGTCTAAGCCTTAGAAAACCCAAAAGGGAGTTAAAAATAGAACTAACATTTTCTTTAAAAATTTTTAAAAAATCCTTCTCTTTTGAATGTGTGAGGAGGTTTTCTTTAATATTTGACTTGTTCCCCCTTCTCTTTTTGGCAGCCTTCAAATGTACAAATCTCACTGTAGTCATCCCAGTCTGAAAGCAATTAATATCAAATACCAGAAAGCTAAAAATAAGAATTCTTTCCTTTCAATAGAGGTTATTGGATATTTTTCTCAGCCTCTCCAGTCAGGTGGCCTTTTAGTAAGAGATGGGCGCTAATAGTTGCTGTGGGCAAAGGTGGTGAAAGAACAGTAAATAATTCAAAAATAGCTACACTCAAGTGCTAGGCAATTTGGCTTGTCTCAGAACTTAAAAGATTTTTTTAAAATGATGATGTAGCCACAACTCCACCAGTATTATCTTATACCAGTTTTTTATCTATGGGTTTTACTGTTTTAGAAGCTCTCCTCACTTTCCTGGCCCCATTTCCTTTAACTAACCACCTCACTCCACTCTCCTTCCATGCAGTTGACTAGGGCAATCCAGTCCTCTCAATTAAGGGTGAGAGGAAGAAATGTGGTTCAGGCTTAGCAAATTAGAGACTCATGATTGGTACTTTTTCTAGAATCATCAAAGAAAATCTTTCTGCTTGGGTTGCTAAGCTGGTAGGAGTGCACCTGAAGGTAAAATCTGTCAAAGTGAAGCCAGTTCACAAGAGAGCAGAGCAACAGAGTCAAATTTGGTCCTATGAATTGTGTTTGAGCACCTGTGCTACTGAGACAATAAGTTTCCATTTTATTTGTATTACCATAATTTGGGCTTTTGGTAAGTGAGTTTTGAATAGTACATCCCTTTTATGTTTTCTTCTCTCTCCTTTAATCCTCATCAATGTCTAAAAGATTCTTTGCATTTGATCCACTTGGTTATTTTAATTTAAAAAAAATTGGCTGAGAATTTCCTTTTAAAATTATACACTTTTATTTCTTTGGTTTGCAAAACAAAATATCACCTTTCTTCTTAAAATGAAAGCAAGCTTTAGGGGGAGGGTGGAGGGAAGGGAAAAGGGAGGAAATGTTGGAATGAGTTTGACAAAATAATGGTATGTGCATGCATAAATATGAATTCTGTATCTAAATGTGAATTCTACCTTTATGCATACTTATAAAGCACCAATTAAAAAATAAGTAGATAAATGAGTGGAAAATAGACCAAGAGAGCAGAGGAAGGGGAATAGGGAGAGAAAAGAAATGAGGGAAAGGGGGAGTACTAGGGACTGAAATGGAGCAGATTAAATTTCATGCATGTATGATTATGTCAAAACAAGCCCAACTATTATGTATAACTATAATGTAGTAACAAAAGAATAAAAAAAGAAAAGAGTGAAAGCAAGCTCAGAGACAAAGATGGTTAATCATCTACTTTTATTATTGAGGTGTATGGCATAGAAGACTCACCTCAATTTCATGGATTCAAAGGAAAATGGCATTTATAAAGAATGATGAGGATAAATTAATTCCATGGGGTATTGTCCACTAATTCTCAATTATATAATTATAATCATGTTTCAGTGGCTTTTTCTTCTTCCCAGCTCCTAGAAAGTCTAGGATACAAGCTTGACTAATGTGCTCTCTTATACCCACAGTAAGTTTTTCATATTCACACCTTTCCAATGGAATTTCAAAACATCATTGACCACAAGGATTAAGAATTGTGTTTTACCTATGCTCATATCAATTGTCAATGATCCTGGTATAGAATATTTTCCTGCTCAGAAAATATTTGCTGAACCAAACTAGTTTGTACCTTTGTGCTCAAGGTGCAAACCTATCCAGTTCTTTAGTGTTAATTTCTTTGTAAGACACCTTGTACAGACAACTACTGTAAAACACATTGATGATACAAAAACGAGTGGTATATTCCATCCAATTGCACTGGGGATTTCTTCTTGCAGATTTAAGACTGCCTAATAGCATCCATCTCTTATCCTTTCCCAAACCCACAAAAGGGGCAATAAAAGAATTTTGGAAAGATAGTAACCCACAAGGACAAAGTGAATGAGAAAGAAGGAGACAATGGAGGAAAAATGTGAATTTTTAAAATTCACATTGAATTTTAAAATTCACAATTGATTTTTAAAATGTGAATTTTTAAAATTGTTTTACCAGCATAGACAGAGCTACATCCCAACTCTCAACAAAAACAGAGACACCTGTGGAAAATGAGCCAGTTAACCCCACGGAAATTAACATCATGATATATCTAGGTGAGGAATGGAGATGGAAAAAGATGGATTTATTGAAAACAACTGGACCTACAAAGCTCTTTTTCAGTCTCTGTAGTCTCCTGATGAGGTGACAGAGTTTTATTCTCTGGAAAGATTGAGAAACCCTGACTTGAGAATATTAGCCCCCATGGTGACCTGGGGTAGAAAAGGCACATCAGGGTAAATATGTAACTGAGACTTACGATCTCTTTCCCAGCCTGCTTCCAGGGTACGCCAGGTATCATGTGCAGGCTGCCAGCAAGGAGCATGGGGGATTCCCCTCTAGAAGAAATTATTGGCTGCAGGAAAATGATCTGTCTCTCCTGACACTTATCAACCCAAAGTGATTTTGATGAATAAAGCCGTAAGAAGACAGGTGAACACATACACACACCTGACAAAAAGCATCAATTCAGTTTCATAATCAGCATATACTTCTTGAGACACAACATTAGCCCAAGCTCTGCAGGTCAGAAAAGTTTCAACACTGACCAGGAACAAAAGTATCCCCCCTTTCTGAATTTAGAGGTATATGATGGAACTTAAAATCTGTTACTTATGTAATTCCATGATTTTAACTATTGCTCTTCTGGGCTTTTAACTTACATACAGTTGCTTTAAGTGAAATAAAAAGAAAACACTGGGTTTACATAATACATTGGGTAACTTATGAGTCATTTATCTTTTCCTGTCTCTAAAAATGTATTATGTATTTCATTTTTCTTAATATTTTCAAATTTTCTGATAGCTTCTTACAGTTACAATCTTCCACTTCCAAGAATTTTATCTTTATTTTTCTCCAGTGCAAATGGAAATAACTTTTCTTTCTTTTTAGTCTGTTAACTACTTGAGGTCAGGACTAGGTCTCTTCCACTTCTGTATCCCTTTCCATAGACTTGCTAAGTATATGCCGATTCTGTTCTTTTTATGTATCTATTATCAAGTGGCTATGTAGTCTTTCAGCAGCAGAATGGTGCAACTCTTCTCTTGCTTGCCCCATGTCCATAGATATGACCAGTAAATAAACAACAAGCCCAAATGTACATAAGCAGTTTCACTTACACAGATAGAAAAAGTAAGGTCAGCACAGTCTCAGCTCCCCACATCACTGTTCCCACAGGACACCATCAAACCAGAGGAACCAAATGATACACAACACAAGGGATGGGGCACTCTGATTGCGAGGTCCTTTTCACACTGCCACTGTATGATTTTATAGTTTGCACCTATACCTAAACAAAAGTGATGTGTAAAATTACAAGCCTTATTGAAACCAAGAAGGTTAATGGGAAAGACTTCCTGTCAACCTGTTGCAAGATGCAGAGCCTCCTTCAAGATGGGGGAGGTGAATGAGAAGTGGCCTTTCTATATAGTTGATGAATGGCCACCCATCTTGCCATGATCCAGAAGAGAGCACAGAGTATTCTGCCCACACGTGAGCTTGACTGCATTTGAGATTGGCTTACGTGGCCTGTGTATGGGCATGGGAGGCCACTAGGCACTTTGGACCCTACAGTTATCACTTCTCCAGCTCTTCCCCAAACTTCTAGCATGGTCCATATTTTAATGAAAGGTTTAGCTTTGACCTCCACCCAGTTAAATGCATCAGACATGTCACGTATTTATCAGCTGTTTGCCACAGCATGGTTATCAGTTAGATTACTAGATTGTGGATCTAGAATGAGAGATTTCATAAATACTGCTTTCTAGTTCTATCCATTTCATAAGCTAATATTCCAACTTTTATTTTAGTAATGTTGACTGTGAAAATAAATGCTTCAGTAAATCAAAAGAAGATATAAGGACGTGTCACCCAGTATTTTGTTTTCAAAGCAAAGGTGTTTCTACCCTCCCTCCTCCCTTCCTTTCCCTTCTTTAATTCTGTTCCCTTTCCTTTCTCTTCATTTGTCCTTTCCTTTATTCTCTGCTTCCCTCCCTCTTTTCTTCCTCCTCTGTTCTCTCCCTCCTCCCTCTTCCATGTCACCTTCATCTGGGAAGGTGATGCAGTTCCATGTTCATCTGCGCATGGGACATGGCTGGTGGTGTGATCATAAACAAAGGGTAAGAGCCAGAGCTTAGACTTGAACATCCATTTTATATTTTTTGATTTGACTTTTGAAACTATTAATTGTTTTTTTTCATCTTTCTGGTGAATTTAATCATGTAAGGAAATTAAGACTTACATAGAAAGTAAAGTGATGACATGATTTGATAAAGTACAAAATTCTTACAAAATTTACACCTTAAAATTATTTTACCACCTAAGAGTTAACAGAGATTAGAAGTTTTTAAAAGCCTTGGGGAGTACTGGAGCCAATTTTTACCCTATTTTATAGCAGACTAGCTAGAGATCACAAGAAAAATGTTTTGACTGAAATTTTATTGCTAATAGATATGGAAACAAAATTCAGACACAAGTCTAGCATATTTTTACTTGGTTGTAATTATTTTTAATCTCATATATGTTCTAAAAGGCACAAAAAAGAAACTGAGGAATTTAGTAATTAAACCCTCTTCTACATTTTCCTTAAAGAAGTCCAGACTTCTGTTCAGGATTATTTCCTGATAGAGATCATAGACTGTTTACTAAATTAATTCTATGCAAAGTGTGAATGAATATACTTTTCTTTTTTTGTGTGATGAGTCTCCAGCAAAATATGTTGTCTCTGAGAAATATCCAATTAACTAAGAGGACTTGAAGTCCAGTCCCAAACCACTGACTCAGGAAGGAAGACAGAAAACTTAAATGCAGAGTATATTTTCCCAGCTATGAGCTAAGGTGAAATCCCTATGGAAGTAGGAAAACAAAAAGATGGTCATAAATACTCGATTTTTATAGGAAATATGACCTTGTAGGAAAATTTTAAGCAGTCACAAATGCTAGATTTTCATAGAAAATATGACTTCCACAAACCAGAGAACATGCATTTAATAAATATCAGAAAAAGAACAAAACTCTTTATTCAGAATATCCAACAAATATTCACAGTATTTGTTTGTAGGGAAGACCTATTCCTTATGGCAAGCTTTCTGAGACACAGTGGATTTGGGGTTTTTTTGTTGGTTGGTTGGTTGGTTGGTTTTTAGTTGTATGCTCATGGTGGGTTCTCTCCCATTTTCTCTTCCAGAGTGTTCCTCATATTATACTTGATGGCTAGCTACTCAAACTGGCCTTCTGTAAAGCTGTCATAAAATTTTCATGAGGCGATTTGCTAAATTCTATGCCTAATATAAACATTGCGCGTTGTCAGCCCACCCTGCATGTTCTCTGGGTTTTCTCTTGTACCCACAGGCAGTTTGGCTCAGCCTATAGTACAGACATACTCTTCTGCAGGCTTGGCTCAGTACAGCTCTAATCAGAGTCTAAAGACCCATCTTGTATGGCACTCACAGGCATGTGTAAAATGAAAATTTTCACAGCTTTGTAAAGCATTTTGTGAGGTCATCTCTAGGTCAAGTTGAACTTCAAAAGCAGTTTTGCAGTGAGGCCAATAAACAGTTGCTTGACTAAGATTAGAAAACCTCTAATTCCCCAGCTTCCAAAGTGACAAGTCATAAACGAATTGATTTTGTTTGGCCTACTCTAATGACTTCTTGGCTGGAATCTTTTTTTACATTTCTACCCAGCTGTGGAGAAATCCACAGGTTTGTTTGGATGGCTGGCCTGTCTGGAATAGCATTGCAAACTATCAACAAGCAACTGATCAATTCATCTTTTATAAATGTGGCCAGCTCAGCTGCTTCTGGTGAACTTTCTTCTCCTCCTTACATTACCAGACGTTCCATCTGTCTTCATATTCCCATCCCGGCTCTGTCCCTCCTTCTCTGTTAACCTCATCTTACTAGCATGCACAAAGCCTGGCTTCAATCCAGGCATCAAGAAGCAGATGTTTGGTCACCTTGTGAGCATGGTGACCACTGTCCTTTGCATGGGCCGGTATTGCTATAAGCATATGCTTTGTCATCTGAGCTTCTTTGAAACCTACCTAATTTTTGAGTGTCATGGGACAAAGGACCTAGCATATCCAAAACCCAATTTTCTCATCATTCAAGTGAGGAAAATACTTTCTTTCTCAAAATACTGTTGCAAGCATTAAATGACCAAAATATAATGCCAGCGTGATGTATAAATTCCTCCTTACAGAGGCTGTAATTGGTTTTCTTCTTCTATCATTTACTTTTGTTTCAATGGAATTGTCTGGAATTCTGTCCCCATCTATGGCACTTTTGATTAGCATACTTTCTGATATCTTTATAATAAGTCAGCATGTTGGGTATGGTGACCCATATCTGAAATCTCATCAACTAGAGAGAGAAGATAGGAGAATCACAAGTTCAAGTCCAGCTTCAGCAATTTAGAGACACTCTGTCTCCAAACAATCAAAAAGATTTGGGTTTTACTCAGTGATTAGTGACCCCGGGTTCAATCCCAGTACCAAAACAAAACAACAAAAAAAAGAGGTCAGTGAGTGTTTATACTGAATTTCAGTACATCCCCCAAATCCTTTTCCACCCATGCTTTCAAGGATGATGGTTTATTTCAGTAGTGAAAAAAAATAAAAACACATACAAAAATTTAGGTAAATAGGAAAAGTGATATCCTATCCCTTCTCTCCAAAAAGATCTGTTATCATTGTCAAATTTCTTCCCTTCTTTAGGATTGTCATTCATATAATGTTTTCTCTTATTGACTTATCAAAGAAAGATTTAACAAAATGTGAATGGCTCTACTTGCAATTTAAATTTGTAAATTTTCCCTTGTAACTCTCCATTGTTTTGGGGGTATTGGAGTATTTTGGGTTTTGTTGTTGTTTGTTTTCTCTGATACTGGACATAGAATCCAGGTCTCCTGCTAGCAAATGCCTTACCACGAATCTACATCCTTAGTCAGCAATGCTTTCAAATTAGACAAGGTCAACAATGGAGAAATGGAATCAGGGAGAATCAAATTATTAATTCATTAAACAAAAAAAATGCACTACTAGTTGGAAAACACCTACTTCCTAATGGACTTTTTGTATTTCAAACATTGTTCTCTCATTTGCCAAGACTTTACAATATATTACTTACAGTATCCTCTATCTTCCATTTCCAATACCCTTGGAGGAGAAAAAATGCAGGGAATGATTCGGAGCACAGACACTGAAACCATACTGTTTGGATTATACTCAGCTCTTCTACTCGTGAACTTTGTGACTCCACATAGTTGACCCAGTTATGCTGTGCCTCTGTTTCCCCGTCTGCAAAAGAGAAGTAATAGTAACTTGTTATAAATATTGAAAGAGTTAATATGTATGATGACCCTAGTACTTGATCAACTGTAAATACTCAGGAAGTCTGAGCTATGGTTATTAGCTATCATAGAGCCAAGGAGAAAAAACTAAAGGAAATGTACAATATCCAAATTTCCTTAGCTTTGGTTGTTTTATACAACATGAATCTTTAAAAAATATTATTTGTTTTACAAATAATATTTAATTAATGCATATAATTTGTGGATAGAACCCAAATGCAATGTAAACATTTTTTTCTTTGGTGTAAGTACTGATCCACTCAATGAATGCATCTGAATATTGTTTTAGCCTCCCAATTAGCCTTGCCCAACCCTGGCTGCTGAGGAACTTGTGGCTAACAAAAAACTGAGGAGCTGCTGTCACATCTGCTCTGTTCTGTATTGATGCTTTTAAAAAACCTAAATGTATGGCTTTTCTTTTATGATTTCATCTTCTTGAACTTAGCTCATTAATATCATTCTCTGTCCACACTTGATGGCACCAACTAACAGAAACTAGTTTTAAAACATATATTTTATTCTATTATAGTTCTCTGTAACCATTAACCTGTTTGCAGATATTATTCTCAGAAAAAATCTCATTTCTCAATAGGTTTCTGTTTTTCTGTTTATTTAGTAGTGCTGAGGATCAAACCCAGAGCTTTGCACATGTTAAGCAAGCTTTCTGCTGCTCAGCTACATCCCTGACTTGGTTTCTGGTTTTCCGTGAATTTCACTGCCAAGGTGTATAGGTGTTCAAATCCCTGGAATGATAGTTCTTCATGGTCTTCCTGCTGTCCCCACTTATTCGACAAACACCGATTGAGTGCCTACTACATGTCAAGATAGAATTCTGAAATACAAAATTCAATTAAGCACAATCCTTATAGTGGAAACTCCTTAGATGATCTTTATAGCACAATGTCCTAAGTGTTATTAATAAAAATGGAAAAGAGGGCACACTAAATCAAACCCCAACACATGGCAAAGATAATTTCTTCAGCTTTATCCAACTCTTGCAGCATTTTACCAGAAATGGGAACATTAAAGTTTAGCAGCACACAACTGGCAACTTTGCACAGCTAATTAGCAGTTAAGCCCTTTAGAAAATCCTAATTTCCTGATGATGATCTGTGCAAAGTAGGACACACTGTATTTCAGTCCAGGAAGGAAACATTTTTTCCCCCTCTTCCAGTACAAAATAGTTAATTATTTGTTTTTCTGGCCCCAAGGCTTCTTCCTTAACAACCAAGTTTGTCTAAAGATTCTTATTTCCTATCCAATCAGACTAATGGGCAAGCAGTTTGGTCTCACCTCAACATCTAGGACCTCTTGCAATAATGTTTGGTATAACATATCTAAATACATTTCGAATTTGTTGTTCTTATTCCCAAGTCAATCATGTACTTTAATTTAAAAGCTTCAATTTAACATTTTAATGTGCATCTTAAGTGTGATGGTGATTATGGTTTGAGAAGCAAGAAAGATAATTAGAGTTATCTAAAGAGGTGAAAATCTCTAGGAGAAAAGAAAGAAGTCTGTGAGAATGATGTGTTGAGACCACAGTGTTGCTAGCTGTTAAGTATTAAGATCTCATATTGTAAAGGTGAAACTGGAATATAAGTAGTGAGAAGGGAACACAAATGAGGTGTTTAACTATTCAGCAAGAGTCCTGCTGGTGTTATTCCTTCATTTGCATTGCTTATGCTAGGATGATCAGAGCAAACATCAACTAAAATGTCCCCTTTTTCTTAGTGTGATCTGTTTGAGTGGGGACCACCTTATAATGGTCTGCATGCTTTAGAGTACTCTATCCAGCACATATCAATGCGTATGCATTTCTTGCTGCTCATCTACTCATTTGTGAGACAATCTCAAGAAAGCTAAATGAGCAATGCCTTCTGAAGAAATGGAAATGAAGTTATGAGTGAAATCAAAGTCAAAATCACATAAAGGTGGTAGTTGAATATTCTTCTGTAAGATGGGGTAAATAATCTTATTAACTTCACTATTCACTTATAAGATATATTTTATAAGGTACACTTGTATGTTATTTGTGGGACTTAAGACTAGTATAACCACTCTGGAAAGCGGTATAATGATTCCTTAAAACAAACAAACAAACAAGCAAAAAAACCTATGGATGGAACTGCCATATGACCCTGTTATCCCACTTTTTGGTATTTTTCCCAAATGAGCTAAAATCAGCATATTATAGTGATACAGCCATCTCAATGTTTATAGAAGCACAATTCGCGATAGCCAAATTATGGAATCAACTCAGCAATATGTGTGAGTATATATACGATGGAGTTCGACTCAGTCATAAAAATGAATGAAACAATGGCATTTGCCGGTAATAGGATGAAAATGGTATCATGGTAAGTTCAATAAGCTGGATTCAGAAACTCAATGGTAAGATATTTTCTCTCATATGTGGAAACTAGAGGAATATAAACAAAAGGGGTAGGGAAGAATAGGGTATCATAAAGATAAAGGGAAGATCAGTAATGTAGAAGAAGGAGATGGAGAGGCAGAGCAGAGGGATGTGAAACGGGAGGCAATGCAGAATGAATTCTTTAAAAGTCCCGTTATGTGCATATATGAATATGCCATGGGGGACTTCACCTTTATGCATAAATAAAAAGAACCAATCAAATATAAATGAATAAATGTGTGCAAGGAAGTCTAGTAGAGTAGAGGAAGAGGGGTAGGATAAGAGGAAAAATGGGGAATCATGAACTGAAATCAAATTCCATGCATGTAGGAATTTGTTAGGATAAACCCTGTACTATGTACAACTATAAAGCTCCAGTTAAAAAAAAAAGATATACTTAACAGTACACTTATTTATAATTGGGTTATTTATATGCCTCTTTTAATTTTTTTACCTATTTAATACTTTTTAAAAAAATTTTTTTTATTTGTTGATGGACCTTTATTTTATTCATTTATTTATATGTAATGCTGAGACTTGAACCCAGTGCCTCACACATGTGAGGCAAGCACTCTACCATGGAGCCACCACCCCAACCCTATTTGAGACATTTTTACCATGTATCTTCAGTAATTAATCTCTCTCTGGTAAATAACACTAAACAGCAGAGACTAGAGTTGCTAGAGTCCATGTCAAATGTGAGGTATTGTTCTCAATACTATGTATTATTTAGGTTGTTTAATCCTCACAACAAATTCTATGAGAACTACTTTTAATTTAACTTAATACTTGAAAATTTTGAGACTAATAAATTGCTCATTCAACACTTCTCAGCTAATAAATGAAGATTATTTACACCTAGCCAGTCAAACTTGACTCTTCTCCTTGACAATATACCCTCTCAATAAATTGATTGGGTGTCCAAAAAAAAATGTTGAATAAATTAAGGATCTGTTTTTTAAAAATATAAATCTAAAGGAAACTGACAATTATGTTCTGTTACTGAGCATTAATTTTTCATTCAAACTTTCTGATTTCTGAAGCTGATAGGAAACCTTGTGGTTTAAATAATTTCCATTGCCATAAAATGGGAAAAAATGTTTTAACCCAAGAAATGAACTTGATTATGGCAACACATTTTAAAGTTAATTTACAACATAAATGCCTTCAAAAACAGCATTTCAGAAAACACACACACACCCCAAAAAATAGTTCTGATATGGCTACTCTATGAAGGCTGGCAGAATTGGGGAAGGCTGAGGGCATAATGTAAGCCAGCTCCTTTGCCAGATGTTTGTATATTTTAGTCTGAACAACTATCTTGTCACTAAATCCTCCAAGTATCCCAGTTTTATAGATGAGAAAACGAAGACCTGTGGAAATTAGTTAGCTTTTCAAGTTTATAAAGCTTGTACCTAGTGGAGGTATAGCTTGCTGATTTCAAAACCCAGGTTTTCTCTTCTATGCCATATTTAAAATGCAATGATGGGGTATCTAAAGAGTCTCCTGTATATATGACTTTCAAGTGATGCTACACTTGAAGTAATTATTCAGGGATTTTAGCACTGGAATCTTTTTTTTTTCCCTGGAAGACATCATATAGAAAGCCCAATAAATGAAAAAACTTGAAATTCAATATGTTCCTGTTGACGAGAGTATGTATTCCTAATATTTTTGTCACTATAATGAAGCGTCCCGAGATGATTACATGACAGAAAATAAATCTTTTATTTTGGCTTACAGTTTGGAGATTCCACTACATGAATGGTTGACCCCACTTTTTCGGCTTGGGATGAGGTGGCCACATCATGTTGGAATATGTGGCAGAGCAAAACTGCTTCCATCAGAAGTCAGAGAACAGAGGAGCTGGCAAAAGATAGAGAGGAAGGGGCTGGAGTCCCGCATCCCCTTCAAGGGCATGCCCCCATGAACTAAAGACATCCCACTGGGTTCTACCTCTTAAAGTTTCTATCACCTTCCATAATGCCATCCTGAGAACCAATCCTTTAACCCATGGGCCTTTGGGAGATATTCATGATTCAAAACTATGTATAAGGAGTACCTGGAGTACTTGTTAAAAATGCCCAATCCTGTGTCTTGAACTAGTGCCTATGGGTATGCTTTTTAGATAAACTCTTAAAGTGATTCTGATATAAGGCTTTTGTGAGAAACACTGGCCTACAAAAGGCACAGCCTGTACCTTATTTAATTTTCCTCAAGTATCAGTGACCTACACTTTTTGACAAAATCTAGATTCTCCAATACAGATAAATTTTATTTGGGTTGTAAAGCCAAATTCTGATTTTATTTATTATAATATTGCCATCATTTGTAAAAGTAATTTAGGAAAAACAGAGACATGCATAACATACAATAGGTTGTCAGTAATATTAGCCAGATGGATGGATGGATAAATGAATATTATAATCACAAGGAATTGTTACATGTCAGAAAATAGAACAAGGGACAAAACATGAGTCCTGTGCAAAAGAACATTAAATAGGTTTGTGGTGCTAAAATTCTTATAAAAACCAAAGGGTGATATGGATTAACATCTAACTTCATTATGCCTATGACATCTTGTTAGTGATTTTATAAGAAGTTTTTGAATATTTGCAATAGTTTACAGTGAAATTAATTAACCAGTTTTGTATACACTTAAGCAGTAATGCTAAAATCATGAATTCTTTACCTACTTTTTACTTTAAATCAGCTTCTTAGAAATAGTAGCTGGGATGGAAAGAAAAAGAAAACAGGTAAAAGCAAAACTTTTAAATGACTCTGAAATAAATAAAGTTTTGTGCTTTTGAAGAGAACAAACCCATGGTTTAAAATAGCTGCCGTTGGGGCTGATTGACTAAATCACCTGCCTCTTGGGATTTACTTGCTGAGAAGCTGTAATTCTGCTCAGAATCATTGTGTAGAAACCTGCAGATCTCCTGGCAGTTGATGGAGCATTCATCCACACCAAAGACAAGACTTTCACTGCCTTTTTAAGAGGAAAACATGGAGTGTGTGGTGATAGAATTCATCAGTAAAGAAATATCTGTTTAGCCTGCAGCATTATGGTTCAGTGCTAATGGTTTCATTCTTTGGAATTTCTATTTTTATTTTCGCTTCCTTCATATCCCCACAGTAACTGATACTTTGATAAAAAGTTGGGAAAAATCCACACTAGATTTGAGGAAGTAAAGGACTGGTATTGGAGAAGTGCCCACACCAGGCTTTTTAACTCCCATCAAATACAACAAACATCAAAAATATGTGCACACTTTCAGTTACTATATAGGGTCAAAATAAATGGCATGGATTACCCAGCATTCGTATCTGTGAGGTATGAAGTCAGTGGAAGGCATGGTACAGCCTTTCCCAATCCAGTTTTGTATGGAGTGGTGGGGATAATGATATTGTAGGGGGCAACCTGTTCTGAACTCACTTGGGAAATGAGGATTTAACAAAGTAAAACCAGGATGTTTACCAGAACACCATGGTGTCTAACATGCTGGTGTCATTGTCAATCTCTAAACCAAGAGTATGTGATATTGATGTATCCCAAAGTTATTCACCAAAAAAAGCCTTTTTTTTAGAGCTTTTAAACCAGAGGCTAAGTGGTCTAATGGATACTTCATGAAATATCACCTTATCATTTATAGGAGAGCAGAGAGCTTTGAGGAAAAACATGGACTCAATTTGTTTGTTTTTCTCTTCAGAAAGAGCTGAAAAATATTAGCAGCCCCAGGAGAAAATTCAGTAAGTGCAGACTCTGGGTAACGACTTTAGTTTTGGGTCATCTATTTTGATATTGCTCCCACATGAAATGCTCTAATTTTTCAAAACTATTAAATTCCATTAAGATATTTAAGTAATTTATAGCTCTCCTGCCTCCCCGACTCTGATAAAGTTTTCACCAGTGATAAATTATGGGGGAATAAGGCTAAATACAAACTACATAAAGAATCAAGGAAGTTTGGTGACTGCACAGTGTGGGTATTTTATGGTTAGCATTTGAAATGACAAGTGACCATTGCAAAGCAAAGAAAGATGGAATTCAGTCAGCTGAGATGTTTGCCATCATAGTAAAATGACTTTAGTTATGAATTTCCATATTGATGACTATTTCTATTTCATCTATGTTTATGAACATTTGTTCTAAAAAAATATGAGAAGGAAGCCCTTTCCATACACAGTTTTATCTATTAGGAAAGATTTCCTACAGAAAATAACTTTTGAATAAGTTATTGTGATGATTCCGTTTATTGTTCCATCTCTAACCAAAGTGCAGATGCTTATTGATGGAAGAGCAAAGTAGGAAATATGAGTAAACTGGAACAAATGGGCTGTGAATCTTGAATGTTGGGATGTAACCAAGCTTGAGACTTGGAGCTAATTATACCTCGTAGGTAATATAGAACAGAATCAGGCAGAGTGTAAAGGTTCAGTGCAGCAGATTTAATAGAAAATAGGGAGTTAACAGGTGATGGGCTAGGCTAACAGGAAGTATTGGGAACCTACCTCTAGGTGATGGATGCATTCCACCAAATGGATGGTTTACCTTTCTACCTTCTGAAACCTTTACCTGATTAATTTTCTTTTAAGACATAGCTCAGGCACCATTCCCTCTGAAATGCCTTCCTTTTTCCTGTCTCTTACACTCACCTGCCCCTGTTGACTTAATTATCCTCTTGGATGCTCCCATAGCATCTTACCTATGTCTCTAACATAGCACTTATTAGAAGTAGGGTAAGCCTTTAGAGAGTCCTTTTATCAGGGGCAAATGCTTTTGTGTAGCCCACATATAATACAAATTAAAATAATATAAAGCGACAATATAAGGTTATGAAAGTCTGTAAAGCTGTTTGTCCACTGGTTATTGTTTTGTTTCTCTTTTATATCAACTCCATCAGTCTCTTCTGATTTTTTTTATTTGATATTCTTATTGCCCTGCTGAGTTTAGGCTGCCTTTGGACAACAAAGCTTCGGCACTTATTTACTTAAATGACTCATCTGAGTGTTATCTTCACCAATATAAAGTGAGCTTTCAAAGAGAATGAAAGTGTGACTCATACATTATTCTATTCCAAGAGTTTGCCAATAAACATTTGTTGAATTAGGGAATCAAAAAGTCAATTGCACCAAGTGTGGGATATCAATTTATAGGCTTTAAGGAAACTTCCCAGTCTCTGTGTTTGGGTTGTACTCTCTTCCTTAAAGAGGAAACTGGAGGACGGAAGTAGAGTTGGAGGGAAAGAAAGGGAATCATTTCCTTTCCTAAGGATACAAAAGAATGACTAAGATGAGAATTTGGGGTTGATATCAGGACTAGAAAAGCAACAAATATGATTTAATGCTGAACTAAAAAGTGTTAGATTACTCTTAAATGTCATACTGCTCCCAATTTATGATAAAAAGTGGTTCTGAAAACTAGTATACTAAAAGTCAGGTAAAAACAATATTGGCTTATTGATCCATCAATTTTCCCATTCATATTCACTCATATATTCAATAAGAGGCTGCTTTATGTCAGGCACTACTAAGGTGCAAAGGATACCGTGGCTAACACTGACATACCCACTCTAAGGCATAACACCATTTACAGACCAGGAGCAGGTACAATTGCAGAAATAACCTGCCTTGTTCAAAGTAATACTTACAACTGTTTTTCATTGGAAGTGGGTTTGGCATTTGTTCTTTCGGGTTACTGCCTATGCTCTTAGCAGTTAATAGATGTTTTTCATATCACTTTTATTTTTGCCATATACTTAGTTACCATATAATCAGAAATACAGATTTCCATCAACTAAATTATGCTATATAAATATATATCACAATGACTAGTGCTTTCATACATAATTATTATTATAATTAAAAATAGAAGAAAGACTAGTAGAGGAAGGAGTTCAGGAGTAGGAAGGGAACTGGGAAACATAGGCAAATGAAATGGAGCAAATTTTTATGTGCATGTGAGAATATGTCACAATGATCTCTACTCTTGTATGTAATTATAACATACTAATAAAAACACAGTAATAAAAAGCACAGATTACCGTTTTTGTAGAATTCATTCTGAAAGGTAGAGAGTGAAAGAGGCAGGACTAAGGACAGATCATTATAAAAGCTGGTGGCACTGGGAAGTGCCAGTAGAGATGGAGAGAAATATATGGATTTGAGAATTATTTAGGTGATGGTGATTGGTAATTGATTGACTATGACATACAATGAGAATTGGAGAAGTTATCAGATTTCTGGCTTGGAACATCGAGTGAATGTGGGTCCATTGATTGAATAAAAGAACATACAAGGAGTAGCAAGTTTGTGCAAAATAATCAGTTCATTTTCACATATGTTGAACTTAATATCTATTTATACTGAACATCCAAAGGATATTCATCTTGAATTTTGTGTTTGGTAGGATCCATCAACCATAGAGTTGAATCAGGTGACAAGTTCATTATGAAGTAGGAGACAGAAGTCCATTGAGGTTGGTGCTTGAGTAATACCTTAAAGGTACAAGATGTTGGGCTTGGTGGATCTCTACATAGTTTTTATAGTGAAGCATATAATTTATGCACCATTTATTTCACATGAAAAATATTTATAGTATTGCTATCTAAGTAAGAACTCTGGGAGAGACTGAGAATATGAAGCATTATAAAGCTGCCTGTGGAATATAGGTACTCCAAATATTAGCTATCCATCCCCAGAAAGGGGATTCCTTATTTGTACACTTTGAATATTAACTATTCAAAGTCCACCAGAATCATACAATTTTTTTAAAGAGAGAGAGAATTTTAATATTTGTTTTTTAGTTATCGGCGGACACAGCATCTTTGTTTATACATGATGCTGAGGATGGAACCCGGGCCGCACACAGGCCAGGCGAGCGCGCTACCGCTTGAGCCACATCCCCAACCCGTCATACCATTTTTCAAAGTTTTTTTAAAGTAAGTTTTCACTTTGCACCACTGTACTAGATCTGAAGTTCATAAGTAAGGTCTCAGCTGGAGGTAGGGATTTGAAAACCCTTAGCATATGGGGGTGGTAGAGCAAAGCTAAGGGAAGAAATAAGTCTTTAAAAGTGTGTAAAGTGACAAGAGAAGGGCCTGTGATAAACTCTTGGGAGATACCAATGTTGTAAGTATATGTAAAAAAGTGGATTCTAGAGTGAGCATGAAGCACTGCAGCCTGAATAGTGAGAGCAACCAGGACAGGGCTGTGCTCCCAATTCAAGGGAGGCTGAGTGCTAAGGAGGGGTAGGCACCAATGACAGATGTTCTCAAGAGACACAATAAACTACTTTGAGAAATGTCTCTTGAAGTTCACTGTTGACATTGGCAAGAACAGTTTCAAGGCACTGATGGGGTATGAACATTGGGTTGCTGTGGATTGAGGAGTAAATCAAAGGTGAATTTATGCAGGCACATCCGAGTCTTTCAAGAATAATATTCTTGAAATATTCAAAGGCTTTCACAAAGGACTTCATATTTCATCTAGTTTATCCTCAAACTATTCCCTGAATCATCTCAACTCCTGGCCACTTTTAAATTAGATATTGAATACTTATTGCATGCAAGGCACTAAGCTAATTGTACAGAGTATTCAAAGATGAGCTTCGTCCCTATATTTAAGTAGTTTCTAAGCTGCAGAAAGAATGGGATAAGTACATACATAGACTAATATGGGATGCAAGGATTCACAGCTTGTAAATTTTACTCTTAGAATTGGGCAGAACAGTGACCCACAGTAGTAAGACAGTATATATAATAGAGTGTGAATTTTGGAGTTAAATCACCTAAGTTATAACTGTCTCCACCACTTATTCTCTATGTTATTTATTCTCTCTCTGCCTCATTCTCCTCAATATATATATATATATATATATATATATATATATATATATAATGGTAGAAATAATACTGTCCACTTCATGAGGTTTTGGTGAGGTTTAGCTGAGGATTCATTTAAAATAGTGCTTGTACTGTAATAAGTTTCAATAAATTGTAGACATTTTTACCTGAATTGGCCCACTTTCGTACAAATGAGAAACCTGAGGCTCAAGGAATTTAAATGACTCATCCAAACATTTCAGCTAATTAAGGTGAAAGCTAAGATCAGGATACTAAATAACTAATTCCTAGTCTGTTGTTCCTATGTTTAACAAACCACATTCTATTTTCAATGAAAATTCAGAGAAAGCAATACTTAATACAGTACAGGTAATGCAAAATTACTGATTTGTCAAATTTTTTACTTCTCTAAAATCACTTTATGTCTAGAGTAATGTTAACAAAAATCAGCAATGCCAGAAAAAAATTCACTATCTTGGAATTAATTTGCTATAGATTAAAGAGTTATTTTACTCATAGCAATGATGTACATGTTGGCATAAGCCAGGAAGTCATTGAGAAGGAAGGACAGAAAAGACTCTGTATTCTAAGCAGGTAGCATACATGATGGTGAGAAGAGAAATGGGATCTATTAAGTCAGTCTGTCCTAGTTTTAAATAAATGGCTTTACTTATGTATGTGTTTGTGCAACTTTAATGATGGTTGACCTCAAAGAAACCACTGCCTATTAAATGACTATTTAATAATGACTATTTATTCTTTCCACATAAAGAAAGGAAAAGCCAGACCCCATAATTAACACTTTAATGTGCTGAAATGAATGGCCTCTTGGACTGAACACAAAGCCAAAGGGAGGAATTTTGAATACTAATTCTACTGCTTGGATTTTTCTAAATGCAGCCTTGAGAAGCTCAGGAGAGATCATAGACCTCCCCAATTATGCCTCCCACAGAGGAATTTTTTATTTGTTTGACAAATACTTATTGAACACCTCTTTATGATAAACCTCATTCTTTGTACTGAAAGTACAATAGTAAGCCAGGCAGCTCTGGTCCATAAACTCATGGAGGTTTATATTCTAATAGAGAAAAGCAGTAACAAATAAGTAAATGAATGAGATGAGATGGATACAGTATTAAAAGGAAGCTTAACAGTATAATGGGGTAAGCCATGGCATGATGGGCTAAACCATGCAAGAGGCACAGGAATGAAGATGCTACTTTACATGTAAGATGTCTATATGTAAAGTAGGTGATACTTGAATTGGGATATGAATAACAAGAGAGATCACCTGCATGAATAATCTAAAGACAAATCATTCTAAACAGAGAGAGTAATATGCATAAATGCCTTGAGGTAGCAGTGAGCTTGCTTGCTAGAAGTTTATCTATAGCACCAAGAGGAGCAAGGAATGGGTCACTCTGAGACAAGATTATATATCTGATGAACCATATCATATAGCCAGGGGTTTGCAAACATTTTTTTTATCACAACTCATTTGGAAAAAATACATTTTGTGTTGAAAACACATGTACACATCACCAGTATGATATTGTGATCGCATGTAAGATATAGATTTTGACCTTCATCTTGTTTCCTGGCACATAATTCCCAAAATCCTTGTAATCTCCAAAGTGATGTGTCTTCCCATAAGCTAATGAGATAACTGATAGCTGAGGGCTCCTGACGGTTCTGGACTGGTGCTAGGTAAACCAGCCATGTGATTAGAGGATTGAAACTTTCAGCCCTACTCTTCATCTCTGCCGAGTGGAGAGAGGATGGAGACTGAGTTGATCACCAGTGGTCAATGATGTAATCAAGTGTGTCTGTGTAATGAAGTCTCCATCGAACCCCCAAGGGACCATATTTGGTGAATTTAGGATAGATGAATATGTGATAGTTCCTGAAAGGTGGAGCACCCAGAGAGGGCATGGAAACTCAGCACCCCTTCTCAGATGACTTGCTCTATGTATCTCTTACATTTGGCTGTCCATTTTTTCCTTTTGTAATACCTTTTTTAAAATTTTTTGGTAATATCTTTTATAATAAAAGGGTAAATGTAAGTATTTTCCTGAGTTCTACGAGCATCTCTAGCAAATTAATTGAATCCTAGGAGGGAGTAATGAGTATCTTGATTTATAGCCAGTGGATCAGAAGCACAGGTCATATCACCTGGGGCTTGTAATTGGCAAGAAGTGGTGGTGGGGAGGGGTCTTTTGGGTTGAGCCCTTAATTGTGCCTTTGGAATCTCACATCATCTTCAGGCAGAATTGAGTTACACACCCAGCTTTGGGTTTTCCTTTTACATCTAAATATACAAAAATTAAAATTATCACAAAATAATTCTTATCAAATAAAACTGTCATAAAATAATGTAATTTTTATGAACCCTATCGGTTTTTCAAATGTGGATTACAGTCTACCAATCACTCATATGATTCATGATTTACTGGATTGGGATCTTGTAGTGCATAGGAAGAAAAATTAGGTTTTATTCCATTGGTTTGGAAACCATTGGACTGTTTTAAGTATAATGATGTTCTAAGTTTTTGAAAAGATAACTCTGCTTATTAAGTAGTAGGTGTGTAAGAGTGAAAACAGGGAGACCAGTTAAGAGACCATGGCTTTTGGTGAAAAGAAAGGGGATAATGGTTTAGGCCAAAGTGGAGACAGTGAAGATGGTAAGACGTGATTGAACTTGCTGATGTATTGGATGTGGGCAATAAGGAAAATAGAAGAATCGCAGGTGATAACTAGATTTTGGTGCAAGTAACTAGATGTATAGTGTCATCTTTAATGGAATTATGGAATATTGGGGACATAGCAAATCCAAGAGTAGGGTTTAACCGTTCTATTTTGGATATGTTTTTGAATTACCCACTAGACACAGAAATGGAGCTGTCAAATATGTAGTTGAATCTTTCTATCAGGTACTCCAAGGGAAGATTGACATCAGAGATCAACTGAGAATGATGTTCTCTCTGAAATTGGATACTATCACCTAAAGAGACAATGCAGATGGAGGTGAGAACAGGAATGAGGACCAAGTCCTGGAAACTCCAGCATTTAAAGACTTCTGGAGAAAAAGTGCACAAGAGTTCAGCTACCTTCTGTGTGAGAGGCTGTGCATGTTACACAATGTTATACCTTGGTGAAGCTCTCTGTGACTCTGCATACTTGTGCCCTCCTTTGTTGAACTAACACACTTTAGCACTTAGTTTCATAATACATTTTTCTGTAATTGTTTTCAAATCCTCAGTTTTATATCTCTTTATAAATTTATTGTAAGCCTAGTGAGATTTATGACTCAATTCCACCTCTTTTTTTTTTGACATACCATTAATTGTGTATTTATTGAGTATAAGAGCCATAGGTCACAGAACAATTCTGTGACCATAGAAGAAGAGATGCTCAGTTCATTTTTTTCATCAACTGTCATGACTATTACATTGAACACCTCATGCTAAATTTTCTAAGTAAGAGTCCCAGAATAGAAGGATGTATGTATGTATATATGTATGTATTTATCTTTTTTGAAACAGGATCTTACTGAGTTGCTTAAGGCAGACCTTGAATTTGGATCCTCCTACCTCAGCCTCCCAAGTAACTAGGATTATAGGCATTCGATGCTATGCCTGGACAAAATAGAATTACTTAAATAAGTCATCCCTCAATGTCTACTGGGGATTAGTTCCATGATACAAAAATCTGAAGATATAGTGATAGAGCCCAAGCTAAGCACATGCTCTATCTCTAGTACACAAAAAAAAATCTGCAAATGCTCAATTCCCTTATATAGAATAGCATGGTATTTTCATATAACCTATGCACATTTTCCTTATATCTTAAGTTAACCTATGCCGCAGTCTGACTGGGCACAATTCAGGAGCCACTTGTCAAAAGAAACAAACTTTATTTTTAAAACTACAAACGCCAAACAAAACAGCTCCTCAGGAAAAACCCTCAGAGCCCAACTGCCACCACTGGCTTCCAGAAGCCTCTCTCCCCACAAACCACACCACCTCCCACAATCCTCCTGCTCTTGAGGCCGATTGGCTGGGTCACGTGGGCGGAGCCAAAGAAGTCCCCCAATGAGCAGTTCCGTAGTCTGAAGGGCAGGGAAACAGCCCAATGAACATGACTGCAGAGGAGCCAATCAGCTAGATGTTGCTGGGGTCACTGTGAGCCAATCATCAGCTGGCAGCTTGAAGGGCAGGGAAACAGCCCAATGAACATCGCCGCAGAGGAGCCAATCAGCTAGATGTTGCTGGGGCCACTGTGAGCCAATCATCAGCCGGCAGCTGGGAGTTTGCTGGCAGCTGGAAGTTTTCTGGGGCCCCTTTGGCTGTGGCTCTCAACATCTCTAGTTACTTCTATTGTGTAATTAGTTATAGTGTTTAGGGAATAATAAGAATAGTCTATACATGTTAAGTAGGGATATAATTTTTTAAAAAATATTTTCAATCTCCTGGTTGGTTGAATCCACAGACTAAAAACCCAAATGTATGTCTACAATCTAGAATTAACAGATGATCAGAAGTTATAATGCAATGTCATTGAATTTGCTATATTCTTTGTTGTCGATAGTGATGGAAATTATATCTTTAAATTGTCAAAATTATCTTGGTGACTTATTCCTTAGGTAAATCCTGGGAAAGCTTCCAACTTCTAGGGTCAAGACTATTTACTAAAGCCAAGTCAGCAAGGATACACAAGACTGCAAGGAAGCACATCTTGTAGTAACTGATCAAGTGCCTGCTCACCTTCTAGGTTGTCTGTCTAGAATAACCTCACTAAGGTATTTGAGATAACCAATGTGATTTTGGTTTATGTACCCAAAAAATGAGGATAAATTTAAGAATAAAAAGAGCTAGGTTGAGAAGTTTACCTAGCCCCAAGTTTCACTGAGTTGTGAATTGTTTCACTGTGACATCATCAGTCTTGATCATATTCTTGAACGTTTGAATGTATGTTCAGTGTTGATGCTTTCTGGTAAGGCATTGGTCTTCCAACTTCATATTCCTTTAGGAAAATACTTGAAATTTAACCAATTGTATTTATGTGTCTTTCAAACTAAGCAGAGGATGGTGAGAATTAGGGTAAAAGAGTTATGTTATGGCAAACAGATGACATGATTAGGCTGTGTCTAAGCTCATTTACACAACTGCTTTCTACTCTAACTTTCAGATATCAGAGTTCTGGAAAAAACAAACAAACTGGAGCTGTAATTCAGTGTTAAAGCCTAGGATGCAGGAGTCCCTGAGTTCAATCTGCAGCACACACATGTACACACCAAAAATAAATCTACACTATGCAGTAAAATTTAAACTTTCAGGATCATTTCCTCTGAGAAAATTGCTGTGCACCGGGGAATAGCTATTAGTTTAATACTTTTTCTTGGAAATTGCTAAGAATTAAATTAGGGTTATTGGAGTATCCTTAAGGCAAAATCAACTCAGCAAATTTTGAATTAAAGTAGATCATTTTTCAACCTTGACATGGAGCATCAGAATGAGGAGTGATCTCACCATTTATATAAATCGAGAAGGTCAAGTTCAGACTGGTCACATTCCAGAGAGTTTATACCAAAAGACCCATAGTAGAATGCTTAGTATTAATACCTGATTCCATATATTGGTCTTACCTTCTCTTACCACTGAGCCCTTATGTTTTTGTTAACACCACTTGGAATTAAACTGTAAAATCTTCAAGGATGTAGACATTTTCTTATTGTATTTGTATCTCTAGCATCTAGTACAGGTCCTGGAATATGTTACACTTTGGGGAAATGTTCAATTTATGTGAACCAGCTGTGGTCATGTCTGATGGGTTTAAGTTTAGGGTAGGTGTTTGTTTCCCTGGGGAAGCTTAGTGAGGATTCCCAGAAAAGGTCATGGTGGTAGAGGGATTCCATGAGGGTCTAGACTTGGTTCTCAGACTGGTTCCTTTATTTAACTTGTATATGATAGTGGACAAATTATTTAATCTTTCCAAGTTCACTTTTCTCATCTGTGAAATGAGTTAGTAATAATAACAGTACCTACTAAATATGGCAATTATAAGCACTGAATGAGATAACCCATGTAAAGTGCTTAGTATAAATTAGTATAATGTGTAACGGAGAGTAAATACTCAATGCATGTTAGTCAATATCTGTTGTTCCCCATGCAAATGCATGCAACATAGTTCTCTATCTCTGTCTCTCTTGTCTCTCCATTTATGTGACAAACAAAATCTATTTAGGTTTTGCATTTCAAGCTCTTTCTGTCCACAGAAACTATTTAAATACTATAAATCCATTGTCCAGTTAAGGAAGAGAGAGGAAGGGTAAGAAAAATAGGAGAGACAGAGTGAGGTAGAGAGAGATTAATTGACCAAGCAAAGAAGTAAAGGACAAAGGCATGAAGTCTTTGTTTCACTATTGTTCTTTTGGCTTCTTCAATCTCCCTCTCTTTCTGCAGGGTTCCTTTCAATGTAACTACAAGGTGTAATTGATTACACAGCTATCCGAGGAAGCATCTAGAAGAGTGCCCACAACCAAATTGCAGGTGATTACAGCTTGTAGTAGACAGAATAATTATACCAAAAATGACTAGTCCCTAATTCCAACAACCTGTGAATCTGTTAGGTCACATGGCAAAGGGGTAATTAAGTTTTCAGATGGACAAGTTACCTAATGTAATTGAACTTCCGTTTTCTCATCTCAGCTGCTGCTTTTCTGTTCTCTTCCTGAAACTTCTGTCTCCCTCCCACTTAATCTCTGGGGGTGCTCTCAGATGTAGGGACATCTAGGCTCACCCCTAACATTTGCAGGGCAAGGGCATAAACAGAGACCCTCATAACCTATGCTTAATTACTTCAAAGCTGTAAATTAAGCTCAGAAAATGTCCCTATTATATGCTCTATCTTCACACCTTGGTGAAGTTACCCTCTTAGTGACAAAGGAATGCAAGATTCACATCTAGCACTTCATCGTGGGATGTGGTGATACCTATTCCAAGATTGCAGCCCACCCCTCCTCTGTTTCCACTTTAGTGTTTTCCTCCATGCTACACAGCCTCATGGTGCTCCAGCCTGCATGTCCAGGCTCTTTCTATACTACCCTCACTTTTAGCCACCTGTTGGTCACCCCTCAAGGTAGAATATATGTACTAGGGAAGCATTCTCTTTTCTTGAATGAAAAAACTTGGGGAATTTAAAAACTTCTGTTTACAGTTGAGGTATAGAGTTAAGGAACATAAAAAATTTTGTTCTACAGATATCTAGAGATGAACTGTAGACCATTCAAGTTATCCTTTAGAGAGAATTAATTTGTCCATATAGCACCTGTGTTCCAAAACTACAAAGGTCAGCAGGAAGCTGAGCTACCACAAGTGAGCCACATATATATGCAAGTAGTTTCAAATAATGTGGTCAGCACTGAGACAGAATTATGCATAGGATACAATAGGTATCCAAAGGAGCTGGCATAGCCCAAGTGGTCCAGAGAAACTTCTTAGAGGAAATTATTTTTCAACTAACTCTTGAAAGAATTCAAAATTTAATTTTTTCACTCAATGATTTACTGTATCATTATTAATCTATTTCTATTTTTCACCCTTTTAAAGCTGTAAGCTTCTTAAGAATCTTCCTGTGGTAAGTTTTAAATATTTACTAAATAGGGCTTGGAAGGTCCCAAACTGCCACACCTTTATTGTAATGGCAAAATATTTGGTTAAGTGAACAAACTGAGAATGGTGAGGTAACCAGTAAGAAACTAATGATAAAAATGAAACATGTTAAAAGATAGCGCCAGCTTTTTATAAAAGTGATGTGTTCTACAAGATCCATGTGGATAATAAAAAACACTAAGAAATTTTCTTTTTTCAAAAGGTTTACAACTTCCCCTAAACAAGAAAACCAAACAAAAAAAGCTTACAAGTTATAAAGGAGAAAGAAATATGCAAGGAACTTTAACATAATACAGAGAAGTGTCAAATGATACATAGACATTATTTCAAAGGTTATCTTGTCAGTGTGTTGGATATAATACATTTTTCCATAATGACAGTATTATTAATAGCATTTCATTTTGTATGATATCCTGCAAAATGATATAAGGCAGCTTAAAATTTAGCACTAATAATCCCAGGCAGTAATTATTCCAAAGTCCTGGCTTTAAGTTTCTACTGACACTAAGCCTGGGGACTTGCATGCTTGTCAGGTGCATGGCAGACTTAGGGTCACGAGAAAGAAATTTTCAGAGAAGGAAGATTGTTAAGTTTGAGACTATTCATCTGTTAAGATGATGCCTAGTTGGTAAAGGGCTCTATTAGCATTGACAATTGAGGGCAGATGAAAAGATTCAGGAGAGGAAAAGTGGTGAATTCTATAAATCCCCGAGGGATTTAAGTAATCAATGCTACCTGGACCTTACCTAGTTTCCACTTATTGCAAAATATAGCCCAGGAGTGAAAGAAAGGAGTCTAGCATGCAAAAGGTAGATTTAAGAACACATTTTGGAAGGTATCATGGTATCACTCTTAAGGAATTATAAGAAAATTTTAAACAAGTCTTTGACAATATGAAGGAATTTAATAAAATTTAAAACATATCATCTAATGTTCTGAATAATGAGATGGATGATGAGATAATAATGCAAGTGAATTAGATATAAAAGGGAGCTAGCCATACTAAGGAAAGATTGCAGAAATGAAACTGTCATTCAGAAATGAAAGACATTTGTTCAATTATGGACTGAAACCTCCCAAAATGAGCCAAATGTAATTGCAGAAATGAAAGACTATCTAGAAACACAAGACCCTGGGTTCAATCCCCAATATGCTAAAGAACAAAAAAGAAACTCATATTGTAAAGAATTAGCACTACAGAACTGAGTTGTTGTTGGTTAGAGGAAGACAGAAAATCAACCAGATTTCAGGAGAAAAAAGAAGAGGTTAAAGCAATTAATCATAATAATAATTAATATTTTGAGCATTATCCTTGTATAAATAAATGCTTTAAATTCTAATGTTTAGTTATTTAATAAGAGATACAATTATAGATATGGAGTCAGTAGGTTAATAAGAAACTTTTGGATCATTGTTATATCCAACAACATCATAACAAAAGCACCAAAAATCACTTTGTAGACATGGATTGGGAGCCCCATCTGCAGATCAACATGAAATCATGATGTTCCAGGCATATGCATTATAAAGTAACTAAATCCAGGACAACTGGTGTAGGCTAATGAAATGCAAAGATCTATAAATATCTACAAACATATATGGAAAAGAAAGTATTATAAAGGAAAAAAATAGCCTGAATCAGACTTTTTTCTTAGTAGCATTGTGTCTCAAAATACAATGCAGCAACATCTACAAAATTTACAGCAAAATAATATAACTAAAATTGTTACTTACATACAAGAAAATCGAACTATGTGATTAAACATGAAAAGATTCAAAACATTTCAAAAGATTTAGAAACAATACTAGGAGGTTGAACCTAATGACCTGAAAATTAATGATAATTTTCTAAACTCACTTATACAATGAGTAGACTAATAATTAGCATTAAAATTATTTGGGCTGGGGATGTGGCTCAAGCAGTAGCGTGCTCGCCTGGCATGCGTGCGGCCCGGGTTAGAGCCTCAGCACCACATACAAACGAAGATGTGTCCGCCGAAAACTAAAAATAAATATTAAAGAAAATTCTCTCTCTCTCTCTCTCTCTCTCTCTCTCTCTCTCTCTCTCTCTCTCTCTCTCAAAGAATTATTTAAATAACTAATTGTTCACAATATTTATTGGAAATATTTGTTACATAAAGTAAAGCATATTTTGTACCACACAAGAATAAGTGGGAATATAATCTTGGAATATGCTAGAACAAATAGACATGGGAGGGAATGAATTTTTCAGCATCTTTTATATGTTTTTTTCAACATAAAAATATTATGAAGGCTGGGGCTGTCGCTCAGTGGCAGAGTGCTTGCCTAGCATGTGTGAGGCACTGTATTCAATCCTCAGCATCACATAAAAATAAACATATAAAATAAAGGCATTCTATCCATCTACAACTACGATTTTTTTTAAATGTTACAAACTTTGTTAAAATATACTAAAGTTATGAATATGACTTCTAGTAAAATAAAGAGACATCACCTTCGTGTCAATATAGGGAAAGAAATTACAGACTATACACCAAAAACAGAAACCAAAAAAAAAAATGATAGGATGCATAAACATCAACATATTTTTAAAAATTATTTGGAATGACACTTAAAAAAGGTTGATGGGAGCTTTTTTTTTTTCCTTTTTTCATTTCTTTTTTAAAGTGGTGGACTTAATGGGTTTTTTGTTTCTTCATAATCAATCCATGTATATGTTTGTATGTGTGTGTTATGTAAAATTCCCTGAATTTTCTATAGCAAATATGCATTATTATTGTAAGCAAACCATACTCACAGATGTGGTTAATAGATGATAGGTACTTACAGGACCCCCATGCACATGACAGGACTTCTTTGGAAGATAATGTAGCCATCCTCCTTTTCTTACTGAACTCCTCAGAGTTTCCTGTCTCTGCATTATATGGGAGATTTAAATCTTTTTAGTTAATTTAGGAACAGCAGTTGTTCCACTGAAGTGTGTTAGTCACTGTGGTTGGTCAAGGATCTTTTGTCTCATTCCTCACTCACACCAGTACTTAATGTGTTTCAGTGAGACAGCAATGCATAAGTTATGCTTCCAGTGATCAAAAAAGTTAAAAGTCTATCAGGGCAGTTAATTCCCAAAGGTTATTATCTTTACTTCACACACACACACACAAAAATAGTACTAAGTTCATGGCCCGGGTCCCCAAGCAAAACACTGAGTCTGGAGGCTAAGAGTCCCAAGTCTTTAAGATGGTAGAAAATTTGGAACTTAAGTCTCTCCTTGCCATTCTTGTGGTAGAGAATTTAATGTGACAAGTCTGATTTGGGGTCTGATGCATGCTGATCATATCAATTCTTTTTATGAGTTTAACAAATACATAAGATAAACCAACTTATAGGATAAAAACTTCATTTGGCTCAATTTGGAAGGTTTCAGTCCATGATTGGACAGGCCTGTATCTTTTAGGCTCCTGGTGGGGGTTGGAGAGCAGCACATCACGGCAGAAGTGAGTAGCTTATCACAACCATTCACTTCATAGCCAGGATGCCCAACAGTGGAAGAGGAAGGAGCTGGGGACCCACTATCCCCTTCAAGAACCCATACTTTTAAAAGCATATTGTGTTTTCAGAGAGTCTCACAATTTAAACTTTGTGAATCCTAGCACAATTTTATATCTACTTTTGCCTCTGAATTACATATTTAATTGAATTACACATACACATACTTTTGGATAATATAGTAAATTTTCTTAAAAGAAAGTTGCAGATACATGGTTCTGTGGTAGGATAATATATTCTGTTGGATAAACAGAACAAGAGTGATTTATAACAGGCCAAGAATTTCTGAGAATAAGGAAACTTTTTTAAAAAAGAAAAGTGAAAATGTGATCTACATATTTTTTTCCATAATCATATTTACACATGTCAAGTTTCTTATAAAAGAACCTTGGAAAAAATGACATCCAGTTGAAAAATCTGTTCAATAAATACCCATGCCTATGCATGTCAAATATATTTAGAAACTTATTTGTCAAAATCAATAAAACTCCTTGGAAAAGAACCTTATTCTAGTTGTTAGGGCATAAATTATTTCTTCTGACTTTTCTGGTGGCTATGTCTCAGCCAGGGTTAATTGGAGCTTTGCTAAAGAATGGATTTCAGTTACAGCAAACATTGAAAAGCCAAGAATAGTGTAAAGGAGATATGGCCACCTTAAGATTTCCATTAGTTTTTTCTGCACAAACTTACTGAGTTCACATGACTAATATTGATTGTTCCTAGTGTATTATCCTAATGAGGTTTGGGGTAGTACTACAGTTTGGATCTTAAGCATTCCTTGAATACTTAAAGGCTTGGTCCCCAGGGCAGTGCTGTTGGGAGATGTTAGACATTTAAGAGGTATCACCTATTTCAAGGCTTTCAGATCATTGAAGATATGTCGTTGAAGGGAATAGTGGGAGCACAGTCCTTCCTTCTTCCTCTTTTGTATTCCAGCCACAAATAAGCAGTTTTGCTTCACCACACTCCCACCATGCTATGCTACCTTAAGCCCACAATAGAAATTTACTTGTTAAACATGCAAATTCCAAAGCAGTGTTCCTGATCAGCAGTCATTTCCTCCCTCAGTGGTGATTCATGCATCAAAAGTCCAATGGCAGTGCCATTATGTCCAGGTGGCTTTCAAAGTCTCTGACTTATTTGCATCAAGATAAAAGAGGAAAAAATATGGGGGAGTAGGTGCAGGATATTTTTACTGCCCCATCCTAGAAAGAAGCACACATCACTTCACTCATTTCCAAGGGTTTGAACTCCAATACATGTCACGACCAACTGTAAAGGACTGTGAGAAATCTTGTCTCACTGCTTGCTGAGGAAAAAGAAGAAATGACTTCTGTGATCAACGAACCAGTCTCTTCCACAGTTTACTTTCTGGTTTCCAAATACTTGTTTCCTTTTTCTTCTCATATAGATAACACACTTGTAACACACCCACAGACCAAATATAACCCCAAATTCCATTTGGTCTCTGAGTCTAACTCAGAGAACAGGATTCCTCCAGTGATGTGCAACCATCTGTCAGAACTAGAAATGGTTCCCTGTGGGTTGTCTATGAACAGAAAGACAAGTTAGTTATTCTCGCCCTACCACCCACCACCTACACCCAATGTTCAATCCCACAGTAGAGAAAGAATGAGCTCACTAATAAATCCATCAGTAGAAGCAAAGAATTGGAGGCAGAAAACATTGCCTGGACCATAGTAGCTAGATTCTCTGCTAATCGCCTATTGTGAATGCTCCAAGCTTAGAAGTGGTAGAAGTGTTACGACTATATCCTTAGTCTACAGATACATTCCTTTGTCTACCATCTCTATAGTTATATTAGAAGTGGACATTTTGTTTCATCCTCTCCCTGAGGGACTGACTGAATTTTTGCTCACTTCTTTCTGGTATAAGGGGTCTGAGTGTTGTCCTAGGGTTCAAGCAGTCAAATGCTTTCAAAGGCTGTGCTAGGTCAGACACAGTGGCATGAACTTATAGTGCCAGCTACTCAGAGACTGAAACAGGAGGATTCTTTGAACCCAGGAGTTTGAGGCCAGTTTGAGCAACATAATAAGAACTTGTTCCTTAATTTGAAAGTTTAGGCTCAAGGTTTTGCTGGCAGCATCACTGCCTCAAGAACCTAGGAGCTTCTGATATTGTTCTTCCAGTCAGTTCCATATGCCAGCCGTCATACCCCCAATTTTTTTCTAAATATACTTGTCAAATCTGCTTTCTTAGTTTCCTTGGCCCAGTGCCTCTCTTTCTCAGCTTAACTGAGATATGCTCTGGCCTTGTGAAAGCACAGCTTGAGTGGGAAGGTAACATCTCCAAACTGATCTTTGCTGCAAGGCTGAATCACTTCTTTCAACTGAAATATGTTTTATTCAAAGATATTTTTCAGTCTTACTTGTTGCTCTTTGGTATATATAAACAGTCTAGATTTTTCAAACTTATGAAGTACTGGATCTCCAATTGCTTCTAATTCAAGCCAATTCCTGAGTAAGAATACTTTTGCTTTTTATTTTTATTGTGGCAACATAACAATGGCAGCTAATGGGAGCAATAATCATCAGTATTCCAACTTTCCCTAAAGTTACAAGGTAATTGGACATTTAGTTGATTTTCTTCTAGCCAATGATAGACTTGCCAAATATTTTGTCCCCCAATAATACAGATCTCCATTTTTCAGCTTCAGATATTTCTTCTATCACTATATTACTTTCTGGTTTCCAAATACTTGTTTCCTTTTTCTTCTCATATAGATAACACACTTGTAACACACCCACAGACCAAATATAATATCCACTTTGAGATACTAACTTATGTGTTAATTTAAGATACTTGAGGTACTTTAATCATAAACCCTAAAATCTTTGTGGTTGATTATATTTATTGTCTAGATAAGGTCTCAAACATGTGTCCCTTGTCAGCTCTCTTCCAGATTGTCACTCAAAGATTAAGGATCCTTCCATCTTATGCTTTTTGTTTGTTATTGCTTCTTCTCAACTTAACTATGGGATTCCCACAGTCACCGTACTTGTCAGGGGAGTACAATAGGAAAATGGCTAGAACTTCACACAAGGGAAATCTTTATGGACCAGGACTGGAAATCTCTGCTTACCTTATACTGGCTAGTACTTAAATCACATTGGCACATCCAACTGCAAGGATAGCTGGGCATTTGTGGTTTGATGTATCTAAGAAGATTATTTTAGCTAGTCTGTATTGTCCTGTACTTAGACGAAATATGTAATTCCTATTTCTAACTATCTATATTTGTCAAATGAAGCAGTAAATTCCTTATCATTTAACAAGCCTCTTTGGACAACTGTTGTACGCTCAGCACTAGATATTTCAGAATGAGAAGTACATTAATTTTGTAAGCATAGAACTTAGGGTTAGAGCTTGATATTGCTGCAAACTTTGGGTGCAATAAATGTTGCTAAAGGCCCCACTACCACAGCAAGCATCCACAACAGCAAGGGCAGTTCCTATATGACACAAAGATGTGTCAGCACTGAAGATGGCACCACTAATGGCATGACTTACAAATAAACATCTGTTGCAAATCAAAAGCTTATTATATAAATGTTCAACAGTATGGTCATTCTGTACTTGTGTTTTTTTTAATGTGCTCATGATTATTTGATATTTTTATATCACAACTAACAAGATTTATGTGTAACTTGTCATTCATTTTCTGGGAATTTTGAAGACATAAGTTTGACCTAGATATGTGAAATTAATTAATTGACCTTTTGGAAAGATTCAACCAAAAACATCTATTTGTATTTCAAAATGAGGGAGTCAATCTTAAAAATGTATCCTTAGATGTTATCTTTTTATTTGCTCATATAAATAAATAAATAAATAAATAAATAAATAAAGAGTTATAGCAACTACTAATAACACAATGGGTTGGGCTGGGTACTTGGGGAGGTTTAAAGTGGAATGAGGCATAATTTGTCCATGAAGAAGGTAAATTAAGAAGCAATGTGTTCCATTACTACAATGTGAAAAGACCTACCCAGAGGAAGAGAAAACATCCTTGAAAGGAGGAAAATTAAAGGCATATTCAAAGGAAATGGTATCTCAGCTGAGACTGTGAAGAGAGCTTAAAGAGTTGATTCATGTAAAGGTTTTAGAATAATGATAGGCCGATAGTCACCTTCAATAAATGTTAGCTATTATGATAACGGTGATGACAATGATGGAGGTGTTGGTGATGGTGGCAGTGGCAATGATGGTGGTGATGAGGGTGGACATGATTGAAGGTGTGATTGAGGTGATCTGCTGCTGAAGGTGGTGATAGAATTGGTGATGGTAATGGTATTGGTGATTATATAAGTTGATTTGGCTATAATTTTTTGCATCTTTTAAAAAATTTCTTTTGTTCTAATTTGTTATACATGGCAGTAGAATGCATTTGATATATCATACATAAATGGAGTATAACTTCTCATTCCTCTGGTTGTACCATGTTGAATCACATCGTTCACGTAGTCATATATGCACATATATGCTCTATTCATTCTATTAGCTTTCCTACTCCCATATTCCCTCCCCTCCTTTCTTCCCACTCTGCCAAATCCAAAGTACCTCTATTCTTCCCTAGCCATCCCCCCTTATTGTGAATAAGCATCCATGTATCAGAGAAAACATTCAATTTTTCATTCTTTGGGATTGGTGTTTTTTAACATGACATTCTCCAGCTCCATCCATTTACCAGCAAAAGCCATAATTTTATTCTCCTTTAAGGCTGAATAATGTTCCCTTGTGTATATATGCCACATTTTCTTTATCCATTCACCTATTGAAGGGCACTTAGATTGGTTCCACAGTTTAGCTATTGTGAATTGAGCTGCTATAAACATTGATGTGGCAGCATCATTGTAGTATGCTGATTTTAAGTCCTTTGGGTATAAACCAAGGAGTGGGATAGCTGCATTAAATTGTGGTTCCATTCCAGGTTTTCTGAGGAATCTTCATATTGCTTTCCACAGTGGTTGCAACAAGTTGCAGTCCCACAAGTAATGTATGAGTATACCTTTTTCCCCACATCCTCGCCAACATGTGTTGTTACTTGTATACTTGACAATTTCCATTGTGACTGGAGTGAGATGAAATCTTAGAGTAGTTTTGATTTGCATTCCTCTAATTGCTAGATGTTGAACTTTTTTTTCATATATTTTTGACCATTTGTACTTGATTTTGCTGTAATTTTAATAAAATTTTTACTACACTCAGAATTTTCAATCACTCTGAAAGATGTAATTAAGAAAACAATACAGACTATCTAATTAATTTGAGTGTATTCTGAGACATACTCCATTTCTGAAATTTTTCATTATTATCTCAAAAAGAAATGATGTTCCCTTCTCTGAATTTGTGTGGGTTTGTTTAAAATGATCCCTGAAGTTTTTTTTTATATTTCTCTATCTAATCACTGCACTTAAGTGCCAAAGATAGCTATAATGTTTGTATACCTAGATAAATTCTGCATCCCGATTTTATCCATATCTCAAGGAATTATCTAACCTGGAAAGTCTAGGAATGAACTTGGACATTTCCTTGACACAACTTTCTTTGATTTCAGAGGAAGTATTGAGTTATATTTTCCTGATTCCTGCATTCTGTAACTTAAGCTCGCTTCTCCAGCTCCCTGGTATCAAACACTACTTCAAAAAGGAATTATATCTTTCCTCATTATTTCCTGAGCCCCTGAGTCCCTCTTGTATATTGAGTCTATGATATAAACAGCCTCCACAATGCCTCCTGTTCTGAGCTTTATCTCTCAAGTGAGTCCATTCTCTCATGATTATCTACTAATGTTAAGGATAAGAAGAGCTGGAGAATGTGAAGAAAGGAGTAGAATAGATGCTCATACCCACCTACGTGAGTGTTAACCCATGCTAAGTCATTTTGTCTCAATAATATGATGTTCATGAACTAATCTATCATTGTACTGGGTTTAATTATTTATCCATTGTTCAGTCTATTTACCATTAGTATAATGGCTCTCTCATTTCTCCATATGGCCTCAATAAATTCTATTTGAATGACTAAATTAGAACCTCTTTTGTCCCTCCAGGCATGACATAATATATGACATCTATAAACAAGTGCTAATTATAAAACTACTTATCTTCTGTTATATAACCAGCATACTTTTATAGCAAGAAACATAGTGTTATTCAGTATTTTTTAAAAGTATTTATGGTTTCATTTTGAAGAGAAGCTATGTAACTGTCTCCTGACTCTTTGTCATCAAATGGACCTTGTGACTTTGAATTTACAGGTACAGCAACAATAGTTTTGTAACATCCTGTTCTATCCATCACAGACTTCCAAGCATCTTGCTTTATTCAATGCTTGATATGGAAGGAGATATTTTTCTGGCTTCCCTTGCCTTGTGATACTTGATAGTTACTCTGGCAACAGTAATCTAACTTCAGTAAAGGTCTAAAGTTGGTGTTTTTTAAATTTACACAATGGTTTGACATTTCAGAGTCATTTGGGAAAGTATAAGGATGTGAATGGGAATTATTTTTCACAAATGTGCAGATCAAGCTAAGAAAAGACTATTTTGAAAATACTCAGGTTGTAGTTCAGAATGACATATCACAGATGTTTAAATTTGCATCTTAATTTCTCTTGTGCCCCTTGGTTTTCTCTTTCTATAAAAAGGGTAATGATGCATTATATTTACAAGCATACACCAAGTGCAAATTGAAGTGTTTCATGAGTGAATGAGTTGACATTTTCCTGAACAAGTCTCTAAGATAGTTCTTCACAAAGAGAGTTCTTTGGTCAAACAATTATGGGATATGCTGTATACAATGTCTTCTTTTTGGAGATTCACAATGTTTATTACCACTTTTAAGGCTGTGATTTAAAAAAAAAATCCCCAAATTTCTTATACCAGCACTTCTGCACTTTTTTTTTAGGTAACCCCAAGAAGAGTTTAGAAAGCACTTTGGAAGTACATGCAAAATATTAAGGATTTCCAAAGGTTTGAATATGAACAAGTAAAACCAAATGAGATATTAAGAAACAATCATAGAGCTGCTGACGTTATTTTGCCAAGTAAAGACTTAAAAAGAAAACTGAATTCCACTCTCCCTTCTATTTAAAAGGAAGGGCATTTTATCACCAAAACCAGAAAAATCAAAAAGGCCGTTAAAAAATAAGGAACCTTGGGTTGGGGATATAGCTTAGTTGGTAGAGTGTTTGCCTCACATGCACAGGCCCTGGGTTTGATCCCCGGCAACACACACACACACACACACACACACACACACACAAAGACAGTTTTTTAAAATTAAGCATATGTAGCTTCATTTATATTTAAAAAGCTCTTATATTATGTTCAGATACGTACATATTATATATATGTACATAAAAACCTTATATATTATATGTGTATATGTTATTTATATGTATACATTATGTATATCTATGTATATGTACATAATATAATTTAAATGCTAGCTATGGAACCTAAGGCCTTCTCATGCTAGGCAAATGCTCTACCATTAAGCTGTATCCTCAGCCCTTTAAACAATTTTTATTGTATTATTTTTTTCTCATTTCATTTTGGACTAATAAGAATTTAAACATGAACATGTAATACATATCCATTGTTTTTGCTTATGAAACATTTTTGCCCTTTCTATTTTATATCAGAAATCCCACTTTTCCATATGGAGAAGTCATTCAACTTGGTTTGTTTGAGAAGTTATGGGGCAGGAGTGCTTCTTGTACTACTCAATCAAGGGATAGGGTGTCACTTGGACTAACTCAGTTGAGCCTCCTATTCCCTGATCACAACCTTGGATTGTCAGTTACCATCTTTATTACATACATATGGGGAGGATTTTTTTAAAGAGGAACCTTTTTAGTGATTTTTTTTTACTGCTATGTGGACAAGAGATTAAAGAGGAAAAATGGAAGCCAGGAGATCCACTGGCTTCCTGAGGGTCATAGCATAGTATAATCCAGAAGAGAATTAATGTTGACTTAGACTAGTGGTGACAGAGCAGATGAGAATGAGTCAGGTTTGGGTTTTTTTTTTTTTTTTTTTTTTTTTTTTTTTAATGACAGAGACAACAGGACTTGTTGATGGGGCAGTGAGGAAAAGAGATCAAGGAAACTCCATGTTTGGGTTTGAGTAATTGTATGGCAAGTGGAGACATCTATGTAGATTGGGGGAGGTGAGTGTGTGTGTGTGTGTGTGTACACCTATGTACATATACTTGTGTATGTACGGTTTTTCCTATGTGTCCATGGGGGATTTCTTCCAAAACACTCTATGGATACCAAAATTCAAATATCCTTAAGTCCTTTAAACAAAATGACATAGTATTTGCACATAACCTATGCACATACTCCTGTGTATTTTAAATCATCTCTAGATTACTTGTAATACCTAATGCAATTTAAACACTATGAAAATAGATGCAGTCATGGGTTGCTTAGGTAATAATGATAAGAAAAAAAATCATGTTCAATTCAGATGTAATTTTTTTCCTGAATATTTTCTATTCAAGTGTTGGTGGAATTCATAGACGTGGAACCCAGACATACTGAATACTGACTATATGTATATTATGTATGTTCATGTATATTTCACCTATACATTTATATATACACATATACATACATATATATGCATACGTTGTCACAAAACCAGACCAGTTGATTTTATTTTATACTGTGGAAGAATAGAAACCCCCATCTATCAGTCCATATTGGATTCACCTGTTGTGTCTCAACAAAGCATAGCTGATGCAAAAGGAAAAAGAAAACACTCCTATGATTCACAGTCAGCGTTCTGCCAATGCCTTGATAGAGCAAGAAGTAAAACTCGACCCCTAGCTTGCTTCTTTAAATAAGTTGCCAAACATCAGTGGGAAAATGGTAATTTAAGAAGAGTAATAGTTAATCTCAGTGTAAGAATTTCATCAGATGATCTTAGACTAACATGGAAACTATAGTGTTGCGTGGGCATCATTCAAGAAAGGCTTCAGGAGAAAACAGAACCATCAGCAATTTAATGGAGTTGTATGCCATTTGTGCCTGTTTCATACACTGTATTTGAAATAGGGAATATTACCAAAGAGAAATGTAGTTAAGAAGAGAAATGAAATAAGTTCAGGCTTAAGCAGTCTATTTGGCAGCTGTTATTTGCATTAGATCTGGTACACATAAGCAACCATTTCTATATAGTTTCTATTTTTCCATTTGTATATTAGTTTATCAATGCTATGAAATCAGGAGTTCAGGGACAAGCTGTCAGTAAGACTATGTTATCCCCTTTAGGAGAAATTATTCAATTTAACAGTAAATAGATGAGCATGCTGGGAAAGCTGACGGTAAATAAGACCCTGGGATGCAAGGTAATTTAATAATCATGGCATTTATTCTTGTTCAGATGTTGTAACATTCATCTTGAAGGCTTAAAATATTAAATTTCTTATTTTGCATATGTCATTGCACTCCGAATATTCTGCTCAAATGGAAACAACAGGTTCTTTAGCAGATGTGCATTAACTCATTTCCAAAATGTTTGACTTGCCACTAGAGTCATCTTTAACCATGATTCTAAGCCCCATGTCAAACTTCTCTCTTTTTAATTAAAAAGCTAAGGAGTTCTTTGGGGTTATTTTTAAAATGAATGCATATAATTACATTAGTTTAAAAAAAAACTCATAAAAGAGCAATGAAATAAATATTGATGACTGTGCCTGAAGCTAAAAGAAATTGGGTGCAATGTATTTTGCTGGATTGTTATTTTTTTCCCCCTGGTAATTTTATGTCTGGAAATGGTTTGATTTGTACCATCTTCTAGAATGTCTTCCTCTGGCTTCCGTTTTTATTTTTTTGTTTGTTTGTATTTTGTTTTTCAGCAACCTAATCCTACAACCCTAGAGAGTAATCCTCCAGGAATCTTCTTCCCCTTTACTTCTACCTCTTCAATTTTATCCTTCTTATCTCCCAGGACAAATCTCTTGTTACCCAACAGATTAACTGATTAACTGATAATTTCCACCTACCTTTCCAACAGATTAACTAATTATTTTCACCTTCCTACCTTGGTTGAACCCTTTGGTGGGTACATCCTTTCTCCCTCTCTCCACTCATCTTATTCCTAGTTTATTAAAAATACAGAAAAATAAATTATCTCTTGAAGTCTCTCCATTCCTTCTCCTGCTGGATACCTCAATTTAACTTTCTCTTTGGATCCTCGGTATCATAGCACTTGACAGTAACCACCAGGTAGGTTTTATGAAATATCTCATTATCAATATATTTTGTCTCACTACCCAGACTGCGAGCCCTCAGAAATAATATTGCTTTTGATTCTTAAGTATCTGCAATCATTCTTTGCTTTCCAATCTCCCTGAATATATCTGGACCCTCAACACCACTCACTGTGCAGGTTCATGCCCTTGTTGGTCTCCCTTTTTCTGCCATCTTGCTCACCTCTTCGGCAACAAATCTTTATTAAAACACCCTGTGGTTGGCCTCTGTGGTTCCCTGCTTTCCCGGCTCCTTCTTTCTTTCTCACTGGTATCTCAGTCTCAGTCTCCAATAAAACCTCATACTAGAGTGAATCTAGTGACAAGGGACCTTGTACTGTGTTCCTCCTCTGTCCTCTAACTATCCCTCATCTCTAGGGGCATAACAGGTGTAACACTGCAATATGAAAGGTTTGGGTTACCACCATATATAGATGCATTCATTTCTACAAACTGAATATAAGTAACAAACTCTTTCCCGGCAAACAACTTAATGTTGAAACTTTCCGGTAAATTCAATTCAATAAGTTGATTCTTTGGTCAAAGTGATTAACATATTCCCAGTACTGATCAAAATTCACCCCACCAGAATTAGAACTGTCTGTGGTTGAGTCTGTTTGATGAAATTTATGTAACCATAGCATCTAGGAATTGAAATGGAGGGAAGGCTTCCGACCTACTTTTTAAGTATCCCAGGCTCCTTGCCCCTATTCTATCATTATCTTGAATTTCAGACAAGTAGCATTCAACATGACCAATGCCAGTTAGCCAGGCTCACAGGTGATATTTATCTTTATGGTGCTCTTACAAAGGAAAGCCATTTTCTCTCATGTGATTTGAGTCAATTAGCAGAGGTTTGCACTAACTTAATAAATTATATATCTGCTATTATATTTGATACAATCCCATGGCTTCAAGTGCCATTAGTATGTTGATTATTTTAAAGTTTCTATATTTTTCAATATAAAAATTGACAATTGTAGTTGGATATCTGATTTCAAATTTAAGTTTAATAAAGCCAGTTCTTCATCTTGTCCCCTCATCCTCATCCCCAAATCCTTTTTCCTTATTCCATTCATGAATGTCTTCTAAGTCCATTCACTTAATATTGCACCACAGAATCCTTTTGATTTTCATCATGGTACTTAATAATATATGGAATTATTTTATTTATTCAAAGGTTACTATTGTCCATCTTGTCTTATTATAATGTAAGTGCCACCACTTACTGGCTCACTGATAGCTTTCTAGTCACCAAAGTAGTGCCTAACAGATAGAGGACGCTCAATAAAAATTACTAGAATAAATTCATAATTCTGTGATCTGTAGGAAAATGCCTCACATTTATTTAGTCAACCAATATTAAGTATTTTCTGTGTGTGAGGCACAACAAAAAATACTGGGGAATAAAATATAAGAAACATGTCATATTGTGATTCAGATAGAGCAGCAGCCTGCCATCACTTCCAGAAAACTTAGTGCATTATCAGTTATATGTATAGTATAGATTTTATGAATTAACTGCTAGCTTTCTGAGCATTTGGGTTCTGCATTCCTCTTCAGTACTTCTATCATCTAATTGGATTCATTGGAAATGATTCTGGTGATAAATGTGTTCCTTTATATATTCTCTATTAAAGAATAACCTTCTGGAATTTTCTGTTTTTGTACATACTTCATCTCTGGTTTTTCAGGAATACAGAACAAAGACAATCCTCAGTCCTCACATTAGTTTTATTGACACTGAGCAATGTGTAGCGTCCTACACAGCCCAAAGGGCACGAGGTACTCAGCTGGTTATACAGCATGAACCCACAGTCAGTCTTTGATTTCTGATCTCACCTTTCTAGCTGTATGACCTTAGGCAATTGGTTGAACTTCTCTTTGTTTTACTTTTCTTGGCTGTAGAGGAGATAATGAAAGCATCTAAAGGATTGTTGTAAAGATTAAAATGCAGAATACATGTTAAGGCCCTTGGATCAGTCATGCACACCTAGTAAGCATACAATAAGGCTTAGATAGCACTGCATAATTACTACCACTTTCTTTGTATTTTGCTGCTGCTACTGGTACTTCTATTGCTAAACCCTGGGTATCCTCTTCAATACCATTATGTATTTGAATTTTCTTTAAAGTTAGTACATGGTTTGGAAATATATTAAAGATTTGGCCCATAGGTTGTGGCACTATTGGGAGGTGGTGAAACCTTCAGGAGGTGGGGCCTAGTAGTAGTAATTAGGTAATTGGGGATGTGCCCTTGAAGGAGATATTAGGACCCCAGCCCCTTCCTGTTTCTCTTTGCTTCCTGGCTTCCATAAGGTGAGAAGCTTCCTCTTCTACCACGTGGTCCCTCCAGGATGTGCTGACTTACCACAGGCCCAGGAGCAAGAGGGCCAACCAACCATGAACTGAAACCTCCCAAACTGTAAGCCAAAATAAATCATTATTCTTTTTAAAGTTAATTATTTCAGGAATTTTGTTATAATAACTAAAACATAGCTAGTATTTGCAATAACTTGTTTGCCTTTGAGACCAAAATTACATGACCTCAAGTACTTCTATAAATTAAAAGTTGTCTTCTCTACCAGGGGTAGCATTTACTCATTCAGATGGCATTTTAGATGAACTCATAAGAGAGGCTGAAACACATTAGCCTCAGAGGCAGACTCCCAGGGACTCAATATACTGAAAGCTATTGTAGTACTTAAAAGTTTCTAAATCAGTAGCTCTCAATAGGAATTTATCAAAAGTTAAAATGGAATGAAATTAGCATTTTAATTTGCAATCAGCAGTCTCTTTGACTTATTCTAGCTCTTGATAAAGGGGTGAGAGTAACACATTTGCCTTTCTAATATGGGCACAATACAAAACAGTCCTAAATTATCCACAGTTAAAATTAATACATAACTATTTCAAATCAATGAGCTGCAAGGTCTTTTTGAGCATTGATACACATCTCTCTCCACAATTTCCTTTGTTCTCTGTATGCATGTGTTAGTGTCTGTGGCCAACCTTGACTTTCTGTTCTACAATATAGCCATCTCTTTGGCATCCTTAAGCCTATTTAATGACATTTAGATTTTATTTGTCCTTAAAATAGTCCATTCACATTTCTTTCTTGTAAGTAAATAGTAATAGAATAAGATTATTCAGAAATGTCCCTGGCATGCCAGCCTATCATACTTCAAAAGGTTTGTGCTTTCTGTTGGATAGTTAAGACTAGACAAAAAAACAGTTCAGGCAGTGAGAGCATTCTGCTTCCATTCAGCCACAAGGAAACAGAGTAAGTGAAAACCTCAAGTGCCATTACAGTGATCTCCCAAGTTTGCAGGATTATTTAGAGCTACTGCCTGGGTCCATATCTTTTTGACATGACATGCGTCATCAATGAGTCTCTCCATAATCACAGCTTTTGGCTTCTGAATACGTGTTCTTATTATGTGAGGGTTTTGGACTTAACATGCTTCCTAAATCCCTGCAAATATGCTCTTTTCCTTTGAAGTATACTGATTCAGATGGAGGACCTCTAAAACTTGTCTGCTTAGATTCTAGTCAAGGATCTACCAGTTATATTGGATAAATTTTTAATCTCTTTGAGTTTTGTCATATTTGAAATAGTTATTAAAATCACTGTTGGGTTTGAGAAGATGGCAAAGTAGATTTGGCAGCAACCTTCAATTCCTCCATGACCCAGAATCAAAGTAGTGACAGAACAGCTGACCAGAGATGTCGCTGAAAGAGTAAATACTTCAAAACTCAGTATTCGGTGGCTTGAGACTTGGAAAGGCTTGAAATTTGGTTAATAACAGAGAACATAAGAGTTCCTTGACTTTGAACACTGACCAAGGTGGGCCACAGGGATGGAGTAGCAAAAGAGAAAGAGGAAGAGCCAAAACTCACAATATGGCTTTTGTAACAATAGTTGGAAAGAAAAAGCACACTGAGTTAAAATGGGGCAGGAGCTCTAAAGATAATGAAGAAGATCTTACACTTCAGCTCAAATTTTTTGCAGAAAGTCATTTTGTATAGACCACAGCTAGCCAGTCTTCCCAGGAGAAATTAAATTGATATAGCATCTTCCTACCTACAGAGAGTAACAAATCCATAAGGAATGCCTCTGGAATAGGTTGTCTTGAGTAATCCATTTAGAAAGACCTTGTAGAGAGATAACTGCTAGCTGAAGGTTACTGAAATTTCCTCCTCTTTGTCCTGGACAAGGGGAGTGAGGTAGAACTGACCCTATGGCAAGAGAATCCCAGGGAAAGCTAACCCCAATCCAGTGTTCCTCACAGGTATGGGCTGCAGGAGCTCAAGCAAAGATGGGCCACATGACACCCGCCCTGGTGACAGTAATAGTTAAAAACCCTGTCATCTGCAGCAATCATAGTATATGTTTCTGTGCCACAGGCTGCCAACAGAGAGTCTGCATTTGCAGACCTCACAGTTGTAGACACCCACCAAGCACTTTTATATGGCTGCTACCAAGAAGCCCTGACAGAAGGGAGTACTTACAGCAGCCCTGCACCCCCACACCCAACAGAAATGGTCTGCAGATGCAATGCCCACCAAACATGCAGACTTGGGCCTCTGGACTGACTAACAAGCATCAGTGACTGGATGAGAACTACGGCAACCAGGGAGGTGGCTCCTCACCCCAGCACCTCTCAGATGGTCCATACTTGTGTGTGACAGAGCTGTAATTTGACACAATTCTCCTTCAGATACATGGACCCGTAGAAGGCATTTCCTGAGGATAACTCCAAGCAGCCAGAAGACATTATTGGGCCTATTAAATACAGTACACCCCACAAATGGGCTTATAGAGGAGCATTCCATAGCTAACCACTTCTCAGTATGCCCAGAAACAAGCCCACTGACCTGAACCTGTCCCCTCCAGAAGGCGAAAAGGCCCTGTGCTTTCCATGGGCACCACTTTGTCTAGGTCACAGTACCTCTAACTTAGACTGACATACCCCACCTACTCTGAAATATACAAGGGGGAGCACACATTATGATTTCATAGCACCGGGTACACAGCTTTTCTTCAGAACAGCATACAACACTTTAATCCCCAACCAGCTGTTAAGTTACAGTTAGAGATCATCTTCTCTAACCCAACAGAAGGATAGCAGATGACTGGACACACAAGATTATAGGGGACTTCCTATAATTGTATCTGAAGTGTGCTAGTGTGATCACTACCCCCATAACCAGGAAAATTTAGAGTTAAAACTGAGGAGTGGTGGTTACCTTCTAATGATCCCGAGTCCTGATTAAATCCAAATCCAGAAGATTAAATAGGAAATTTCCCAACCTCAAATAGTTGGCATGGAATATCATAAGTAATAGTAATGTCAGTTTTGATCTTATAGCTGTCACTTGTCCTATTGAATTGATAGGTGATATCTTATTATTTGATATTGCAGCTCTTGACCCAATTGATTGTATTTCTTCTAAATTTTAAAGCATTAAATGGAATCATTATTTTTCACTTTCTCTTCAAGCTCAGGTTTATACTTACTCTTCTTAGTCTCTCTTTTCCCTTTTGTGTTACCTGATCTTGTCTCTGTCCCACTCACCATTTTCTTCTTCTTTGTATCTAGTTTCTGTTATAGTTTAGATATGAAGTGTCTCCAAAAACCTTATGTGTTAGGCAATACAAGAAATTTTATAGGTGAAATGATTGGATAATGAGAGACTTAACCTAATCAGTGCATTTATCTAGTTGTATGGATTAACTGGGTGGTAACTTTAGGCATGTAGAGTGTGGCTAGAGAAAGTAGGTCATTGGGTGTGTATTTAGGGGGTATTTTGTCCTTGGTGTGCACAGCAGTTTCTCTGCTTTCTGATTGTCATTATTTGAGCTGCTTACCTCCTACACTCTATCCCATAATGATGTTCTGACTTACCTAAGGCCCAAAGCAATGGAGTTGACCTATGGACTGAGACTTCTGAAACTATAACCCCTGAATAAACTTTCATGCTCTAAAATTGTTCTTGTTAGGTCTTTTGGTCAGAGCAGAAAACAACAAAAACAACAATTTAAAAAAAAAAAAACCTGACTAAAACAGCTTCTATTATTTTTTTCTCTTTTCCTTATTCTTTATTTGTCCCTCCTTTTCTCCTTTTCCTTTTTAACCCTTATTATGCTATGTTTAATGACTAATTTATCAATTTATTTAAGAACATTATTTGAAATTGAGATTTGGATTAGAAAAATTGTGCAGAACATTTTCAATAAGATTTTTTTCCTAAGATTTACTGGTATATGGCTTTGTTTCAAAGCAACTGCAGTTAATACAGTTTACAGGTTTCTCTCAAAGTGGTGCTGGACACTGAAAATAGCAGTAGGTACATGATGAGTAGGAATATCAGCAGTTAGATGTTTTCCCAGCCTGATAAACTTAAAAGAAGGAAGCTTACTAAATAGTAGCATCCATAAAAGTAAAGACTTAATCATCCCAGCAGATGGTTAAAAAATATGAAAAACCAAAGGAACAAGTCAATCTTAATCGCCCACAAAACTTCAACAACTGATTCCATTGGAGGAAATGTCAGAGCAAGCATTTAGAAACTTTATAGTTAAAATGACCAATAAACTAAAAACAAACAAACAAACAAAAGTCCTAAGAAATGAACTAAGAGAAAATACAGGAAATGAAAGAACATTTCAATAAAGGGATAGTCATTTTGAAAAAGAACAAAACAGAAATCCTGGAGGTCAAAGACTCCATATACCAAATTAAAAACTCATTTGGAAGCATTATGAATAGATTAGACCACAAAGAAGACAGATTTTCAAGGCCTTGAAGACAAGGTATATAATCTTAAAAATATAATCAGCAATAAATAAACTATGATAAGGGACCATGACCAGAATAATGTTTTCCCAGACAAACCTGGGAAAACATTAAGAGACAAAATATAAGAATCACTGGTTTAGAAGAAGGCATCAAAATACAAACTAAAGTAATTCACAACTTTTTCAGTGAATTAATATAAATTAATTCCCAAAATGTGAGAATGAGTTGGAAATCCAAATAGAGGAGATATTTAGGCCCCAAATAGTCAAGATCAAGAAGTATCCTCCAAAGATTATGTCTTACATGATTAATTACATGTCTTAACAGAGAACCATGATAGAATTTTAAAAGCCACAAAACACAAAACAAAACAAAACAAACAACAACAACAACAAAAAAAAAAAACAGCTGGTCACATTTAGAGTTAAAATTATTAGACTTGTGTTCTCCCATGCCAGGCTCTAAAATCCAGCTAATGGTTGCCAACCATGATTGCTATATTCAACAAATTACCAATGATAAGCAAATCAAAGATAAGCAGGAACTGAAAGAATTCATGACTACAAAGTCCACTCTACAGAAAATGCTTACTGAAATATGCAGAAGGAATGAAGAAAAATAAACAACAAATCCAGCAAATGCTTGAATCCTAATAGAATAGTAACCAAGTAAAAGACAGTATTAAACATTAATGTGTTAAACATTGCATTAAACATTATAAATAAATTCAATTTGCATGAAATGTAAGTCATGTTTCTATAATAACACTGAATGTAAAATGGCCTCAACTATTCAGTTAAAACATATGGACTTGCAGAGTAGATTAAAAACAGGACCCAACCATAAGTTTCTTATAAGATACTCACCATACAGGCAAAGACATCCATAGGCTAAAGTGATAGGTGAGAGAAAGATATACTATGTAAAAGAAGACCAAAAACAAGCAGGAATAGCTACTCTTACATCTGACAAAGTAGATGTGAAGCCAAAATTTATCAGAACAAAGAAGGTCATGTCATATTGGTTAGGCAACTATCCAACAACAAGATACAATCATTATAAATGTTTATGTCCAAAATATCAGTGTACTTATTTATATAAAACAAACCCTAGTTGATATAAAGGCTCAGATAGACCTCAATATAATAATACTACGTGACTTCAACACATCTCTCACCACCAGATAGATAGATCATCCAGCCATAAATTAAGTAAAGACTCTTTAAATATAAAAAATACTATTAATCAAATGGACCTAATAGACATCTTTAAAATATTTCACACACCAACAACCAAATTCACTTTCTTCTCATCTACATATGGAACCTTCTATGAAACAGACCATTTTTTAGGACACAAAGCAAAACTTAAAATTTTTTTTTAAAAATTGAGATAATTCCTTGCATCTTATCAGATCATAATGGAATGAAATTAGAAATCAATAATGAGATGAAGAAAACAGAAGTCATTTAACACATGGAAATTGAATCATATTCTCTTAAAGGAATATTCTCTTAAAGGTCCTAGAAAGTGAAGAAGAAACTAATTTCAAAAAAAAGTGGAAGATCAGAAATAATTAAGATCAGAACCAGAATTAATGAAGCTGGAACTTAAAAAACAATACAAAGGAGCAATTCAACAAAGAGTTGGTTCTTTTAAAAGATAAATAAGATTTGTAAACCGATAGCCAAATTAACCAAAGAGAGAGAAGATCCAAATCAATAAGAGATTGAAAAGAAAATACCATTGCAGAAATCACAACAATCCAGAAGATCATTAGGAAATATCTTGAAAATTTATATTTCAATAAATTGGAAAATTTATAAAATATTGACAAATTTCTAGACTCATATAACTGACATAAGTTGAACCACGAAGATGCAAAAAACCTAAACAGACCAAGATCACACAATGAGATTAAAGTTGTAATTAACCGTCTTCCAAGAAATACAACCCCTCCCAGGATCAGTTGGATTTTCAGCTGAATTCTACCAGACCATTAAAGAACAACTAATGCCAATCCTTCACAGATTTTTCCATGAAATAAAGAAGAAGGGAACACCCACTAATTCTATGAAGCTGGTATCAGTAAAATCAAATAAAGACACAATACAATAGAATAATATACCTTATGAACATAGGTGCAAATATTCTTTACAGAATATCAGCAATCCGCATTTAAAAACATATTAAGAAAATTGTATACCATGATCACATTGGTTTCATCCTAGGGAGACAAGTTTGGTTCACATAAGCAAATTAATAAATGTGATATACCATGTAAATTAACTTGAGGACAGAAACCACATGATCACCTCAATAGATGCAGAAAAAGCCTTTGACAAAATTCATCACCAAACTTCAGTTACCATTAATGGTAACAATAATGAAGATATTAGGGATAAAAAGAAGTTACCTGAACATCTTAAAGTCGGTATATGACAAACCCGAAGCCAGCATCATACTGAATGGAAAAAAAACCTAATAGCATTTCCAGGAGCTAGACACATTTCCACTCTCACAACTCCAATTTAATATAGTTCTTGAAATCTAACCAGAGTAATCCTACAAGAGAAGCCAATTAAAAGTATACAAATAGGAAAAGGAGAAATCCAATTATCTTTGTTTACTAGGGAAATGATTCTATACTTAGAAAACTCACCAACTCTACCAGAAGACTACTAAAGCTGATAAATTCAGCAAAGCAGCCGATTACAAGATCAACATACAAAAATCAATATCTTTTCTATACTCCAATAATGAATCTTCTGAGAAATAAATTGGAAAAACAATAGCCTCAAAAAAAAAAAAAAACTAGGGAATAAATATAACCAAGGAAGTGAAAGACCTCTACAGTGAAAATTACAGAACACTAAAGAAGGAAATTGAAAGATGGAAATACCTCCCATGTTCTTGGATAGGCAGAATTAATGTTGTCAAAATGGCCATATTACCTAGACAGTTATACAGATTCAATGAAATCCTCATTAAAATACCAATGCCCTTCTTCACAGAGCCAGGAGAAATATTCTGAATGTTCACATGAAAGAATAAAAGACCTAGAATAGCCAAAGCAGTGATTCTGATGGCTTCACAATACTGTATCTCAAATCATACTACAGAGTTATTTTAAGAAAAACAGCAAAATATTGGTATATAAACAGACATGAAGACCAATGGAATACAAGACTCAGAGACAAATACACATAGATATGGTCATCTGATCCTCGACAATGGTGCTGAAAACATACATGGGAGAAAAGGGTGTCTTTTTAACAAATGGTGCTGGGAAAGCTTAGCAACCAGGGAAATGAAAGCCAAAACTACACCAAGATTTTATCTCACTCCAGTCGGAATGGCAATCATCAAGTGTACAAATAACAATAAACGCTGGCTTGGATGTGGGGAAAAGGGTTTACTTGTCTTGTTGGTGGGACTACAAATTAGTACAAACACTTTGAAAAACAGTGTAGAGATTTCTCAGAAGACTAGAAATGAACCCACCATATGACCTCAGCCACCCTGCTCCTTGGTATTTATCCAAAAGAACTACACAATCAGCATACTGTCGTGATACATGCATTCCTTATAGCAGTGCAATTCACAGTAGTCAAGTTATGGAACTAGCCTAGGTGTCTCTCAATAGATGAATAGATAAAGAAAATGTGGTATATATACACAATGGAGTTTTAGTTATAAAGAAGAATGAAATTATGCCATTTGCTGGTAAATGGATGGAACTGGAGAACATCATTGCTAAGTTAAATCAGCCATACTCAGAAAGGGTCAGATGTTTTCTGTTCTATGTGGAAGGCAGGGAGAAATAAGGAGTTTGTTGTTGTTGTTGTTGTTGTTGTTGTTGTTTTTGTAAAGGGTCTCATGCAAATAAAGGAGAGCACAATGGAGTAGAGGAAGGAGATAAAGGGAGGAGGTGAGGGATGCAAAAGGGAAAGAAATGTGAAATAAAAGTGACTAAATTATGTTGTGAGTATATGTGAATATATCACAATGAATTCCATTTTATATATAGCTATAATGCTCCAATTCAAAAAATTAATAGAAGGCAGACAAATAGAACAGAGGAAAGGATGGGATAAGGAAGGGAAGGAGGTAGTACTGGGAATTGAAATGGAGCAAATTATGTTACATGTATTTATGAATATGTCAAAATCTTTTAAAAAAGCACTGTCAACCCCCAAATGATGTAACACAGGAAAGATTTTATTCAAGGCTATTGAAATAGGGAGGGAAAACACAATGTAGTCAGAACTCTTACTGAAACAGAGTAGGAGAGATTTTTGGAGCTGAGGTTGAGGATATCAGTGTTGGCAAATTGGCCTTACTTGAAAGAAAGAAAAGTGAAGCTTTTGATATCTTTGTGATGGGAGGTAGTTTTATAACTGCGTACAAGCCAGGAATGTACATAACCTTCTATAGAAACGAGGAAGCACTAACCTCATAGATGACTGGTTTTCAAAGGGATGAAACTCTCAAGACCTTGAGCAAGACAATTGTAAGCTGCAAAACTGGTAAAAGACTTTTTAAAAAAGGCTTACAGATCACGGAGTAGACACAGAATTTACAATTACAAGTTTTCTGAAATGTCATCTATGACAAGAGAAGTCAGGGACTCGGAGTCAGTAAGAAGTCTTTTTAGTTTAGTCAGGCTGAGGAAAAGGTTCAGACTATCTTGGTCAGCCGTTATATTTCATTGTAATGTTATAATGTTTAAATGAGTAAAACTATGTAAATTGTTTAAAACAATGCCATAATTGCTCAAAAAGTATTAGTATCATTAATGATTGGTAGCATATCCATGGTCTAGTGCTAAATCTAAATCCTAAAATTTAAACGTCCCTGAAATATAAGTTTGTTGCACTGTTACAAATGCTAGCCAGAAAAGGACCAGGCCCCCACACAAATTCTGTACCTAACAACTGGAAGGCTATATTACAGTTTGAAATATGTCTGCTGGTTCTAAAAACCAAGAGTGTTTTTATAACAAACACTTGGGAATCATGAAACATAAATAGTTTGCACTAAACTGACATTGATTGTAGATAAGAGGATGGGGAAATAGAATGTTAGGATAGCAGGACAGTTCATAAAGAAAGGTACTTATTCCTTCTGGATTGGTGTTTGTAGGATGGGAAGTTCATACGTAAACAGGAGATAGTGGCACCTGGGATTCAGCCTTGGAGTTTTAAGTCAAGGTTTTAACATTCATGCAGGAATGTGAACTATTGTTTTGTTGGTTTCAGCCAGTGGTGTTAACTTATCTTCCCCCAAACTACTACATCCTTATGCCTTTGTAATTAAATTTAGAGCACCTCAGAAATTTTCTTTTATCAAGAGCATAGGGCTTGGAATCAGATAGACCTACCCATAAATTTTTATTTGGTGAGACCACCAGCAAATTACTTAACCTCAACCTGAGTATGTGTGATTTGAGCTTGAAAGTACCTAATATAGCTATTGCAGATTAGTTAAATCTTGACTATTAAAGGGCCAGCATATGAGTTTTCAATCCATGGTATTTTCATCCTAGATGCCTGATCTTCATCTAAGACTGCTCTCTTAACAGCATAACAGAGCATGTAGCAATCAGAAATAACCTAAGAAGCAACTGATTGCCTTCCTGATTGCTGATTTTCACCCACCTCTACCCTAGGTGAGCCAGGTGCTCAGTGGCTGATCCTTTCCCTTCACTTTCTTCAGGTTGGACAAAGAACATGCTTGTGTTTTAAAAATAAACTAGGGATATCAGGGTGGGCCACTAAGTGGTTAATGTTTATTTGGTAGTGAAAACTAATGAAATGGTCCTTTATAAGAAACAATAATGGCATATTACCATACCTGTTAGGAATGTTTTCTCACATATTTTTAATAGCAAGTAAAAATAGTTATATCTCAGTCAATAGTCTACTCTCCTAATTCCTTTCTTTCTCTTATAAGTTACGAATAGAGAATCTAAATGTGTCCACATATCCCTCTGTCAATGAAGACTTGGTTCTTATTCTGACTATGAATAAATAGTTTTGTGCATCCATTCAGTGTAATATTTCATAGCTGTGCACCAGTCAGAGGTGTGCTTGCTGTTAAAATGCTATGCATATATTCAGAAGCAAAGCATTATGTCCAAGAGAGTATCCAAACATTTTGAAAATGAATTATAGATCTTGGAAGCAAAAACAGAAAGCTGAATTTTGAAACAACTTCTTTTTTTTATTTAGAAATGTTTTTTTTTCTCTTTGCTGTCCTCTGTACCCAACCCTTCACCCACCCCTGGCATGTGCACTGAACCCGTGATGAATGAAATAGCAAACCTGCTTTTCACAGTAGAATGAGGACTCCCAGACAGCCGCTGCTGTTACAGAAGGTAGCTAAATGTAAACTGCTCATTGTTACTGATGCATGTAAAATAGAACTTCTTTGGCTCTAGAGACTCAAATTTGAGAAAGAAAATATGAAGACGGCAATACAGTTATGTTGCCAGCACTAATATGGAGCTCTACCAATGCTGTGAGTCTTTCCATCAGCATTTCCAATTAAACTGTAAACATTAACTAGATTACCCTTTTGTCTTAAATTTCCCATTTGCAATACAGGAACCATAGTATTCACTTCTTTTCTATGAGATGATCCAAAATTGCCTCTGTGGACTAAATATTGTGTTTTGAGCTACTTGAGGGGAAAACAGTAAGTTGATGCATCTAATTTAGTTCATGCATTTTAGAGGGTTGAATGGCATTCCTGCCCTGAATAACATGTCCATACCTTTCCTTCAGAGCTGGTGAATGTGACCTTACTTGAACAAAGAGTCTTCACTGATGGAATTAAATATCTGGATGAGATCATCCTGGATTATATGGGGTAGGTCATAAAAGGACAAATGTCCTTGTAAGAGATAAGCAAGGAAAAGACTGGAAAGACCACCTGAAGACTGAGATAGAGATTGGAGAGATGTAGCCAACAAGAAAGACAAATATAGAAGCTGAAGAGGCAAGAAAGGATTTTCCCTGAAGGCCTGTGCAAGAAGTGAGGCCCTGATAACACCTTAGTTTTTTACTTTTGTTGTCCAAAACTGAGAGAAAATAGATTCCTATTTATTTAAACCATCAATTTTATAGTAATTTTCTTCACAGCCCTAGAAAACTTACACATGCATATTATATTGATTAGATAGACTACATCACTGGAAACAGCAATTCAATGGATTATTCTATTTTGTTCATATACAGCCTGTGAGGCAGCCAATTGACACATTGTTATAAAATAAAAATGATTTAAGGATAAAAATATGCCAAGTTGATATTACTCTCAGTCAAGTGGGTAAATAAATAATTTCTCTTAATCGAGTCAAACGGATTACTTGGCATTAGAGGGGATCAGATAGCATCAATCAATTCCCCACTTCCTGCTAAGCTCTTATAGATGCCATTAGAAGTTTCCCTTTGACAGCAACTTCAGAAGGCAAGTCATTTTGTACTTATTTCTGTCATATTCAAACCAAGACAAAGAAAACATATTGTAGGAAACCAGAGAATATAAGACATACCTGATCTACAGAGGAACTTGCTTAAGAGTATACCAACTTCACATCAGAAATAATGTCATCAGGGGCTGGAGTTGTAGCTCAGTGGTAGAGCATTTGCCTAGCGCATGTCAGGTACTAGGTTCAATCCTCAGCACCACATAAAAATAAATTAATAAAGGTATTGTGTCTACCTACAACTAAAAATTAAAAAAATAAATCATGCCATCAGAAGAGCATTTAGTGAAATGTTTGAATTATTTCAAGAAAAATCTGCCAACCTATAGTTCCACGTCTAGCTAATTTATGCATCACAGGTGACAAAGAAAAACTCTCAGACAAATAAAAAGTGAGGGAATTCATTGCCTGCACACCTTCAAGAAATGTCAAAAGAAGTTTCTGAGAATTTCAAATGGTATGATCATAGGTCAGAAATTTGCTATATGTAAACAGAAAAGGAATAAATGAAGGTAAAATAGTCTTATTCTTAACTGACCCAAAATACAACTTTTTAGAGAAACTAGTAATGATATCTTGGGTGATACTGGTATGTGGAGCAGTAAATTAAATGACAGCAGTGCCACAAGGAAAGGGAAGTTGTCAGGTATCTGCTATCAGTTACCTGCACTTCTGATAAAGTAGTTGTAGTATTATTTGATAGTAGATTTAGATTATTTTAAAATGTATATAATCAGTCCTGGAAAAACACTGACAATGTTATAAAAATCAGCATGAAATATACACAAGAGAGTAGGTAAAATGCAATCATACAGAAAGCTCAATTAAAAAAACAGAAGTCAGTAAAAAAAAAAAAAGCATAAGTAACAAACTCAAAAAGTAATGTTTTCTAGGTGCAATGATGTTAGATTTTAATTTGAATAATATATCAACTATCAACTTTGTCAATAATACAAACATGCCATATAAAGATATTGCCAGACTATTTGAAAATATGAATTTAAATATGAAGACTCAGATAAGTGCTACATATTAGAAATTCTAGTCCCATTTTTCTCCCTAGCTTGATATATATATATCAAGCTTGCAGTCATGTAAGCTTCTGGAGATCATTTCCTTGATTTGTTTTGTTTTGTTTTGTTTCTTGAGAAAAAGATTATTTTGGCTCACTGTTCCAGAAGAAGTTTAGTACATGTTCTGGGCCCGAGGTGAGGCAGAACATCATGGCAGAAGGGTTGGTACAAGAAAGGTGCTTAGAAGCAGAGAAGGGGGAAATAAGTATAAGATTCATCCTTCCAGGGCACACCCCAGTGACCCACCTCCTCAAGCCTACGGTTACTACCCAGTCAGCCCATTCAGATTAGGCTGGACTGATAAGTTACAGCTCTCACAATCCAATCATTTTACCTCCAAACATTCCTGCATTAACACAGGAGCTTCTGAGGTACATGTCATGTCCAAACCATTACATGCCCTAATATGTAGTTCAGGTCTCAGAATATGAGAGAAGCTTTATAAGCATATGTGGAGGGAAAGAATGAGCAGATGCTAGTAGGCAGATGTTGTTAGGAAATTTAAGTTTAAGATCTTAAGTTGCTGTTAATGTTTCATTAAACTAACAAAATCTATTGAAAGACCAAAATTATTTCCCTCTTCATTGTAAAAGTCTGGTCTTAGATTTTGAAGGAAGAAAAATTGTCAATTCTGTTGTCTTTCGTGATCTGCAGCCTCCTATGGGTGAGGAATTTGGAAGAAAAAGACACTTGTCCATTTCTGGTGAGGAGAGCAACCGGCACAGACCCCCAAAAGTAATTTAAAAATCAATTCAAATAATTCAGAATGAGTGTTTTATTTTTTAATCCCACAAAACTAAAACTATCACTTACATTAGTTTCAATAGTAATAATAATTAGAAACAAATTTGTAAGAATTCTTGAAAACACTATGAGCATAAAACAAAATGGAAAGAAATAACTGTGAAAACCATGAAGTGTGACTAAGTGTCATCAAAAGTGCATGTACTTCAATGTAACCATAATCTTGCTATATACTTTTACTTCATTTCCTTGTTTTTATGGTAACATTTTTGCTGAGGAATTTACAGCTGGCTTCATATGATGTAGGCTCCAACTCTCTGTCCTCCATTTTATACCACCCTAAAAACAATTTCCACCAATAGTCTTGTGATACATTTCTACCAGATTCTATGTTAGTCATTTTAGGTGAGTATTTTTCTAATAACATATACACGATCTATTGTAGTGAAAGTCACCAAACTTTATAATTATCCAACTCAAAGGAAGCTATAACATGGGAAATTTGAATAAATCAGTTCTGATCTGTCCTGATTCTTCTAACAGATATCTTGACACTGGCAACTAAAGAGGAAAAAAAATGTTTTTTAAAAGGTTAAAATGGGTTTTAATAAAATTATTCTAAATATATAACTGCTATTTCTTTAATTGGATTAATTTAAATAAATTCACCTGATAATGATGGTAAAAAACAACTCACTAAAACTTTGAGGAAATTAACATACAATAGGGAAATGACATTTAGTACCACTGATCAGTGCAAGACAATTATTTAATCCAAAATTTACTAGGTTATAAATTCTGAGAAGCAATTTCAGCTCAAAGTGTGTGTTCTGGTTCTAAATATTCTTGAAATCAGGCTATGTTGGTCACTAGGATAAAGTTTTTTTTTTACATATTAGATTTTTAAATTGTGCAAGTTACAATTAGGCAAATTAATTACATTTTTTTTCTTTAGGAGCTAAGATGTTGAAAACTCTAACCCTGAGAATGAGAAGTTGCATTGAACAATTTCTGCATTATATTTTGTCATCTCAGCTGTAGCAGAACAGTCAGCCCAAGAAGTACTTAGCAGATTAGCATAATGAAACAAAATTGAGGTAAAATTAAAATGAGTCATTGAGTCCTGGCTTTTCCCCAGCTTCCAAATGATTGCTTTAGAAGATCTTGGACTTTTCATGAGTGCCTAAAGATGAAAGAATGTAAAACTCTTTGAAACTATGGAATTTCAGATTTAGTGATATCTAAATCATGAATAATGAACATGGGAGAACCTTTCAACTCTCAATTCAAATATAAAAGAATGAAACCTAGCCATTTTAAGAACCATATTCCACTCTATCTCCCTATTTCTAATGTGACTCAACTGCTTAATGATTTCATTAAAAATGTTGCCTTTCATGCAAGTGTTGGAGACTTCTTTTCTCCACATGGGGTTTCTTCTCAGTCTGCTGAAAACCTCCTCATTCTTCAAGGCCAGCTGAAATGCCTTTCTGGTCACCAGAGATAGCAATGATTTGTTTCTTCTCAAGATGTTCATAGTTCCTTCTACCTCTCGAATGGAAACTTTTAACTGTAGTTGTTCATGGGAATCTTCTCTCCTTTGATTACAGACATCCAAGTGTCACCGAACTTCCTGGAACATAGTAATTATTCAAAGAATATTGATGGACGAGTTAAGCAGTTTTCATGTTTTAGCAAATGACTGTACACTTACATGGCTGGCCCAGTAATTTCTGCTGTCTAAATTTCACCATCCTGTGACATTGCTGGAAAGAACTCATGGAAGATCAATTTTGTAGATAGCCTACAGACAAGTAATGCAGTATACATTGGTCCAGTGGATTTAAAATTTATGAAGTGACCTCTAAACCACTACTATTTAAAATTATACCTATAGATAACATTGTATAAAGGTAAATATCATCAAAATACATGTAGATATTATTTACAAAATGCTACCTGATTTGGGGGTAGAATGACATTTTATGTAGGTATAAATGTAGAGGGTACATTGAAAGAGACACTTGATTTTACAGGGAAGGTACTGTTAGGCTGTCTAGTCTTTGCATTTTATGATGTAAAATTTGAAAAACACAAAATGAAAGATTGTGAAAGAGAAGTTGTTTTCACGAAGAGAAGGTGAACACATAGGCTTAGTGATGTGAATCTGATATTTGACAGCTCAGGTTTTTTTTTGTTTGTTTTGTTTTTTTTTTTTTTAGAAACAGTGTTCTATTATCTGGAACAAACCATCACCACTGTTTCTGAAGGGAATATCTGATGCTAGCTAGTGAGGTTACTTGAGAAGGACATTGTCCTTGTAGCTTCTGCTTGTGGGAATTTTACTGAGGGTAGAATTTAAAAACATTAATTACATTATCAAACTGAAAGCTCCCATTAATATGCGGTCTCTCAGCAGTACCATTACCTTGCTTTGTCCCCTCCTGTCATTATGTCTTACTAACATGATATGGTGGAGTCATTTTAATTAGGTAGCATGACACTGAGGGATACGATGTAGGTAACATTTCTATTGTTTCGCTTTTAGGTGACAACTTCTTACTTATTGACCAGGGTCATTTCCTTTTTTCTCTGTATAGGTAGGAAGAGGCATATTTATTGAACTGAATTTTCTCAGTTCTTCTGAGCTATAAGATGAAGTGAAGTCTTCTGAGCTATAAGATGGAGCAGAATGTCCCTTTTAGATCCCCAGTGCAGCTTGTTTAAAGTCAACATAACAACTCCATGACAATGAAGAGTACGTATCAGTTTATGTCTGAAGAACTGATCTGAATGTCTTCATGAGCCCTTTTTTTTTTTATTATTGATGAAGAGTCAGGAAAGTGACAGGGACATTATAATCTTAATCTTTCTTGTTAAATGGAACTGAGCATTTCTTGGTTATTCTGTCACTTCCTCATGACTTGCTGTTGTTTGGGTAGTGTTTCTATTCAAGTCCCCTTCTCTTTTTTCTTTTCTTGAAGAGCATTCTGGTGTGGGAGGTGGGGGTGACGATAAGCCACATGACATTATTCCTTTGCAGGAAGGGCCTTGGACTATGACTTCTGGTCATTTTTGGTTCTCTGTTCTCAGTGGGGTTGCTTTGTTGTATTATCCTACTGTGTCTTTGGGTCTTGCCCTCTGCCCTAGCTACATCCACTGTTCGATTTTCCAGCACTCGTGGTTGCTTGTGGTCTATCTGTTTTATGGGTATGGGTTACCACTTTGTCTGTAACTCTACCCTCTTATCTCTTGGTCCTTCTATTCACCTTGTAGAGATCCCCCAGCAGACAAGTTAGCATTTAATTTTCACCTGGCTTCCATGTTCAACGCTAAAAGGGCCTCCGGAACTTTCAGATCTCTTCCAACTGTCATGGTTCCTCTTTCAGCTAACACAGCCAGTTTCTGTTGCCTTCCTCTTACTCTTTTCTATGGCCTGTTTATGGAGGCCACCTTTCCTACATGCCATTCCATGAGACTGGCCCCTCCATAATACTAGGAAGGAATTAGCATATATATCATTCTGCCTTTGGACCCCCAAAGTGCCCATCTGGATTATTCTGGAAGGATGGGCACGTGCCAAGTATTTTCTGTGGAATACTGCAATGCAAGAATTTAATGGGGGCGGGGGAAACACCTTTGTTTCATAGACTTATCCAAATAAATTAGTTGTCTCAGCCCCCTTTTAAAGACTTTTGTCAGCTTGAGACAAAGTAAAATTTCCTTTTATTTCACTAGTATTATATATTCAGGATAGTTGAAACAAAACACATAATGGTACTGGTTAGAGGCCAAAACAGTCTGTATGCTGATAACATGTGATTTAGGAGAACTGTCTCATTATGCAGATTTACCAGGCATAGGGCCACATTGACAGAGGGAAACCCATGTGGGAAGAAAGGTGGTGACAGCATTTCTGATGAGAAGACCAAGCCTTTGATGGAGCTCACACCTCTCCCACTGGAGACCGTCTGCTTGTTCTTGCTGTTATAACATCCTAGATGCTGCGATTCGCAAATGAGACCCACTGATAGGATCAGCAGGAAACTGTTGCATTGGCCAAGAAAGACATTAACTTTCAAGTCACAAAACCACAAAGTGGCTGGTCTTTACGAATGTTAACGAATGTGTGAATGATTTCTAAAAGGGAAGTTAAGCTTTTGATCTATGGGTTTTAATTTAATTTCTGCCTCTTGGCCTCTAGGGAGGAGAACAGAATAAAACTATTCTAAAATGCAGTTTAATGCTTCATATATCACACACGTGTTTGGCATTTGTTTCTTTCTAGGTGTTGAACCTGTGGGGGAGAGATCATCACACAGTTCTTAATCCATTTGGGACTTTCTTGTGGTTTATTTGGTTAGGAATGTGGAAGCCAAATATTTGCCCTGTATGTTTAAATCCATGTGTATTTTGTTGGAAATGTTAATCCATAGGAAAATCCAACTCATTGACTCTACAACCTGTGCCCAGGCTGTAGACTTGTAGCATTATGAAGTTTTCATGCCCAGAATGAATAATTATTTCAGAGCACGGCTTCCTTAGTTACATAAGTCCATATGATCATGTGGACTTTTATTTCTGTCCTTTCAGGTACTGTCCCAAATGACATCTCATTAACTCATTTAACTTTCATCTGACCCATAACTTCTGCTTTCCAGTTTTTCACCATCAGTAACTCTTCTAACAGTTTAATGCCTGCCTTCTGACATGCCTATACAAATACGAATCTGGCAGAGGTGTCCACTTCCCATTTCTGGGTTTATGGTCATGGGCCTTTCTGACCCTACCTAAAGATGCCAGCTGATGCTACCAATTTTCAATTCAGTAATTACTGGGGAAATGTGTAAATGAACTTAATAAGTTGATCTATAATCTTTCTGAGAGGAAAGTAATTTGTCGGGGGGGGTGAGATGAGGAGATGGTGTGAGGAAATGTAAAAAGCTAAAAGTTTCAACTGCCTTTAAAAAGATTCTCCATTATCATTACTATCATTAAAAGTTATTAGTGATGTTGATGTTGTTATTTTCTTTTTTGTGTGTGGGGGGGAGTAGTTGGGATTGAATCCAGAGGCACTTTGCCTCTGAGCCACATCCCCATCCCTTTTTATTTTTTGTTTGAGACATGGTCTCACTAAGTTGCTCAGGGTCTCACTAATTTTCTGAAGCTGACCTTGAACTTGCAATCCTCCTGCCTCAGCCTCTCGGGTTGCTGGGATTATAGACATGTGCAGCCATGCCCGGCATTATTGTTGTTTGCTTAATTGTCTACCACCATTGCCTCTCAAAATCTCTTTGATGTAGCAATCTAATTAAACAAACAAATGCTGCCTCTTAGCTCAAAGTAAAATGCCTCTTAGCTCAAAATAAAATGGCACTAAGCACACTAGTGATCTGATCCAGTGACCTCTTTGTCCTCACTTCTTGTCACTTGCAACTTCCCTAATTCTGATCCATCTACACTCACTTCCTTGCTGTGTCTCTAATATGCCCATTGGGGTTGGTCCTCTCCCATCAGAATGTAATAACCAGAAATTGTTTACTAATTTATTCCCAGCTCCTATGATAGCAACAATCATGCAAACATCAATCAAAGGAAAATGGGAATAGGTATATTAATTTCAAACAAAATTGACTTCATTTCAAGAAGAAGTGTCTTGAATAAAGATAGAGTCACTGAATAGAATTCATTTTTCCAGCATAACAATTAAGTATATAAGCATCTAACAAGAGAGCATCGAAGTATGAGAGGCAAAAATGGATAGAACTGAAAGAAGAAACAGACCACTCCACTCTTATAGCTGGAAACTTCAACATTCCTCTATTAGTAATAAATATATCAAATAGGCGGAGAATCAGTAAGTATGTAAATGACCTGAACAACACTATCAAGCAAGTTAAACTAATTAACACTTGTAGGAGATTCAAAGCAACAATAATAGCAAAAGATATCTGCTACTCAGGCTAACACAGACATTCATTAAGACAGACTGCCTTCTTGGACATTGAACACATCTTAAGAATTTTATAGTACAGAAATCATACAAAGTATGTTCTCTGAATAAAATTAAATCAAATCAATAGCAAAAATGTTGACAGGAAAATCTCTAAACACTTGGAAATTAAACAACAGGCTATAAATAATTAAAGCCATTCAAGGATCCTCTTGAAAAAACTCGAACTGAACAAAAAATGTAACAAGTCAAAATTTGTGAAACACTGCCAAAAATAATGCTGAGGGAGAATTTCATAACATAAATACATACATTAGAAATGATGAAAAATTTCAAATCAATAATCTCAATTCCCAAGTGCAGAACCACAAAAAGAAGAGCAAAATAAACCCAAAGCAAGCACAAGCAAGAAAAATGCTAAAGATAAAAACAAAATCAATAGAACTGAAAACATTAAAACAATGAGAAAATCAATGAAACTAAGAGCTGGTTCTTTTAAAAAAAATCAATAAAATTGACAAACATGTAGCATCATGGACAACGAAAACAAGAAAAAACTAAAAATGACCATGTATAGGAATGAAACAGGGGAAAGATCCTTTAGACATGCAGAAGAATTCTACAAACCAGTCTGCAAAGTTTGGAGCAAATTTTTACCCCTCACACATCAGTTAGAGCACTAATCTCTAGGATATATAAAGAACTCAAAGCTAAGCACTGAAAAAAACAAATAACCCAATCAACAAATGGGCCAAGGACCTGAACAGATACTTCTCAGAAGAGGATATAAAATCAATCAACAAATATATGAAAAAATGCTCATCATCTCTAGCAATTAGAGAAATGCAAATCAAAACTACTCTAAGATATCATCTCACTCCAGTCAGAATGGCAGCTATTATGAAGACAAACAACAATAAGTGTTGGTCAGGATGTGGGGAAAAAGGTACACTCATACATTGCTGGTGGGACTGCAAATTGGTGCAGCCAATATGGAAAGCAGTATGGAGATTCCTTGGAAATCTGGGAATGGAATCACCATTTGACCCAGCTATCCCTCTCCTTGGACTATACCCAAAGGATTTAAAATCAGCATATACAGGGACACAGTCACATCAATGTTTATAGAAGCACAATTCACAATATCTAAACTGTGGAGCTAACCTAGATGCCCTTCAGTGGATGAATTCGTAAAAAAAATGTGGCGAATGTACACAATGGAATTTTACTCAGCATTAAAAGAGAACAAAATCATGACATTTGTAGGTAAATGGATGGCATTGGAGAAGATAATGCTAAGTGAAGTTAGCCAATCCCCAAAAAACAAATGCCGAATGTTTTCTCTGGTATGAGGAGGCTGACTTATAGTGGGGTAGGGAGGGGGCGTATGGGAGGAATAGATGAATTCTAGATAGGGATAAGGGTTGGGAGGGAAAAGGAGGGGGCAGGGGATTAGCAAGTATGGTGGAATGTGATGGACATCATTATCCAAAGTACATGTATGAAGACACGAATTGGGTGTCAACCTACTTTATATACAAACAGAGATATGAAAAATTGTGGTATATATGTGTAATAAGAATTGCAATGCATTCCACTTTCATTTGTTTATTAAAATCAGTAAAAAAAATTTTTGACAATTTAAGCAAAATAGATCAGTTCCTTAAAAATCACAAAATACCCACAACTCACCCAAGAGAAGAGAGGTGATTTGAATAGTCCTATAACTACTACAGAAATTAAATTAATAATTTAAAAATTCTTTTAAAAAGCCCACTACTCTCAAAGAGCAGTGTGGAGGAGGTGGAAGATGATAGAGGAAAGCTGCATTCCAAATTGTGCCATGGAATGAGACCAAAGCAGCAGGTGTAGAACCTCTCAGCAAGGTGGTGAAGGAAGGATTTCACCAAAATTTAACATAAGGTGGGAAATTTACCTTAAGGTAGGAAAGGGACTCAGAAATTTTGGTATAATAAACAAAGAAGAAAGCCCACTGCAGGCAGACCCCGGAGCACACTCATTACAGACAAATGAATGGGGAGTAAAGGAAGCCCCATTCCAAGCTGCACTGTGGGATGTTGTCGCAATGGCAAAGCGTGACATCTGCAGTTGAGGGGAGAGATAAAAAATGTCCATGCACTTCTGCTCTTTTCAATGTTTTATTTGCTCAAATCACTTAATACAATTTCATTGTATAGGTTCTTAATCAAGGAAATGACCATCCTTAATGCTGGACACTCCCATAGACATAATCAATTCAAAGCAAACAATTCTAAGTTAATTCTAAGCACTGCAAACACTTAATCATGACAGGCTCATTACAGACATTCCTTCTGCATGTTCAGCTCAAGCGAGCCAGATCTAGAATCTTAGATCTTAAGTATAGCAGATGCCCACTCACTCAGTCCACAGTGATCAGGCCAAGAACCAATAGAGGCTTCTCCTGGTGTGGAGTTGATGGCTGGCTGAGGAGACGGATGTCCTTTTCTCACCAGAGTTAAGAGGCTGCAGTAGAGTTTGAGAGTGGTGAGGATGACAAGTGGCATGTGACACTCAGGGACTAATCCTGGGAAGGCTGTGTTCCTGAGCAGCAGTGAGCTGAGGAAACACTCTGTGCACCATGATTGAATTTCTTGAGAGGTACTTGGGAACCAAACCCATGTAAGTAATCAGCTAATGTCTACCCGAGGGGTGGGTCAATCTAGTGTCTCCAAAGAAGGTGCCACTCAACAAAGCCTGATTAGACCTGAGACCTGTCTAGACTTCAGCGCCATCTTCTGGAACCCCCTCACAGACCTCTGCAGAAGCAGTACCTTGGGCATGCACTGAATTGGTCAGAAAGGTCACAATGCCAACCAATTGTACATCTTAACTCATCCCACCTAATACTGGTGAGAAGGGAAACTGAGTCGCATCAAAAAGCTTCAATCTTAGGCCACTCCAACTGGTAACTCAGAGAGCAACACAAAAACAGGAAGGCGTTAACATCCCCCACCCCCTATTCTATCAGTTTATAACTGAAAAATTGGAAAGATTATTGGACACAGACAATGACTACACATTCTGGTCAAATATTTTGACCACCCAGTGGAGAAGTTTCCTTCAGTCTTCAACAAGATTTTGGAATTTTTAAATATATTTTTAAAATTATTATTTTTTTTTCTTATTCCTTTTGTGTGTGTATGTCTGTCTGTCTGTCTGCGCACACACAGACAAACACATAAATGTGTAATTCTGTTTGTCCTGGTTGGTTCAGGGACATATATACATATACTTATTTGTCTCTTTTTCTCATTCAGTAATTTTTAAATGAAATTATCTTTTCCTAGCACTGTTTTTTGTGAGGATTTGGGCTCATTAGATTGTATATTCTGGTTTGATTTTGTATTATTTTCACTTGTTTATTTTTCTTGCTTTTCTTTCTATCTTATCTTCCCCTGATAATGGCCTAATTCTATTGTTCTTTCTCCCTCTCTCCCAATACCAAGCTTCTTTTATTTTCCCCTCCCTCTGTATAAATATCACCCACTGCAATTCTTCTGCATTTTTTCCTGTCACTTTCTGAAATTGTGAAGTCTTTCCTAACTTTCTAACACAGTTCCTTTTCCCCTAATTAACTGTATTTTTACCATCACTTAGAACTAATTGGTTTGTATAACTTCTGCTCCCACAATTAATGTTAATTACTTCTGTGGATGAAAGAGTTGACAACTACTATTTGTTTTAAAGCCAGAGTTAGTCTATGGTTTTTGTTTCCAGTGCTGAAAATTGCTGAATTCACCATTCCTCTTTATTGGTGACAATATTAAAGATGTTCTAGTAGGTTCTGGGTATTTACTTTAACACTGTTTACTGCATGTTGTTTGTGACAGTTGTTACTGTTTTTTGTTATGCCATCATTTTCTGAGGTTCTGGGAAGCTACAGGGACGTTATAAGTTCACAGGTTAGAGACTCTACTGCCGAACTAAACATTCCCTAACATTTACTCAAACTCAAAGAAGAGAGGATACAAAAACCCCAAAACATAAACAAGGACCTAAGGAAGAAAACCAGAGAGGGAAGTTAGTTCCTACCCTTTGACATATACCCATACACCCCCCCAAAAAAAAAAGAAATCTCAGAAAAAATAAGTTAATTACACACAAAAGGACATGCACAAAAAAAGATGTAGAGGAATCAGCTTCAATTGATGCATAAGACCACCACCTCTAAAAACATGAAAAAACAGGCAAACAAATCTCCTCCCAAAGTCTATAATTCCCCAACAAAGGGTCCCACTCATAAAGAGGTGGATGAAAACCCAGAGTATGATCATAAAAAACTGACTATAAAAATATTCAGTGAACTAAAAGGAGATCTAAGGAAGAAACTAAGAAAGCAATTATAGGAGATGAAAGACAACTTTAATAAAGAAATAGAAATAGTGAAAAGAAATGAAGAAATGTAGACATAATCAATCAAATTAAAAACTCATTTGAAACCATTACTCAACAGATTAGATTGCATAAAAAACAGAAACTTTGCCCTTGAAAATAGAACTTCAGATATAGAAGACCGGCTATATGAGCTTGAGTATACAGAAAGCACTAAACCCGTAAAATATGACCAGAATATACCAAGAATGCTGGGACAACTTTAAAAGACCCAACCTGAGAATCATCAGGATAGAAGAAGTCATGGAGATATAAAATAAAAGCATAAAGAACATTTTTCAATGAAATAGCTAAAGAAAACTATTCCCATATCAGAAACAAGATAGATATTCACATGTAGGGGGCTTATAAGACCCAAAATAGACCCAGTCAAATGAGAAGTTCACTAAGACACATCATGTTCAAAATGCCTAACATAGAAAGTAAGAAAGATTATTAAAACCCACAAGAGAGAAACGTCAAGTCACATTTAAACACAAACCAATAAGGCTCACTTCTGACTTCTCAGCTCAGACCCTAAACATCAACTAAGTTTTGCTGGGTATAGTAAACTTGACTGGCCATTATTTTCATTTAGTACTTGGAATATTTAAACTCAGTTTTAAATTTAAGGGGAAAATAAAAACAGTCTATGATAAGAATAAACTAAAAGAATTCATGAGAACCAAGCCAACACTACAAAGAATACTAAAAAAATAAACTGCACACAGAGGAAGCGAAAAAACAATTCCCAAAGCCCACAAACAGAGGAAGTTCAATAGAAGAATAATCCACTAAATGAGAATCAAGATAGGATAAAATATAGCAAAAAAAAAATGGTAGGAACCACAAGCACACTGAATATTAATGGTCTAACACTGAATATTAATGGTCTCAACTTTCCAATTAAAAGACACATATTAGCATAATAGATTAAAAAACAGATCCTATATGTTTATAAGAAACTCATCTTTTAGGCAAAGACACCCACAGGCTGAAGCTAAAAAAATGACAAAAAAATATTCCAGGCATATTTTCTCAGAAAACAAGCAGAAGTGGAGATTCACATATCAGACAAAGCAGATTTTAAGCAAAAATTAATCAGAAGAGACAAAGAAGGCCACTGCATTCTACTAAATAGAATAATCCAACAAGAAGATATAACCATATTAACATTTATGCCCCAAATTTCAAAGCACCCAATTACACAGAAAAAATACTCTTTGACATTAAATGTCACGTAGACCCCAACATAATAATACTGTGGAGTTTCAATAAACCCTTATCACCAATAGATAGATCATCAATACAAAAAATCAATAAAAATCTCCAACTTAAACAATGCTATAAATCAAATAGATCTAATGGGATATCTACAGAATATTCCATTCCAAAACGGTGGAATTTAATTTCTTCTCAACTGCACATGGAACTTTTCCCAAAATATAATTTTAATCTTCCTTTCCTCAGAACACGCTAGTAGCAGTTCCCATGTATGGGATTTCTGTTCCTTTGATTTCCAGACTCAGGTAACATTCATCATGCTCAACAACTCACAGCAATTCTGCTTTCAGGAAAAGGATCCTAGAACTCTGAAGAGCAAAACCTGAAAGAATATGTAATCAACCAGATCATTTGCTTCAAATACATTTAAATGACCTCTTCTTTACAGTTTTAGAATGATGTAGAACAAGGTTTAAAATATGTTTTAATATGATTTACTGAAAGAAATCATGGCTGCTTTGATTATTATGATTCCATAGGTATCAGAGGATTTCATAGGTATTAGCTATGAATGATTGGAAGATGTGTATTACATCCTAAGATAGACATCCATATGTAGGAGGCTTACAAGACCCCAAATAGACCCAGTCAAATGAGAAGCTCACTAAGACACATCATGTTCAAAATAAGGAAATATTATTAAAACCGACGAGAGAAACATCAAGTCACATTTAGAGACAAACTTACATCATAAGTTTGATTCAGTTCAAATTATGATTAGAAGTTACCCTTAATTCTATGAGAACTCAATAATTATCTTTAAATGCACCTGATGTATAAAGTTCCAGATAAAATAATACTCAACTCAACATTAGTTCTTCATTTTAGAAAATAAATTCTTTACTGAAAAAGATACACATTCACAAAAAAAAATCAAAAGTTTCCTTTGAATAGCTATTTTGGGCACAAAAAGTGGTTGTATTCACATGTGAAAAACGAATTCACAATCCACTTTTCAGGCATATAGTAATTCCACAGAATGAAACACATTTTTATTCATAACAAGGCACAACTGTATATTCATTTCATTTAAAATTCAGCATTATGGCTTTGAGTTCCTCCTTTCTTCTCCTTTTTGCTTTTCTTCTGTTGGAAATATAAATGCTGTAGAAACTAGAAGAAAGCTATGGTTTGCACCCATTGTTTCATTTGTCAAGCACCCATTTCTCTGGGGAGTGTTTCTATGGTGTGCCTTCCACCCACTAGGCCATATTTATTCACTGTGATCCCACCTTTCATAACAGTTGAGGTGCTCCATCAGGAATTATAAATTTTTGACCACACAATTTCGGCCTCAAACTGCTTGCTTGCTGCAGTAGCATAGAAGTAAGGATGTAGTAGCATCGATATAAACTATGGGTCTTGTGATCTGCTTCATGGATGGAAAATGGAAAGGCTGTCTTACAGAGAAAAATAATGAAGCCCCAAAATGAAGCAAGAAGAAAACAGGAGAAAATATTTCGATGACATCAGAGTTTCTGCTTCCATTTATTCTTGAGGCCCAAACTTATCTCTTGCCTTTAGTTTCGGGTACTTTCAGTGAATTTCTTCATTCATAAGTTTATGTTTTTACCCTTCCCTCGAATATTGTTATTTATGATCAAAAATGCCTTACTGAAGAAATTCAAACTTTGTTATTCTTGTATCAGTCTGTTTTAGTCAGCTTCTTAATCAATGGGTCCAAAAGACCTGACAAAAACAATGTAGGAGAGAAAAAGATTATTTGGGATTCATGGTTTCAGAGGTCTCCGTTCACAGATGGCCAACTCCATTGCTCAGAGCTCAAAATGAGGCAAAACATTAAAGCAGAAGACTGTGGAGAGAGAAATCAGCTCAGGACGTGGCCACCAGGAAGCAGAGAGTAAGAGCAAGAACGAGAGCTCTCTTCACCATGGACAAAATATAAACCCCAAAGGCATGCCCCAAGTGATCTACCTCCTGCAGCCATACCCCCACTGCCTCCATTAATCTTTGTGAGGAGATTAATGCTGTGATTAGTTTAAGGCTCTCATATCCCAATCATTTCACCTTTAAACTTTCTTGCATTTTCTCACACATGAGCTTCTTGGAGATGCCACATATTCAAAGTGTAACACAATCTTAAATATTAGCATTTTTTTGGTACCAGGAATTAAACTCAAGGATATGTAACCACTGACCCACATCTCCAGCTCTTTTTTGCATTTTACAGAAAGGGTCTCACTGAATTGCTTAGGGCCTTGCCAAGTTCCTGAGGCTTTGAACTCGCCATCCTCCTGTCTCAGCCTTGAGAGCTGCTGGGATTACTTGCATGTGACACTGCTTCTGGCTACATTAGCAATTCTTTATCTGAAACAGTCAGTATCCTCAGACAACTAACCATATATCTTGTTGAAATAGTTTAGTTTATTCCTAAGAAGAATGCACACCCTGGGTAATCACAGACTGCCTTAGTACTCAAGTGTTAGGAAGAATCTATATGGAATTTGGACTTGGATATTTGGGAGAAGACTTGAGAAAATGGGGGGTTTGCTCAGGTTGGAAGCTACCAAGAAGTCGGGACAATTGTGATTGGGTATCTAAATATATTTATCTACAGGAGGACAAAGCAGAATATGGGTTTGGTAAAACAGTATTCACTCAAATAGCCAGACTGAGATGCCCTTCATATTTTATGGTTTGAACCGTGCTCATGTATTGTCTGTGTTTTCACCTGATTAAGAAGTAGTCCTATTTTTATCTTGACAGATTAGCCTTGTCTTGATAGAGTGGCCTTGTCTGATGTTAATGTTCTGATGAATTGTTCACATTTAATGGAGAACCCCAGACCTCACTGTGAATACCCAGTGTGGTCCTGGAAGCCAGAAGCTTTCTTTCTTTTCTTAAGTCCCCATTTTGTCCAAAGGCAGACAGGATAAGGACACAGGGCATTCGTCAGTGATTTTCTGATTTTTGCCACTAATGAGATTTGTTGAATCAACATGTTGTTTAGGGAACACATACAATGGTTGTGCTGGAGTTAGTCTCTCCTGTTCCTTTGGTTGTAAGTTGCTTTGTTGAATCCTTAGATGCAGCAGTGTTTGTACAATCACATTTAAAAACTCTGAACAGGATATGTTGGCCAGTGGAAACAAAAGTCATTATCAAAACCAAAATTCATTCTTAGATAATGAGCAACTAATTGTTTGAAAGAGTGAGGAGAGAGTCTGTTTATTATTTTAGCTTTAAAAATGGATTTTAGGCTGGCTTTGTTTTCTAAATACTTTTATTTCTCAAGCCCTAGGGAAATTCCACAATTTTAAAAAGTAAACTAACTTAAATTTTTTTTTTTTGCATGAAGAACTTAAAAAAATTATCACAATTAGAGATAGATTGAGTTTTATAAAATGCTAGGGCTGATTGTTTTTGTAATTTGGGGCCTATTGTGCGTAAAATATATGTGTATAAACATTGAGTCATACCTTCAATAAGCATCTGATGACCATCTATGTTGAGGCCTTTTGAAAAGAATGGAGAAATGTGATGAGTCAGACATTGCTTCTCCCTGGAGAGACTCACAGATGAGCAACTCTGCTTCACCCCACCTCCTTTTCTTCTTGTCCTTAAAAGTGCATGCCACAGCCAGACTTGCCCAGAAACCCAATAACTATTCATTACATGCTGCTTGATGATGATGAACATTTATTATGCTTATTTTGAGGAACTAAAAATAGCATTGAAAAATATTTTCTAGACCTATAGGATGTCTTCTATTTAGTGAGAGATTTTAAGAATGGTTATCCCATCAAAAATACGGATTATTTGTGGTATTCTTTAAATAAAAATCTTCATATTGCCAACACTGTGTCTATGTGGCTATGAGTCTTCAGCAAAGTGTGCAAAAGACCTGTTTATTTTCCTGACTGAGACACATTGCAAAGGTCAGCGTCTTTACCTCAGGAATAATTTGGGCCTCTTCTATTGTGATTATAAGCCAAACTTTTCATTAATGGTGTTAGCAGAAATTATGAAAAAGCTTACTTTTTAAAGCATACAAACCAAATTTCTAATGTTTTTGTTTCTTAGAAAGTACTCCTTATCATATTTCCAAAAGTTTTACCATATTTTTCTTTGTAAGGATTGCTTAAGTTTTTTGTGAGCCTCTAATTTAGATTCGGTATGTGGACAGCTGCAGTTGACACTTGTATCTGAAGTTATAGGCCAATCTGTGGAGGAGAGATGGAGAGAAATAGAAATCTTATGGGCTTAAAACAGAGACTGGTGCAGGTGTTACCAGTCTGCACCAGGGCAGAGTTGGGGTAGTCCCTTCACCAAGCAGGTCCATAGCATGAGCAAGAAAATAATGTCTAACTGTCTTTGCTCTCTTTGCTTTAATTATCAATGGGGTAGTAGATTAGCTTTAAAAAAAGGAAAGATAAAACATCTATGAGAGATGATTATGGTGCCTGGAAATTACTTTCTGGGAAAATATTCATTGCACAAGGAGTACCATCCTTAGAGTAGAATGTGGGCAGAGGAATCTTGTTCATGCATCCATTCTTTTCTTTTAATCTTTTAAAAACTTATTTATTTATTTTAATTAGGTATATATGACAGCAGAATGCATTTTGATTCATTGTACACAATTGCAGCACAACTTTACATTTCTGTGGTTGTACACAATGTAGCATCTCACCATATGTACAATCATACATGTGCTTAGGGTAATGATGTCCATCTCATTCCACTATCTTCATGCATCCATTCTTTCAACATTTTCTGATCACTTTTTACTTGTAAGGCATTAGTCTTAATTTGGGGGATTTGAGGATCAATAATATACCTTCCCTGCCTTCCAGGCACTCTTGGTGCTAAAGGGAAGATGATGAAACCATTGATAAGTGAATTATGAGGATGTTAACAGATCATACACTTTCCCCAGTCTAGGTGGATTGGCAATGGACGGAACAGGCTTCCTAGGGTAGCTAATGTCTGAACTGAATGTCAGTTGGAATTAGCCACAACAAAAAGAGATGGAGATGGAATAAGACTAGTAAAGTCATGGAAGATACAAGCACTGTGGCCCAATAGAGGACCATGAGCCATGTGATAAGGAAGAATTCTGATGGTTCATATTTGCTCATTTTTTCACTTCAAGTCAAGTATTGCTGGAATTGCACAATCATAAATCTCTACTGCTTCTGCTAAATACAGAAAAAAACACATAACTTTGTAATACTAAAAGTAACGAATGCCTCTAAAAACTCAGAATATGAGGATGAGTGCTGACTGTGGCTAAACTTGTCATAAGCTGTAGTCAAAGTCAATTTAAAAAAAAACCTGCATGTTCCTTAGAGGTCTCCAAAAGAAAATAGAAAGAACTCTAAAATATTCTTAATATTTACATTTGTACATGAAAAAAAATATACCAGAGCTATTTTTTTAATCTATTAAACACATAGCTTGAAAATTGCTTGAGATGGCATTTCTTCCTAAACCTCTTCAGGGCACTGTGCCACATTTTAAGGTTGAACACTCTTTTCTAGGGAAATCTATGATAGCACATTTCTCTTTCAGTCTTCTGATTTCATTAAGACACTGGACATTTTTTTTTCTCTTTCTCCTACCCATTTCTTCAGGGGAAAAGGCCTCAACATGATAGATGCAGAGTAGGTGAATATGGAGAGCTTGAGTACACATTTCACAGTAAAATCATGTTTCAACTTAGAACTAGAAATATGTTAAGGTGGTCATGCAATAGAAAATGTACTATGCCGTCTCCTCTGTTAGGTGACATCCACAGTTGATCAAATCCCATTAAATTGACTATCACAGCTGAACCAAAAATGCACTTGTGCCAGAAATACTCAAAACTAGGCTAAGAAAGAAAGTTCCCTGTCCCCAAAATTAAGTGTGGTTTCCAATTAGGCATTTCTATATTTCTGCTTAGAAAAGAAAGAAAGAAAGAAAAAAAGAAAGAAAAGGGGGTGGGGAAGAAGAAGAGAAGGAAAGGGAAAAATGAAAGGAGAAGAAAAAGAAAAAAACTTTTTCTAAAAGCAATATAAATCATTTTTCACATTAAAAGTAATTTGTAGTCTTGCAAATAATGATTGACTCTCTTCCAAAGAATGGGAATTTTCCAGTGCCTACTCACATATATTCTCCAAAGAGATGCCTCTAAAAACTCTGTATAGGAGGATGGGCACTGATATGGCTGAACTTTCCATAGGCTGGAGTCAAAGTTAAAACTCAGTGGAGTATCTGGAGATTTGGGTACTTGGAATTCTAGTCATCAAACATTATATGTGTTGGGAAAACTGTTTCCTTTTTACATATTAAAGGGAGTACCTTTAAGATATAAGGTAATCTGTAATACCTGCACATACATACATTCTCCCTCACCTCCCTACCTCCTTCTCTCTCTCTCTCTCTCTCTCTCTCTCTCTCTCTCTCTCCTCTCTCTCTCTCTCAAGTTGGGGAGATAGAACCCAGAGCTTCACTTGTTGTAAGTACATGCTCTGCTACTGAGCTACCTCCAGCCTCTAATATCTGCTTTCTTGAGAGTGGACTTTTTTACTTCCTACCTTCAGAACAGTTTGGCAAAACTTCCTTAAGACACCTAAATGAATTGATTGCCTCAAGTGCATTTAAATAAAAAGAAGCTATAAAAGAAACAGTTACAACAGAATATGAATTAGATTCAACACTTGAAATTATTTTTAAATGCATGCATATTAAAAATGAAGCTGAGTATGAATGTCTCCATAACTTTTAGAAGGCGATTTTCAAGTTTGATAATCAAGTAGTTTGAACATGGTTTTGAGCTATGCCAATTCAAGCAGCTAGAATCACCTTGTTGAGGTTAATGTCATTCATTTACCATAACACTGAGTGGGTAGTCAGGAACTTCAGCCAGTCTCTAGGAAAGGTTGAAATAGAATCTTGTATCATACTGAAATTTCTGACATGGCTTACTGTATGTACACAGCAATTCACAGATATGTCTTTTTCTATTTTATGTAGAAATGAATTGTGCTAAAAACAAAATTAAATATATTCATATATAATTAGTCACAAAGTCCTGAAACAAATCTCCAATTTTGTTCTAAGTAATTTGTACACTTTGTTTAGGCTTTCTGCCTTCAATCCTGGATCACAACTATAGAAATGTTTGTTGACTGCTTTCCTGTGTTTTTGTCTAACTTAAAGCATTCCACACGTAATGCCAGTCAAATTCCTTAAACTTGCTTGATAGTATCCTTCACCTGCTCAAACTCATTGCATGTCTCTTTTTATGCCTTACTTATAGGAGGGGAAAAAAAATCAAATTCTTTTGCCTGAAGTTCTAAACCTGCTGAATGTGCTGTGAACTCTTTTATTATTTTCAAATTCTTTTTTATATTTATTTTTTAGTTGTAGTTGGACACAACACCTTTATTTCACTTATTTATTTTTTTATGTGGTTCTGAGGATCAAACCCAGGGTCTTGCACATGTGAGGCAAGCACTATACCGCTGAGCCACAACCCCAGCCCCTCAAATTCTTATTATTACCAGAACCTGGTATATAGAAAGTATGCAATAAATAGTTCTTTTGACTGTTTGTTACCTTTTAACTTTTTCATAAGTCTTTTCATCAACTAAATTTCTATTTTTCGTATGCCAGAATATACCCTTCAAAATGAAACTCAGACATTTATTTTTTCAGTTGCTCCTTCATATCTTCTGTAGGGAACGAATTTTTTTTTTAAAGTCATTATTAAGCAGTCACTCTAGTTACTCTGCTTCTAGGTACTTCTTGTAAGACTTTAATCAAATAAACAGCTAGGAGCTGGTGTGATTCCTACTGCAATAAAAGACCACAGGGATTCTCTTGAGGATCCATAGCAGGTGTTATAAACATGGTGGACAAAAAGAAGGGCAAAGGAAAGTTCTACTGCATCCATGAATGGTGAGGATCTTAAAATAGGTACAGACATGAAGATATAGACACTTAAAATGAATAGGTGTATTCAAGAACTAAAACCAAATTTGGTTTGGCTTGAGAGTCAATAGAAGGATGAGATGGGAACACCTAGAAATTAGACAGAGGCCATCCTAAGAATTTTGCCTAACACATCGTAAGCCCTCAGTAAACATTTATTCAACGGATTAATCACTTCATCTACAACTAGTATGTTAAATCTTATTTATGCTTAAATATATCATATTTAGGGATTTACTAGCTTGCACCTTGGCTCATTAAATAAATGTATTCATATTAGGAGTTTTCAGTACTCCTATAGAAATTCCTTGTACCTGTTGTTATGAAGATCCTTGTACCTGTTGTTATGATTAGAGAAGTTCTTACTAATATGAGTGCTAAAGCGGAGTGTTCTTAAAATTAACATATATAAACAAAATGTTCACATCTATTTGTGTTTTTCTTTTTTCTTTTTCTAGGGTCAGACATTGTTCAATGGTTAATAAAGAACTTAACTATAGAAGATCCAGGTAAATAAATCATTTTCCCATTGTTAGAAATTTTGAGTGTGTGTGGTTTTAAGAAATATGTTTTCTCAGAGCTATTTAAAAGAGGAAGCAAATAAACCTCTGAAAAATTAGAATTAAATTTGAACTATGCTTTTAGTATTTCACAAATTGTATATCAGTGGATATATCTTAAACTAAAATGTGCAATTTTTATATACTTAATGCCCCTTTTATATTATTTGATTCAAGTTATTGGTGATTATTATAAGGGTTGTGCTATAAACTTATGAACAAATAACTGTATGTATGATTTATAGGGAATGATTATGAAATCAAGAGATTTCTCTTTATGACACTCATAAATATAAATCTCATTAATTAATAATTTAGCCTTAATTCCATTTTGAAGAAAAGTTTGAAAATAGTATGCTATTTGAAATTCATATTTTTGTCATATCAGCATGGTGTGTGTGTGTGTGTGTGTGTGTGTGTGTGTGTGTATAAGTCATAAGCCCATTTTCTCTGATAGACAAATCAATTCTACAGAAAAACACTTATTTCCAGAATTTGAAAGCAATTTCAGCCAGTTCCCATCTTGTATTGCCTGGAAAAAAATTCCCATTCCTACATAGATGCAGCATTTAATGACTTAAAAATTTTAATGTAAAAGTCTTCACATGTAGCAAACAGTTCACATCACAAAAATGAATATAAGAAGATCTATATTGTTTAGAGAAGATGCTTGAAACAAAATATCATAACTTTTGGCAAAACTTATAGTGGCTGGGAATAACATAACAAGAGAAGGACAGCAATATACCAACCTGTGCGATCTCCACCCCTGGATCGGAGAGGATCAATCTGGCATGAATTTTGCTCCTTCCTCTGGAGATTACTACTGTAGGATTATTTAGAATTAATAGTATATGCAGATTTAAGGTCTTTATGTTTTCCTTATTCCAAGATAATTTTATAAAGCCTGGCCATCAGAAAATTCAGCTTGAATTCTGTACATAAAGGCCTATATACACCCCCCTCCTCACTTTGTACATGTGCTTTTAAAATACTTATCCTATCAAGTTCAATGGGATTAAACAATTAAGCAAAAATGAAGCTAGCTATTGACAGCATCATATTATTACTAAGTGAAAAGAGGAGATAATTTAAAGAAAGGAAGCTACACTCTATTCAAGCTCACATTTCAGTCTCACCTAATGGCATCTCTGATTTTTATAAATTAGAAAATTACAAATAAATGATCCCAGGGCTAAAAAACAAATTGTCACAATGCTGATAACCAGGAAAATACTGATTTGCAAAGAATATTATAGACCAAAGTGGTAAGTGAATTCAAAGGGTGATTTCTTTTTTAAGCTGAAGACTGAAAGTGAACTTTGGTAATTGTTTGAGAGATAGGAAGGTATTTAAAGATCTAATCAGCTAACAAGGAATAATAATTGTTCGTAATTTACATGTGGGATCTCATTTTATCTATAATGTATATGAAAAACTGTTTTTATTTGCTTGCTCAGCACTTTAAGGAAGTTATAAAGCTTCATTAAAGAGTGTGTGCAGAGATAAATAAAGCCAATAATATCCAGGAAAAAACACATTATTTTTAGACTTATTAATTAATTAATTAATTGGTACCAAGGATTGAAACCAGAGGCACTTAATCACTAAGCCACATCCCCAGACCTCTTTTCTATTTTATGTAGAGACAGGGTCTCACTGAGTTGCTTAGGGACTTGCTAATTTGCTGAGGCTGGCTTTGAACTCATGATCCTGCCTCAGCCTCCCCAGGATTATAGGCATGAACCACTCACCTGGTCTTTATTCATATTTATGATAGGCTGAAACAATTAGTTTTTAATTTGCCGGCTTGTTCCTTTGAATGAACCAATTTATCCTCTATGGAGCCAGGCTCTGTCTAGGTTTTAAGAAGAGTAAAAAGCATCTAAATATATAACAGATTATGCAAACAAGCAATGAATCAATCTTGTAAACCATTTGGGGCCCAATTAAATATGGTTGTCAATATATCTGACATTATGAAAGCTACTTTGGTGGCAGCATCTATGAAATCAGTCATGCTATTTTGAAGCTTCTTAGAGGAAACACTGGGCAGTTGTTACAATGCCAGGTCTAGCTTAAACCCCACTAATCCCATGAAGATGCTTAAAAATAAAGGATAACTCCATTCCTGGTTTCTTCTATCTAATTACTAAGTGGTTATTTGAAAACCTTGAATGATCATTTGAAGTTCTAGATGTTAATAAATTGTTGAAAGTTTTTATGGCAAGTTGGAAGAAGATTCTGAGTAGGGGAGCTGGTCCCAATGGCTCATTTGGAGGAGAAGGGGAGAGTTTCATGATCTTCAGGGCCTTATTCAAAACCCCTGAGTCCATTACTAATTATTAATAATTATTATTAATTAGTGCTAATTATTATTAATTATTACTATTAATTAGTGTTCAGTATTTTATTAATCAGTTTAGTACCTTTTCACTTCTGTTCCAGTAATTCAGTTGGCATTTGGCTGAATATTTTACTAGAGTCCATGGTATCTTAGGCATTTATTATTCTTTCAAAATGAAGCTGGATTTGAATTTTTAATTAGAACTTTAGATTTTTTTTTTTTTTTTAGTTCTGGTGACATACATATATCTACATTTACACATAGATGTCAAGCACATATACAAGATTAGTTCAAATTTTTCTTTTACTTCTTGGGTCCACTTTCATAATATATACTATTCAAGAAAATTCCATTTCTTCATGGATTTATTCATACATTTCATTTATTTAACAAATATCTTTTTAATTCTCACTATGCACCAAATAATGGAAATACAGGGTGAACATTTCGCTGTATGAATGACTGATTCTTGGCTTCCAAAATAGCACACGCCTGTCTTTCCTTCTCTTTCATTGGCCACTGGTTTGGTCTGTTTTCTACTGGCTCATCACTTTTCAGCTGGTCTGTAGATGTAGGATTGTTCATATTTCTGTCTTTGTGAGTGTATTTTTTTCTATCTACACCCTGGTGCTAAGTGACATATGCCAAGGACTCCCAAACTCATAGTTTCTGTGCTGACCTGTCCAGGTGCTCATCTTTCATCTAACCAATGCTCATACAGTCTCTCTCCTGAAGGGTCAAAAACAGCACAATCAAAATGGAATGCTGGTTTTCTCCAGCTCTCAAAGCTTCTCCTTCCTATATTCCCCAGCTCAGTTACACAGTTGACTCTTCTGTTATGGAATCTGGTGTGTCTTCCTATTCGTTTGAGTTTCATTTGTAGTCTTTTGGGAGGATTTTAAAGTTTCTCTCATGTAGGTTTTGCACATTTTTTTACTAAACTTATTTATAAGTATTTTATTTTGTTACTATTATAGGTGAATCTTCTCTTCCATAACAGATACAGATTATCATTTGTATATACATGAAAATGATTGATTTATATATGCTAATTTTATATGTCTTCACTTTCCTAAATTAGACTTCTGAAAAAATATTTTAACTAACTTATTGGAAAACAATAATTTTTTCCCAGCAGTTTTAAAGATTATTTATGATTATTCAGTCCTTGAACTTCTAAATATTTGGCATTATCATTTGTTGACTGTGTATATATTTATTGACTATTTAGATATAAAAGTAGATGAGATGAACTTTCTTCTCACAGATACTATAGTTATTGATTCCTCACTCTCATACCTTTAATATTCTGGTAAAGGGTAAATCGTGAAAGAATGTTGATTTTCTTCATATATGACTTCATATACACACTTTTTTAAACTTCGTAAATTTTCTCTCTTTGAAGTTCAAAATATATGCAGGCCATTTCATTGTTTTTCATAGTGCATTTATAATATTTGGTGATTTGATTTTTTGGAGGGCAGTACCGGGTATTGAACTCAGAGGCACTAGACCACTGAGCCACATCCCCAGCTCTATTTTGTATTTTATTTAGAAAAAAGGTCTTACTGAGATGCTTAGTGCCTCAGTTTTGCTGAGACTCACCATCCTCCTCTTGGGCCTCCCAAATCTCTGGGATTATAGGCGTGCACCACTGTACTTGGCTTGATTCAATTTTTAAGTGTATTGATCCAATTCTTTTCAGTTGAAGAAAAATTTCTATTTTTGTTATTGAAGCCTGATTGTCTTCATTTATAAAATGGACATAATATGAGTGACTACTAATTATGTTATACTAAGAATTTAATAAGTAATATATGTAATAGTTATTACTGCATCTTTATATTGCTAAGAAAATATTAACAATTATAGTTATGTTTATAGTTTTTGTAGCAATTGCAACCAATTATTTGCTCGCTTATTTGTCGTGCTTTATGTTTTTGAAACATTTACTTGCATGTTTTATTGTACACCTCAATTACAATTTTTTTCATTATTTTCTTAACTTTCCCCCAAACTTCTCTGTTATAGAGTAACTTAATTTTTAAAAAATATCTTTATTTCATTTTTATGTGGTGCCAAGAATCGAACCCAGTGCCTCACGCGCACCAGGTGAGCTCACTACCACTTGAGCCACATCCCCAGCCCTTAAATTTTTTTGTATTATAGCATTTACTAATTTTCTTACTGCAGACTCAGCTCTTCACTGATGCTAATGGAGAATTTATCTATTGCATATTTACCCTTTTATCACCTTTGTGGTTTTCTCAAGTACTTTGTTTCTACCTATCATTAACTTATCATCTAATCATGGTGTATTATTGTAAAGTTATCTTTCTTATCTTTTATTACATCTTTTCATTCAATAATATTAAGTGCACAAGGCAGATAGGGCCATAGATTTATTTCACATCGCTTTATGTATCAGAAATATTTGTGAATCTGTTTTATGAATATTTTTTCCCATTTACCACTTCTCAAACATGAGGAACTCTATATAGGACTGAACTTTAGTTATTGGCAAGAGAGGATTCTCCTTGTATAGCATAGTTACATAGTTTGCCCCTTTTACAGCCTGAGTTGGATTACTGATGAATATAAATTTTCATTGATACATTAGCTTGTTGACTATGTATAGGGGGGAGTTTGTTGGTGCTATGAGAAATCCTAACCTCAATATCCCATCATGATATATTGTCATCCAGTGTAATGGACCCATTTCACTAGGACATGTTTCTATCCTATATTGTGTATTTTGATTGCCCAGATTCCTGAAAGATGTGGCTATTGCTGGTATCTTCTATCCGGCTTTCTCTCCACCATGGGAGGGGAAAGCTGTTCACACTCGACAGTTTTACTGTTGGTATAGCCCCTCTCCAGCTGCTTTCAGATGTTGTTGATTGCCCCAGTCCGGCTGCAGCAAAATAACGGGGTGGTGGGGGGGGGGGTGACGAGTAACTTGTGTACATTGATACAGCAGCAGTGGGAGCCCTTTATTGTAGGACAGGAGCGGTATATATACATTCCACACAGCTTATCTTAATTAACACATACTCGATATAGCAGTCAACCAATAAGGAATCGCCACACTTAATGGCTCGCTGGTGTTACTTCTCAAACCACTCCCTCTGGCAAAATGCCAGGCGCCATCCAGACTTATTTACAGACCTTAACAGTTGATCTACTGCAATCAGCTGGATGCGGAGTGATGTGCTGCCTTCCTTCCTGAATTCTACCCTTTCCACCCTGCTTCACAGTTTCATTAATAACCCTGAGAACATTCTCTACTTAGTACTGTGGTGTTCTTTCAGGAGAGTGTTGCATTCTGACCCCATCTTTGGTAAATTGCTTTTAGACTTTGGCTGCCTTGCTTCTACGCACTTCCCTAACTTCTATTTGAGTGATTGTGTGTGTGTGTGTGTGTGTGCGGGGGGGGGGGGGGGGGGGGAGAGAGAGAGAGAGAGAGAGAGAGAAAGCTTACCAGGCTTGCTGTGAGGGCATAGCAAGTGATCCTATCTCATACTGTGCTTCCTAAAATCCTATGCTGGTTTTTTTTTTTTTTTTTTTTTTTTTTTCTCAGTTGCATGAAGGCAATTCTGCTGCTTGCTTACCATTCCAAGGTATGACATTCTGTGAAGCTGTCCAAACCTTTTACTACCTGGACACCCCACACAGTCTTCCTACATTTTCATCTTACTGGGTCTCCCAGTATTTACGTGGGCAACAAAGAACAAATAACTTTTTTCTCTTGGATGTAATAATTTTTGCTTATTTTACTAATTGCCTGAAATATTATTCTGTCATATCAATCAGCTTCTGCTATATGGTAAACCACCCCAAAAGCTTAAACAGTCATTTTAGCTTAAAAAAGTAAAAAACATTTCATTTAGCACACTATTCTGTGGATCTATGGGTCTTCTTGTCTGGTGTGGGAGGTCTTGGCTGTTTCCTACTTTGCTCTCTGATACACTATAGCCAGCTGTGGGTGGATGATCCAGAATTTTGCCATATCTGCATGGTAGGCTTTCAGGTAGATATTTCTCATTCATTTTGCAGTCTGCTAGCACTGGCTTATTACCACAGTGTTTTCAGGAATGAATTTTTGCTTGTGTTATATTCACTATTGTCTCATATCTGAAAAAGTTCAAAGCTTATGTAGGGAAGTATCATATAAGGATATAGAAGCAGGTGTTTGTGTGTGAGAAAATTGGGGCCCTTAATGCAAAAATCTCCCATATCTGTATTTCCTTGTCTTTTAAACTTGCCTTTCCATAATAAGTCCTTCTATCTTCTGAATTGTTGCAGAATCTGTCTTCCACAACTTGTCACAAAATTATCAACAGAAATCAATAACTCCTTAATGTTACCTGACTCATTTGTGATCCTGACTGGCCCCATCCTTACCAAGCTCTGGAAGTAGTGCTGACCAAAATGAGGCAGATGAGTACCAGGATTGGAAAGGAGTCTCACTAGGACACCAGGCATGATGGAACATAATATATTTCTGTGTTTCTACTTGTTGTACCTTTCTCTTTCTCTGCATCATTTATCCCATGCTTCTTAAGATTTCAGTATTCCTTGAGAAGCATCCTGGCATTGAAGATGGTCATGGACTTTGCAGACAGACTTGAACTTGAATCTTTATTCCTCTATATCCTGACTTTTGGCCCTGGGCATATTAGTTCCTCTCCTTTTTTCCCCTTTATCTGAAAAAGAAATTATAGTATGTTTTTGAGGTTAAATGAGTCAAAATTCAAGTAGGCCAGAATCTTGGTTTGATTTCAGATTGACCAGAATCTTTTTAACATTTTGCAGGCATATTTAATTGAATTGTACTCTTTTCAAAGAACATGCAATTTTATATTACCCTTCAAACACCTGTTCTATGAAGGTTCATCTCCCATTGGCTTTTCTTTGCCATAGACTATAAGACTATTCTTATAGGATAGAATGTTTGTATTATTCTTGACAACATGTTTGTTGCTTCATTTAATTATATTTTTTTATTTCAAATATTCCTCTTATCACTTCAGTTGGATCTAAGAAACATAACAGAAAATAGCCATTCTTTCCAGTCACTGAGTGACATACCAAAGTCAATAAGCTTTCAATAGTCGCTTTATTTTTACTAATGGGAATTTGCTGAAATGATATATTAAGGTCATCACAACCAACCATTCAGTTTGTATTCCCCTAAAGAGAAAGGAAAAAGTAAGAAGAAAGAAAATTTAAGTGGATCATTCATTATCTAACTAAATCCAGTGTAAAAAAATATGCAGATAGAAAAATAACATAAGGTATAAAAGTGGATTTATCCAAAATAAAATCTTTTTTTAAGAGAGTGAGAGAGGAGAGAGAGAGAGAGAGAGAGAGAGAGAGAGAGAGAGAGAGAGAGAGAGAGAATTTTTAATATTTATTTTTTTTTAGTTCTCGGCGGACACAACATTTTTGTTGGTATGTGGTGCTGAGGATCGAACCCGGGCCGCATGCACGCTAGGCGAGCGCGCTACCGCTTGAGCCACATCCCCAGCCCCCAAAATAAAATCTTACTTTCAAATAATTGCAAAATGTCTTCCTCTAAAAGCAATATCTGTTGTAAAAATAGCAGTGAAAATCAAGATTCAAGCAACTCAACTGATCGTTTCACTTGAACATTAACAACTGGATTGAGTAACTTAATAGTCACTGAAAGAATTAAATCAATCCATGTTCCCATCACTATAGAGAGATTCTGTCATTTGCCTTTCAAAACTGCCACAGATCTTCTAAAGAAAACAATCTAAATTCTGTTAGTTAATTTAATAAAACTTCATTATAAATAGCCTCTGTATTCTGTGGACTTGGTTAGATTGCTGGTGAGGTCATAGCCCTAAGAACATCGATACATCAGCACTAAGAAAGGATAGAATGTTCGTGTTATTTTTGATGATGTTTTGAACTTGCTAAGCATTTTATGCTTTTCTAAATCATATCAAATAGACTATTTTTTATAACCACATCAATGGGATGATCCCAGACAAACATTTCATCATTTTACAATTGGAAAATCAACAGAGAAAAACTTGGGATCATCCAAATTCACATGATGACTCACTTAACTCACTTTGGAACCTTGGAATCCAAATCTCTATCCTGCATACCTGCTCCCTTTTGAACAATTATTTCAGGCCTGAGTTCTGCTTTTTTAGAAATGATGGGCTATCATTAGTAGACAAAGTCCCATCTGAGCATTGCAATGTTTTGGAAAAATGCAATTGATTTTCTTGGAATTGATTTAATATTTACCTACTGCATTCTGGGAACATTTAGAGGCATTTAGAGCCATTTTATACACATTTCAATTCATTTATTAGAGGTAAAATTTTTAAATTGTTTTCTTTGTGTTCTTCAAATTATTTCAAACCATTACTTGGACAGAAAGAATATAGAAGCATTTAAAATACCCTTCAGAAAAGGGAAAAACAGTGGAATGAATCAAAATGAACTTTCATATGTTCATGCATGGATATGGCCCAGTGAGTAAACTGTAAATGGTTTGAAAAGAGATCAGTGGAGTGGAGGGAGGGGAATGGGGGAAGTACTAGGTATTGAATTGGAAAGGGTTGAGTTACACACCTTTGTGATAATATCAGGGTGAATCTGGTGTTGTATAAAACTAAAAGAATAAATTTTTAAAATACCCTTGCAAAAATCACCAAGTACTTTATGAGCCTATAGAAATGTATATTTTATTATCAATTCTGTGGCCTATCATGTTAATAGGACAGAAATAAAAGTGACTTCATTATTATTGTTCTAGTTCTAATAAACCATTATATGTAAATATTCTGAGTTTTTAAGGTATCATCTAACACTGACAATAATATTTAAGAAGTTGTGGATCAGAGCCTTTAAGTATACCTCTAAAAAGAGAAATTATTTTGAACTAGTTTTAAGATAATAGCTACTACCCAAAATATGCTTTTTATGTTATAAAAATAATTAATTAAAAAGAAATTCTTCATATCCTTGGTTACTTGCTCTGAGTACATCCTCCTGCTACTATAGCCAGAAATTCATGTATATAGGGGATCCTATATGTTGATCTAATTAGTTCATGTCAAATGAACAAAAGCCACAGTAGCCTTTATGCATTCGTTTGTGTGTTAATAGATTCTCTACAGAGGAGAAGCGATTTGTTTTTTCATATATTCTAATTGTGCCCTCTCTGTGTCAGTTCAACTTGGAATAACAGAAATGAGGTCGACTGAATGCTTAAACAACAGAAACATTAATTTGTCACAATTCTGGAGGCTAAAAAGTACAAGATCGAGGCACCGTCAGATTAGTATTTGCTGAAGTCCATTTCTTGGTTCATAGACATCTGTCTTCTCATCGTGGCCTCATACAGCAGAAGGGGAGAAAGAACTGTCTAGGGACCTTCTTATTAAACTCATCCCAAGGGCTCCACTGCCAACCTCTGTCACATCGTGTTGAAACATATGAAGTGAGGAAGACACTGATACCTAGTCTTAGCATACCCAATTGTTAAAAAATCCCAATATCTTGTACATTTATTATCACCAGAAATCTCTCTTTTGGTGGCTCTTGTTCCTTGGGAAGGCTCTAGCAAGGCAAAAAGTGAAAAGCCTACAAATGTTGTTCCTTGATGTCTGACATTCCAAGTAATAGACACTAGTGAGTGCCATCCAGTCACATCCAGTCACAGGAAACAACTCTTATTTAACTGAACTAGTCATATTCTTTTCTTTTTCTTCCACTCTTATCTATTTATTAATTGGTTTGCATTTGCATTTAAATACCATATTCATCATGGAACAAGTGACTATTATTTTCATGGATTAATATAATTATGCAGGTGCTCTATATAATTAAAACTACCCAACATGCCTACCAATGTGTCAGGTCATCTTTACTGTTGATAGAGGGTTTTTTTCTGGTTTGTTCTTGACTTTCTTTACTTCCTACTTCCATTAATCATGTTGATACAGTTTCAGTAAAAATAACTATCACATATGAACATTAATTAGTGTGGTGTTCCCAGGTACCATGTTTAATTGTATTCCTCTATTTAATTCTTGTACATAGAAAGGGGACAAGAAAGCTCACATTTACTGAACACCAAGTGTGTGCCAAGCACCGTGTTTATGTCATTCAATCTTTTTTTATTTGTTCTTTTTAGATATACATTATAGTAGAGTATATTTTGACATATGATACATACACTGAGTATAACTTATTCTAATTAGGATCCCATTCTTGTGGTTGTATATGATGTGGAGTTACACTGGTTGCGTATTCATATATAAACAAAGGGAATTTATGTCTGATTCATTCTATTGCCTTTCCTATTCCAATCCCCCACTTTCCTTTATTTCCCTTTTTAACAAAGATAGACATTTTCATGAATTAGTAATAGATTTAAAAAAGCTAAATTTAGATCCTAAAGTTAATAAGGACCAGAATTAATACTGAGAATGGTTAGAAACCTAATTATACTTTCTGCCTTTTCTCTTGTGAAACTTGAGAACTCCTACTGAGGCTGGGGTTCAATGAACTTTTAATTAGCTGAATTCCACTTAGAAACATTTCCTGTTACAGCAGAACTTGATATTTCTTCACTATCTACTTGAAGAAACAAAATTGAAGATTGTTACACAGCCCAAATGTAACAATGTAAGATCATCTTATAGTGTAGCCAAAATCATGTAATAGCTGGTTGATCTATTTGCTTTTTTCTTCCTTGTAAGTTTTCACTTTCTATTCAGTTAACCTTTTCTATATGCATGTTCCTTTTATAAGCCAACTTGCATTTTTTTGTTGTTTTGAGAAAGAAATAGGGCATAAACAACTTTTTTTTTTTAAGGAAAATGGAAAAAGGAAGAAAGGAAAAGTATAAAGAAGGAAAGAAAAGTAAACAAAATTTGAGAAAGCTAATAAGGCCTAGGGCACGAGATGTCATCTAGAGATATACTTTATTCAGCAGACTCACCAATCCGAAAATGGCAGGGAAATGTCAGTAATTGACATTTGTGTGAGAGCTATCTGAAGCCAGGTCTCTTTATTTGTTATTAAAGATAACAAGAACTTTTTATTTCTTAGTTGAAGAAAGAGTTAGCTTTTTCTCCCTCTGTATTTGTAGTGAGGACAATGCCACTTGTTCTATTCCTATGTCATATTTCTTGAAGCTTTTCTTTTCATTACCACTAAAAAAATGTCAGGAAGGGCTGGCTACAGCAGTACCGAGAGCTTAAAAGTGCTGAGAGGAGCTTTGTCATATAAATATGATCCTACTGTGTCATAAACATACCATCAGTCACAAAGCACAGATAAATTTTAATGTTTTAACGGTATAAAGATCACCCTTTTTTTCAACACTGGGGCTGAGAAACTCAATTATGATATATGATTTTTAAATTTTAAAATTCTCCTTTAAGCAAGGGAATCTTCAAGTCAACTAAGTTTTTTTCTTTTCTTTTTTTTTTTTTATAATTTTGCAGTTTTGTTGGAATTCGAGTGATTGAGGCCTCCTGAATTATTCAAAAGTCCTGCTTCCTGCTGTGTTCACTAATACCTGAGCTTGGAGACCCATTAGAGTGCATTATGTATGTCATGTAGATTTCTGATTAACTCTCTTTTACAGAAGGTGCACATGCTCAGATTGTAGTTTGTGTCATTTTCTATCAATAACTATTCTTTTGATTAAACTAAATTTTTGGAGGAGGATCTTCCAAGTGTTATGGCTTCTACTGAATGCTCCTGAGTAGAGGGAATGTCATACTGTCATACTACCAAAGTCACTCACCTATTTCTCCAGATCTGACACATGATTCTTTCTTTGCTGAGGCTCATCCATGAAAATATATTGTATTAGTCAGCTTTTTCACCACTGTGACCAAAAGAGCCTACAAGAACAATTTTAGAGAATGAAAAGTTTATTTGGGGGCTCTTGGTTTCAGAGGTCTCACTAAAGATGGCTAGCTCCATTGCTCCGGGCCCAAGTGTGGCAGAACATTATGGCAGAAGGGTGTGCTAGAGTAAAGTGGTATAGGACGTGGCCACCAGGAATGGGAGGCAGGGTGGGAGAGAGAGAGACAGACAGACAGACACATTCTCACACACGTGCACGCACACATGCACACACGCGCACACACACACACACATGCACACGCTCGCGCACACACACACTAAGCTCAGCTCACAAAATGTATACCATAAAGGCATGCCCTCAGTGACCCACCTCCTCCAGCCACACCCTACCTGCCTACAGTTACCAACCAGTTATCAATCCCTATCAGGATTAACACTGATTATATTAAGGCTCTCATAAACCAATCATTTTACCTCTAAACTCTCTTGCATCATCTCACATATTAGCTTTTGGCAGACACCTAATATGTAAACCATAACATATGTGTATTTATGAGTTTCTGTGTGAGAAATGATGGCTACTCCACATTATTCAGCTTCTTCCTGCTTCACTAGTATACCTTTGGCTTTCACTAAACTGCCTGCCAGGTGTTCCCTGGGTATTTCTTTAAATGCCTCTTAGTAAGTACTTGTTAAGAGGTTCAGTAGCCCTTGCTAAGGGATAGATGGCAGATGTCACATGTAGGACTTTGTAGTGCACACATTTTTCTTAAGATATTTTGGATTCTAAAATAGCAATAGAAGTCCTCCATAGGTCATTTGGGAAATATGGAAAAATAAAAAGCACTTATAAAAAGCTCTTAGAGATAAACATTATTAAAATTATGGTACATCTATCTAGTCTTCTTTGAAGGCACGAGTCTCCACTTACTTTATTTTTGGATCTCCTCAATGTCTTCCCACCTCCCTGTATCTGGTAGTTTTCCTGGGCTATTCATGAACCAGTATCTCATGTTCCTTTCTCCCTATCTGCTTGTGAGGCCCACTTCCTTACCATGTCTTCCATTGCGATTTTGAAGATCACTACTTCTTGTCACAATGACTTTCTACTACCATTGGTCTGTCCTCAGTGGAGGTCACCACTCCAACCTAGGCCTTGTGAAGCCTATGCCACCTTATAAGTACCCTACTGTGATCTCTTGAATTCAAACTTTTCTCAAGATCTACTTGAGTCTCAGTGACAATAGAAGGAGCAAGAACAGAGTAAGTATAACTCTTTTGCAGCCCAGGTCTGTACTTGAGTCTTATAGAAGCTACTTCCCATTGGCTTTCATGTCTGGCGATGATGGCCACCATCCCTAACATCAAAAATCCTCTATAGACATATTCAGATTTACAGCCTGGACTAAAGAGAGTTGTAGTCAAAGAGAAAAGAGAACGTTAACCATAAACTAAGTTCTTCTACTTGATTCTCAGATTGATTTTTTCCGAGGACATTTTAAGATTGACTCTTCCAAGAACATGTTGACATGACAAACAGCACCACTGTTGGTCCAAACATGGGTAGAGCCCCCATTGGCACAGAATGGTTTGACTTCCAGGAATTTCCCAAAGTCTAGAACACATTCGCTAGAATATGCACTTTGTAAGTAGAAGGGCTTTGTTTTGTTCCTACTCTATTTCTGTGTCCTGTACAGTGTCCAGCATATATCAGGCACACAATAAATATTGTTAAACTGAATATACTTACTAACAAGAATGTAGAGATCAAAAAAGGTGTTTTTATCTTTTGTATTTCCCTTAACAACATAGGTAGAACATTGTCATGCTCACAGTACAAGCTCTTATTGGAGGTTTTCTCAAAGTGAAAAGCCCTAGATTCCCATGGATCTCCATGATATAAAAAGTATTCAGTTGTAGAACAGAAAATGGAACTTCCCAGGGTTATCATAGAACAGAAAATGGAACTTCCCAGGGTTATCAAATAATCCATTTCTCCTTAAGAGAGATGTTAAACAAATGCAGGAAAATGTTCTAAATATTCTAAAATAGCTTAATAAAGTTGATTTTATTCCATGGAAAATAATGAGCAAACAATAGCTCTTGTTAGAATAAAACATGATGTATTGGTTGAAATGGCATCACATTCTGAAAAAAAAACAAAAACAAAAAAAAAAAACAAGCCCAGGCATAGCAAGGTCATCGTGAGAATCTCATAAAAATTATTTTAAAAACCCAATTTTTTAGTTGGAACTTTATCTTTAAGCCTAAAATTATATCACATCAAGTGAAACAACTTTGGGTCATGCTTTGATATTAACCTTGAGAATTGTTAAAGCCATTAGAAAGTATTCTAAGAATTGTTAAAAGCCATTAGAAAGTATTCTGAATTCCTACAGATATTCTATCTTCTTAAACTTGATTCAAGGTCAGATCACTCACTTCTGGCTTAAAAAATAGAAGTTCTAGACATTTTTTTTTCCATCCATTTTGGATAGAAGGAGTAGGTTGGCCTTTCTGGAATGACAAGTTCATGCTGGTTAAAGCAGGAGATAAGATGAAGATGTTGGGTGTTTAGATCACACACACAAAAAAAACCCCACAATTGCTCCAGTGAGATTTCTGTTCAGTCTAGTGAGCCATGAAGCCATTAAGGAAGAAGAACATCCTGTCCTTTTGAATAGGTAAATTTCCTCTGCCTTGCCTTTTATGAACCTTCATGCTAAGTTTTATTAATGTATTCCAGCTCCCAACTGGACCCCCAAATTTGATAAATATGCCTGATTTACTAACAGATGTCCAATTACAGCCTAATCAAATTTTGGTCACTGATGTGGTACTGTAAACAGGAACAAATTATTGAAAGCATAGAAAATTTTTTTGTCCAATGCTTTGTTAAGCCTAGAGCTAACACCAACTAAAATTTCCTTAATTGGAACTCCTAGAATCACACCCCTGCAATATCACCGAGCCCTTTACAAGAGAAATAGGAGCAGACAGTGGAGGAGGAAGTGCTTGCTGCCAGCTGGTGTTCCCTACACACTCTGGCTCCTAGGAAGAAGAGACCCATGGCAGCTACTTCTAATGCCACTGTGCACTCTCAACCTACACTTTCTGCTGACTCTGTCAAATGTTCACTGCCTTTACATGTTCATTAACTCTAAAAATAACCTGGGGACATGGATTCCAGGGATTGCCACTAAAATTTAAATAATGCTATGTGATTGGGAATGCCCTGTGTAACTAAACACTGAAATTAGACCAAATGATCTATTTTAGGCATGTGAAGTCAAGAGAAAAAAGATACAAGTAAATTGGCAGCAAGGTTTCAAAGTGAAGAATGAAACAGAAGTATAGCTATTGCTTAGATTATGTCATGCAAATGATGTGAAAATTCTCTCAGCATCTAAAACAGAGCTTTTGTGGAATATTGTTTTCTATGAATAATGATGTTACAAGCCTGGGAGAGAGTAGACTAAGAGATAGAAAAATCATTAAATAGTTAAGAAACAGAGGCAGGAGATGTAACTCAGTAGTATAGCACTTGCCTACCATGCTCAAGGGCTTGAGTTTCATTCCTAGTATCACTCCCTCCCCCACAAAAGAGTTAAACAAACATATGACAATAATAAAACTAAAAATAATTTTATAGGAGATGAAAAAGTAAAAAATAGAATTAAATTAATTTTTTAAATTTAGAAGTATTTTATCAGATGGTGACCAACAAGATGGGGGACTTTTCCAACCCAACCTAGGAAGTGTTTGAAAGTGAAAATTATTCAAAATCAAAGGAGTGTCGGAAAAAAGAAAAAAAAATGTTCTGTTCAGAAGCACTGTAGAAATAAATATATCTCTTTATCTCTGTCAAAAATGTTTTTTTCTGTTAGTGCAAAATGCCATTTTTAGTAATAAAGTAAACAATCTAAAAACTCTCCCCTCAATATGATATGGTGATAAAATAGTGATAAGAGAAACATTATTTGCAAATAGGACCAGCCATTCATTTAATGAATGAATTTAATTAATGTACCCATGGAACATGCCCATCGTTGCCTGCATTAGAGGGGCAATGGTGATCAGTACTCTCATGTCTTCCCCTCTCGTGGGCAAGACAGGCATTGGAGGAGTCTTTATACCAACAGCAAAACATTCAGTTACTTTAATTCACAAATGCTCTTAATTTCCTTAAATCTTGTCCTTCAAATTCATCCAGTAAGAGAATGTCTCATGATGTTTCTATGTCTATCTGAAATTGCACACATTGCTATAGAAAACACTACTCAGTGTAGTAGGTCATTGCTATCAAGATATCATGCCTTCCAACCTAAATCAGGCTTTCAAGACTTCCTGGCAATCATATTTTCTTGGTTAATTTTATTTTCTATTCATTGGGAAGATTATTTGAAGTTTTTTCACTTCCCATAAGTCTACTTTCAAGCTCTGTTCTCTGTCATCTTCAATACAAGGATATCACATTTCAGATGAAATGGAAGACCAAGAGGATACTTCTTTCTAATATTCAAACTCCCTCTGTGTCTCAAGGACATTCCCTCTGTGTACATACACCTTGCCTCCTTGAATTTTCCTATCCTCTCATCATTTCATCCTTTATATTTTCCTGTCTATTTTTTTTTTATTATTCTGAACTACCATCTTTATTGACTTACTTCCCACAGCTCTTCCATTAGAAACATTCCTACATGGCCGGCTATAGCTATTCTTCTTTATTTCTACTATTTTCAAAAACCCAGTTGATTTATTGTGTCTGATTTCCTCCCTAATACATTTCTCAGTTCACTGGAATCTTGCTTGTATCCTTCACATATACACTTAAACTCTGTGTGCTATGATCACTAATATTCTTGTTACTAAATTCAGTTGTCACTTCTTATCCTTAATTTGACTTTATTGCCACGTTTTTATTACTTGTCTGCCATTACTCTATTTCCTGTTGCACTATAATTTTTTTCTTTTACCTCCCATCCTTTACACATTCCTCTGCTTCTTAACTGTTAGGAATTAAGGGACTAAGACATGGGATTTCTTACTTATTAACTTTCTATGTACTTCCTTATTTTGCTCACTATGAGTATAAAATTGCTACAAATAGATATCTAGACTTCTTTCAAAATTCCTGATCTACAAGTCCAACTGTCCACTCCAGATCTCTACTGGACATTTAATAGACAATTCTTATTATCAACAATTCCAAATTGATCTCATCTTTTTTATCTCCAAAACTGTGTAAGCTTTGCCTTCTAAATGTCTTTCCAATCTGACCACACATTCCCCTTCCCACTGACTCTCTCCCTATTCCAACCACAATCATATCTCACTAAGAATTGCCACAATCCTCTAGACCATGTACGGCCAGTCTTCCATGTTCATGAGTTCCATACCCACTGATCCAACCAATTGCAAATAGAAAAAAATTTAAATTACTTTTGTTCTTTACATGTACAAACCTTTTTCTTGTCACTTCTTAAACAGAATATAACAACTCTTTACATAGCATTTGCATTGTTTTAAGTAATTTACAGATGACTTAAAGTATATGAGAGGATATGCATAACTTACATGCAAATACTATGTGCCATTTTATGTAAGGGGCTTAAGTTGTACTCAGTATGTTTTATTTGCAGGAGTTCCTAGAACCATTTTCCATGAATACTGAGACTACCTTCTTCCTTTGTTTCACACCAGTAAATTCATTTCTCTGCATCAAAAATGATCTTTCCAAAACTTAGGTATAATTATGGTTTTTCTAAGATTCAATAATTCCAGTTGATCACTCATTGCCCTTGGAAATTGAATAGGTAAAACTAGCAAGTAAATAGATTCTTAACGACAAAGTCTTGTGAAAATTTTTAATGAGGTAATAAACACAGTGTATTCTGGACATGCATTGCCAAACATTTTAGCTTGAACACAAAATCCAGTTTAATGTAGCCATATTTATTATTGCATCTGCTAAGATCCCAACTCCTTCACTAACCTTCCAACCACCTCTGCTGGTTGTTTCTCAAATGACATTACTATATACTCTTGATCAGTACTATCATTGATAGCTGCTGCTTTCTTTGTTTAGAAACTCTTCTTTCTTACAACTCCTATTTTTATTTAGGACTTGAATTAAGCATCAACTCCTCCAGGAAACTTCCCTGGGCTTACAGGATTCGGCTGAATGTCTCTTTCATTTGTTTCCAGAACAAATTGGACTTGCCCTGTTGAAATTCTTATTATGCTGTGTGATTAAGTGCTCATTTACTTGCTGGTTGAACCTGTTAAATAATCTGCAATCTTCTCAAGGATGGGCAGGCACTTTTTCCAGTGTTTTTACTCATGAATAGAATAAACAGTGATTGAGCTATTCACTTAGTAATCAAACCTCTGAAATTAGGTGAGGAAGGATCTGTAGGGCTTTATTACTAAGAAGGTACTGTTGACCTTTGAGTGAGCTGATTCAATTGTTTTGGGGACAGAAGACAGTGTGCAGTAAGCTAAGATGGATAATGGGAATTGAAAATAAAGAACACACATGCATAATAGTATTCTTTCATGAACCGCAACCTCAAAGGGAGAGAAAATTAAAATAGGGCAGTACTTGGAGAGTTAGCAACATCAAGAACAGGGTTTCTTCCTTCTTTCCTTCTTGTTTCTCTCCTTCTTTCTTTCCTCCCTTCCCTTTCTCCTTTTTTTCCTCTCTCCTTCCTCCTCCCCACCTACTTTCTATCAGTCTTTCTCCTCTTTCCTCCTTCTTGTTTAATCATAAGGAAGTTTGGGCTATCCTGTGGTCGAAAAGAAAAAGCAAGTTAGTGGGAACAAAAAGCTTGAAAATTCTCCAGAAAGCACTGTCTCTGAGATTGTTGACTGAGCAAAACTCTCATATTAGTAAAGAAAAATGAATTAAAAACACATGTAGAGCCCCCTTGTAAATTAAGATAAATGTCCCTTCTTGCAAAATTTAAAAAGTGACATTTAGGGCAAGGATAATGCATGATTGGGGTGAGAAAAAAAATGATGGAGTTCAAGTCAAATGGATTCTATCTTTCCAAGCACAGATTTGGAGCAATGAACTTGATATGTGAACTTGAATAAGGTGAAAAGTCTGGACTATAATATCAATCAATGAAAAGTAGAAAATGAAACCTTAGACTCAAAATAAAGACTTCTGAATTTGGAACACCTTGCTGCCTTTAACTGGACTTGAAAATGTTCTTTCCCCTGTAAACTGTTAACCTCAGAAAGATGATAATTTAGTGCTAAATGCTATTGAAACCATAGATATACCCCATTGCATATTGTCATGATACATATCACAAGGGATGCTAAAAATTTAAAGTTGGGCCAAGTATGCCAATAGGTGGCATATTATCAAGTTCCTGGTCTCTTTCAAATATATTTAGTCACCACAATAGTTTGATAGCAGTTTTTGTTTGCAGTAAGTGAAAATAAAGATGTATGCATGTTAACAGCAAATTTCTAAAAAAACTTACTTAAAACTTAAGTGAACTCACAGTTTATAATGGATTATTTTTATTGTAAGACTGATAAAATATTGTTCTTCATCGATATGTGTAACCTGGCACCAACATATTGAGATCAATGTTGCATTATCTAACAAAGAGAAGGAGGCAATAGGAGATTAAAGATAGAAGCACAGTATTGGTGTGAATTACAACGTATTTTCCTACCATTGCATAATCCTTCACTTCACTTCCTTGATGTGATAATTTTTTAGCAACTCTTCTTTCTTTATGTTTAAATTGGTTACATTTATATGTAATACTTTATAGAATATTATTATTACTTTTACCATTTTAACCAACATAAACTAAATGATTCAAGTAATTAGTTGTCTTATTATTGTTTCAATAAAAAATATGGAATTGATTATTTACCATTTATAACTTTGTCTTCTTATCTCAATTTCAAAGCTTCTCCTAACACTCAAATTCAAATTCTGAAAGTGCCGAAGCATTAAAATAATTAACATAAATTCTATGATTTAACCTATCTTTACTCATAATTGCACTTAGCATATCATTCTAGTCAGATATCTTTGCAAATTAGACTGAATATCATTAATAACATTTTATGTGAAAAAGATGCTTTTGCATATCAGCATAATTAGGTCTCAAGCAGTTCTGCTTTATAAATTCTCACTTTCAGGATTTATTTCAGTTAGTTTCCTCTAAAATTTTGTTTTCAGGTTTCTATTAGGAAAGCTAGCATTTCTTTCTGTGGAAGAATAACCTTATTTCATAAGTGTGTCAGATGACATAAGGTAGTTCAGATAACTAAGGCAGGGGATGGGTAAGTCTCAAGTTCCATGAGTTTCATCTCAAGTTTCATTAATCTACTGATTTTTTTTACTTGATTTTTATAATTGGGTTGAAAGCCTTCTGTAAGAAAAACAAATTAATCCTTTAGCCATTTTACATTTCAGATGTACCTAAGCATGTGTTTGCATTTTAAAATATAGACTGGCAGGTTGAAATAATTTTTGTGCTCACACTAAATGGTAATAAAAAAATGGAGAAGATGATGTAACTTAGTATAGCCATTGTGGAATACATAAAAAATTAAAAATAGATCTACAGTTTTACTCAGGAATTCAGGAATCCTATGACTGGGTACGTATTTGAAGGAAATAAAATCAGTACATTAGAGAGACCTCTGCACTCCCATGTTCACAATAGCTAAGAGATGAAGTCATTTTGTGTCTACCAATAGAGGAATGTATAAAAAGTTATGGGACACACATACACATGTGTGCATGCACAGGAATACTATTTAGCCTTAAAAATAAAAGAATGAAATCCTTTCATTTGTAACAATATGGATGAACCTGGAGAACATTGTGTTAAGTGAAATAACCTAGGCACAGAAAGACAAATTCCATATGACCTCAATCCTATGAGGAATCTAAAAAAGCTCATCTCCTAAAAGTAGAGAATGGAATTGTTGGAAGGTGGGTTAGGATAAGGTTGGCCAAAGAATACAAAATTACAGTTGGGACAAATAAGTTCAAAAGATCTGCTATAAATGGTAATTATTGCTATTGATGATATACTGTATTCCTTAAAAATGCTGAGTGGATGAAAAGTATTTTCAGCATAAAAACAACAACTGTATGAGGTAGTATATATATTAATTACTAGATTGAAACATTCTACAATGTCTATATACACACTATGTATACACAGTGTACACACACTTCAAAACACTCTATTGTACAAAAGAAATATACTATTTTATCGGTCAATTTAAAACAAATAATAAAAATTTACTTCTGAAAACACAACAGAGAAGATGCCATTTAAAGTCTCCTACATTGTATTGATTTTGAAATTTAATATGCTCTCAAGACTTGTTAGATTAAATGGGGTGATATTTTTAAGGTAAAATATATCTAATCTAGAATTCTTATATAAAAATGACATTTCCTATTAATTCTCAGAACAACTATTACATAGCACCTTCAATCAAGACATTGATGCTTTGAATTCATCCTTTGAAAAGTAATATGTCAATTCCATTAAAGCAAACTAAATATATCAAGTATCAAAGTAAAATGGGTATTTATTATAAGTATCACAGAAACACTAAAGGAAATGTTTCCTTTTAATGTTAAAAAAATCACATTCCATTACCTTATTTTCTCTTCAATTGATATATTCTACATGTGTCAGATGGAAAAAAAACAAAGAGAGTTTATGTACAGTTCCCAACTCTCAAGGTCTTTATGAAATCATAGGAAATACTAATAACAGCACCCAATTAGTTACAGTGGAAGATAGCAGGCCTTCAGGTCTCACTGGAGGGAGAGGTCACTCCTGGGAGTCTCTGGTAGGCCTCATTAGAGAGCACTATATTGGAGCAGACACAGGGGATTAGACAAAAATCTCAGCTAGTCAAGAGGGAAACAAGAAGGAATTTTCTGGACATATATAAATGCTGGAGTTAAGGCTCAGAAGAGAAGGCCAGCCTGCTCTACGCTACTAAGTTATCCAGTTTGAAAGAACTAGTTCATCTGTTGTCAAGGCAGGGTGAGTCCTGAGGAGCAGCTTCTCTATGGAGGAACAATGAAAGCTGACCTACAAGCCCTCATTAAGCAGTGAGATGGGTGATGGACAGAGAGAGACTGACCACAATCAAAGCATGTCTTATTCAATAATGTGAAGAGCTAGAATAGTTTTCAGGTACACAGAAGAAAGCCAATAGACAAGAAGAGATGAAAAGGTGTGTCTGTTAACTCCCCAAAGAGCCTCCAGCCTCGGTTTCTTCTCTCTCTTCCAGATTTGGAGAATGATCTTTTAAAGAACAAACTCTAACATTGTATTTGTTGTAAGGATCAAAGACCATGCAGCTAAGTATCTAACACAGTAGAAACAAATGAATGTAGCTGTTACTGTTTTATCAATTTCCAAGTTTCAAAGGATCTTCCTCCTCAGAGGAACAGATAGGAATAAAGACTTCAAGACAGAGCCCTCTCTCCTTCTCTAGCCCGATGGTTCTCACCTTATAGTTATGCCAAATTAACAACATTTCTTCAGATGTGTCCAGCTACCACATGTTGCAGGGCTTTTGCATAAATTCTTCTGTTTTTTGATGCCCTCTTCCTCAGTAGATTCTACACATTCTTCAAGACAAAATTCAAGAAAGGTTCACCATTTTTGTAAAACATTCTCTGACTCCATTCTATTTTTTTTTCCTTTAATGTCCTGCACAGAATTCACTATAGGTTTTGCAGCAAATAATATTTTATTGTAATTTCTTAAATCTTAGGTTATGTTTGCTTTGCAGAAAAATCACTAAATAACACAGAGTTTTAATAAATCTCACCTTCAGTTTTCCCTATTATTAATATCTTGCATTAGTATGATTTCTTTGTCACAATTAATGAACCAGCATTGACACTGGTTAATATGCATATTAACTGAGTTAATGTTAATTACAGAATTTAATATTAGTTAATATTAACTGATGTCCACACTTGATTCAAATTTCCCTTGTTTTTGCATAAAGTCTTTTTTTCTGTTCCAAGATCTCATCTTTTTTTTTTCTTCCCCTGTACTAGGGATTGAACCCAGGGCCTTGTACATGCTAGGCAAGCACTCTACCACTAAGCTACATCCCCAGCCCCAGGATCCCATCTCTAACTACACATCACATTTAGTTGTCATGTCTCCTTTGGCTCCTCTATACTGTGAGAATTTCTCAGATTTCCCTTATTTTGATGACCATGTCAATTTTGCATTATACTGGTCATAGATTTTGTAAAATTTTCATGAATTTATATTTGTTTAACTTTTTTCTCATGATTAGGCTGAGTTTATGTTTTTTGGTTTGCTTTGGTTTTGTTACCACAGAGGTAAGTGGCAATTTCATTGTGCCAGAGAACCATTGATCTATTTACCATCTCTCTGGTTTTTCCTTTTCCAGAATGCTTTGTGAATGCAGTCCTATGCAGTCTTTTTTAGACTGCCTTCTTTTGGTCAATAATATGCATTTATGCTTATTGCTGTTGATGTGCACTCTGGAAAGAAGTTGCTGAGTATAGCTCAAACATTAGGAGCAAGAAATTATACTCTACTTCATCCACAGAGTAGTATCTACATAAATTTTATATAATTGTTTAGCAGAGGAGCTTTGTCTATTCTCCCTGTTTATTTATGTATCTAACATTTATTTATAGCAGCATTAACTTGTGGATTTTTTTTAATACTTTGGGTTATGGTGCAGTACTACTTTTTTTTTTTTTTTTGCTAAAATAGTTTCATCTTTGACCATGGAAATTCAGTTTGCTTCTGTGTCTCTTTGAAATTCCTCCACACTTGTGGGAGTTTTCTTTGTCTTTAAGTTTTACTTTTGTGGTTTGTTTTTATCCATTCCTTACTTTCTGTCAATGCAAGATGTCCCAGGCTCAGGTACATTTTCTGCCTTAGTCCTAGATTTCATCATTTCTCCCAGAAGTTATAGGACCTTTTATTGGAAAATATAAACTGAGGCCTAAGTGTGCTCATTTCTGTTGGCATATTTCTTCTCAGTCCTCCGTGTTGGCAAATCAAGGAAATATATGTGCTTGTACGAATCCATGTGTATATCCATCTATAAAAATTTCCATAACATAAGCATCTGTATCTATGTCAAGGTGAACAAGTGGTAATACTGATGTGTCCAAATCTAGTCCATTATCATATAGTATTCTTTTCTTATTTCAGTATAACCTCCCATATAGGGAGGTTAGTTAACATCATTTGCCATTAATTTACATTTTTGTTCCATGGTAGCATAAATAAAATGGTGGTTATCAAAATGATTAGCCCATACCTCAACTCGAGCACAGTGTTTATGAATAGTTGTTTTTGCCTTTAGACTTTAAAGACTTATGTCTATTGTTACTTAAGTCAAAGTTTTTTCCACTTCCACAAGGTTGTTTCACATATTTTAATATAATTAGACTTTCATTGTATTCCCAATTCTCTCTGCAGATTCCTCAATTCCCTAAGTCATATTTTATCATCTCCATTAAGGTTGTCTTTTGTAATGTAATAATGCTGTGTGTCCTTGACAAACACACAGTGTCATATTTCCACCTCTGAATTTATATGGAATAGACTAATCACCCTAAAACTATTTCATGTGTTTTACCTATTCACTCAAAAAATCCCTGGGGATACTATGTTTAACCATCTCTATAAATTTATTTTTCTCTAGAATGTGATATAAATAGAATTTTACAGTCCTTTGGCTATAAATATAATTAAATTTCAAATTAAGTTTTGGAGGGGACAAATATTCAAACCATAGTTCAGACCCATATAATCCCTTAGTCTTTGCTCGTCAAAGAAAATGTTTATTTCTTTTTTATTTTAAAGTATAATTTTATTGAATGTTTTATTTGGTGAAGTTTTTTTTTTCTTTAAACACTCTAAATATTTCACTGCATTCTTTTTTTTTTTTTTTGCCTGTGTGATTTCTGATGAAAAGTAGCCCACTGTAATTTATATGCTTAGGATTCTTTTTTTTTCTTTCTTTTTCTTTTTCTTTCTCTCTACTTACATTCAGTTTTTGTTCTTTTTCTTTGATTTTCTGCAAACTCTAAGTTTGATTTCTTTGTCTTATCTTTCCAGTTATTAGGTGAACTTCCTGGATCTGCAGTTTGACATTTGTCCTAAATTTTACAAAGTTTTCAGCTGTTACTATTTAAATGTTTTTCTGCTATGTACTCTTTCCTCTCCTTCTGATTTCCCAATTTGTTATGACACAACATTTGATATTGTCCCAAAGTTCTTGAACGCTTTGTTTTATTCCTCTCCTTTCCCTCTCTGTCATTGTGCTGTCTCTTTGAATTTCACTCTGGAAAGTCTCTAATGACTTATTGTCAAGCACACTGATTCTTTCCTCTGCCTTGTACAGTCTACTAATGAGTCCAGGAAGGCATTTAAAAAACAAAAATCTGTTACGGAGCTTTTTATTTCTAGAATTTTTGTTTGATTCCTTCTTGGAATATCTTTCTAAAAATCTCTATGCTTACATTATCCATCTATTTTTAAAGCATTCAACCATTTCCAATAGACTTGAACAAATTAAAAATAATAATTTTAAATTCCTTGTCTGATAATTCCAACTTCTGTATACTATCCAAGTTTGGTTTTAATGATTATTTTTTTCTCCTCTCATGCCTTTTTACATGCTTCATAATTCCTTTTTACATGCTTCATAATTTTTCACTGAAGGCTGGACATTTTCTTTTAAGTAAAAGAAACTGAAGTGTTTAATGCTTAGGAGGGGTCTTTCTTGAATTTTCACTATGAAATTCTGGTGAGAATCCTGGAAGCCTAGTTCATGAAAGCACGAGGCTAAGATTATGAGCTTCTAGAGTTCTTCATCCCAGACAAGTTCACAATAAGCCTCAACCCCTTTGTTAAATAGCTATTTTATTGATTCTATCTATTTATGGACACAATAGCTTCTGCTCCAAGTAAATACATCTTGGGTATATGTTTGGATGAACCTCTCTGCAGATTTGGGGGTTGGGGTTTGCCCTCTAATTTTATTTATCTGTTCTAATAGAAGCAGTTGATTTTCATTTGATAAGCTTTCGCTTATTGTAAGGATGGGAGTGACAACTTCTAAGTTCTTTGTGTGTCTTAGGTGAAGCCAGAAATCATAGTTTTCATTTTTAAAGTATAGTATCTTTTATTGCATTATTAATCTCTTAAAGGTAGAGGAAGAGAGAGTATCATATTCACTTGTATGTGTATAGTATATAGTCAAATACCTAAAACCAAGCAGAAAATGAAAAGTCTTCTGATAGATAACAGAATGAATAGAGATGATGAATAGATGGATGAATAAAGGAGACATTAAATAAATTAATAAAGTCTGATATAAATTATGCTGTAGGAAGTAAGAGAAATAAAAAAGAAAGTGATTTTTTTGAATTACACAAGATAAGCATAGGAAACAAATTAAGAATGGTGAGAAAACATTTTTTACGAGAATTAATAAAAAAGGACTTCATTCTTTATCACTAGTCCCAAATCCTTCCATGCCTATTGTAATTCACCTGTTCTTGAGGACTTCACTAACAATTCTGAATGGTTTTTTATTACACTCATATTCTATACAGATGCTCCTCAACCTATCATAAGTTGAAAATATTGGAAGTTGAAATGGATTTAATACATCTAACCTACTATACACCAAACCTTAACCTAACCGACCTTAAATGTGTTAGAAAATTCACATCAACCTGTAGTTGAGCATTATGAGAAAGCATTACACCACATATATTGCTAGCCCAGGAAAAGACCAAAACTCAAAATTTGAAGTATGATTTCTACTAAATACACATAACTTTCACAATATTGTAGAATTGACAAATCATAAGACAGCAACTGCCTATATTCATTTTGTCTAAAATTCAGTATAATATAGCAACTCAAATTGGTTGAAAATAAAGCAAAATACTATTTTTTATTTATTTGTTATTTAAAATATCAGACAAGAACAACTTAGAGGAGGAAAAGTTTATTTTGGCTCACAGTTTCAGAGGTTCAGTATATGATGGGCGGATTCCATTCTGGGCCCCAGGTGAGGCAGAACATCATAGCAAAAGGGCATAGTGAGGAGTGCTGCTCCTATCTTGGCAGCCAGGAAGAAAAGAAAAAGGGGAAAAGGCTATAGGTAAGATGAACCATCCCAAGACATGCCCCCAAAGACCTACCTCCTTCAGCCTTGTCCCACCTGCCTACAAATGCTACTTAGTCCATTTAAACTAGAATGAACTGATTAGATTATGGCTCTCATAGTTAATCATTTCACTTCCTACATTAGCACAGAAGTATTTAGGGGACATCTCATATCTAAACCATAACAATATTTTTGGCATAGTTTCTGATGCTAACGTCAGAGATTTAAATTCTGCTGTAGAAAAAATAGAGAAATTTGGGTGGTGTATGATGATTCTTTTAATAGCTCACATATATTTATTTCTTCATCAGAAATCTGAGTCTTAGTGTTACTTCTTTGCCATGGTCATAGTTGTGGTATTCAAAATTAAGATCAACTTGTGAATAAAATATCGTACTTGGTTTAAACAGAAAACAATGTTTTTAAATGTCATATTTAGTAAACTCACCAACCATTATATCCAAAATATTTAACAAAGTTGTTCTCTATCAGTTAGGTCTATGGAATATAATATATATTAAAATCTAGTTATTTTTATAAGTCACTTATTCCCACATTTCTTTGTTCTATAAAATAGACATACACCAACATATAGACACAGATATTAAAAAACATCGATGTTTATGTGCTTATGCAAACTGAAAATTTTTTAAAATATTTATTTTTTTTTTTATTGTTGGTCGAGTCGCGTCACACTGGTTATATTGTTTTAGTTTTTTTAAGGTGGACACAATATCTTTATTTTACATTTATGTGGTGCTGAGAATCGAATCCAGTGCCTCACGCATGCTGGGCGAGCACACTACCACTTGAGCCACATCCCCAGACCCCCAAAACTGACATTTTTAAAAGGACACAATGTCAGAAAATTTATTTAAATAGTTGCAGACATCAATCATGATGTCCCACAATCTTTAGCTAGTTGAAGCATTTATTTTTGTAAAATACAGAGAAAAGTACATTTCATTTGGTTTTATTCCCAACTGCTATAATAACTGATTCAATGAAGCTATAGCTTCAGAATTGCCCTTATACTTCATCATAGTTTAAATATCATTAAGGAATACTTAAGGAATAATGATTTTTTTAAAAAAAGACTATTAGCAGATATTATCAGAAGACTACATTGGTTACTTTTTAGAAATGACATCTGATATTTTAACCAAATATATTCAGGGCATTTTGTTGAATGGAACTTGTTATTGTGCAATACTCTGTTCTCTATTCCTTTGTTTGGAAAAGTATCCACTTATATTAATTACCTAGTGCATTCCTCAGTGTTAATTGAAATCATGTGTACATTTGTACAAGCAATTTTTTAAAACATATAAATAGAACACATAAATTCAGTTGTTGTCTATTTGGAATAATTACTAAAATTGCTGTGTGTACACAAAACTCCATACTATAGCACTTGATCAACATGAGGATTGATTTTTAAGAAACTAAATTTAAAATCTGCTCTTACATTTCATGCTATACATTTTTTATTTATTTTTGAAGTACTGGGACCTGGCCAATGACAAAAGTGTCTGAGGGAGGAAAAATAAATACATTTTCCTTTGCTGCAAGGAGAACAAGTAAAGGTCAATTTCTCTGCCACAACTTCCCAGCTTGTGTTTTGAGTGCCTACCATGTCATGAAATGAGAGCTGGAAAGATTTTGTGCTGTATTTGCAGATGCCAACTGTAAGGTCTAAAGAGATGAGGTGACTTACTCATAATATGTGGTATAGAAAACACTAGGATTAGAAGTCAAGTCCCAGAAGTTGCAGTGAAGCATGTTTTCCTGTGATACGTACAAGTACTTATTCTGCAGCCTGTGCTCTCTCTGATTTGAAGCAATCCATGGTGGAGAAACTCCTCTATTAAAAAGTTAACAGGACACCCCACCTTCTTCCAACTCATTAAGCCAGATTGACTGATGGAAATAGTACAGAGTGCATGCTAAATTTTAGATGAGATGTTGTTTTCCACTATAATTTACTATTGTCTTGTCTTTTGTGATTGTCATAGTTTCATTACACTGTACTTGGGCAAACTCAGCATAATTTTCCTCTCACCTGAATACTTTCCTATGCACTTACACCCATATAAATATAACAAAATCTTATTATAATGCAGTTCATTTTATGCAATGATGGAACTACGAATCATACTGAGGAATATCTACATCTGGGAAATGATAATGCTTATATAGATTATTTAAAATAAATCTAAAATACTTCTCTACATTAATATTACATGGATAGTTTCTTTCTCTAATTTCAGCATTGTTCTTTTTAAAAAATATTTATTTTTTCAGTTTTAGGTGGACACAATATCTTTATTTTACTTTTATGTGGTGCTGAGAATATAACCCAGTGCCTCATGCATGCTAGGCGAGCACTGTACTACTGAGCTTTAACGCCAGCCTTTTATCTGAGAAATTTCCTAAGGAGTCATGGTTGTTGATATTAGACAACTAGGCTCATCTACTCTGTGTGTGACCAGGAGTTTTGACTTATGATCATCTGTCACTCTCAGTGCCTTTTTTTTTAACATGTCAATTTTCTTTGGTCCTGGGAAAATCTCATTCTTTCCTAAGAATTTATCTCCACTATGTCTGCTATCCTGTGCTCTCTGGGCCTGTCATTCCTCAACATAGTCAGGTTCCGGATGTCCTTATAGCATCCTTCCTGCCTCTGTCCTAGCCAGTGGTGTTTCCTCATTAGCATTTGCCATTCATATTTTGGTTTAGTAAAACCCCAGTGTGTAGAATATGTTGCCTTTGGAAATATTTTGCTATTACTATGATACCTTTCTTTGGGATTTTGTTAGTGTTCTTTCCTCCTACAAAAAAATTTAGCAGGCTCATCATCAGCACACAAAAGACTTTTTAGTTTTGATCAACTGAGCAATTTTAAATAGAGTTGAGTTGAAAGTGTTTAGTATAACTGGGAAGCCTAGACCAACACCAGCTACTAGTTTCCCTCTTTCCTTCTGAACTAGATTAGATCAACTGATAATAGCTCACATCTTTGGAGCACTTTGACATGGCAGTCATTGCTTTATGTGCATTATACATATTATCTCAACAAACCTTTGACATCAGTATTTTATTAATGTCATCTTACGTGTCAAGGCCCAGAAATTGGAAGTATATACAGCTAACAAATGAGAGAGCTAGGATTTGAACTTAGGCCGTGTACTGGCACAGTGTCTGATTTCTGCTCTTTTATCTGAAAAAAGTATTTACTTGTATTAGTTACCTAGTACATTTCTTGGTGTTGACTTAAATTATGATTCTGTTGTATTTCTCCCAAACAGAATCTGTTTTATGTCATCTGTTTTTTATCACTTTATTATTATTCACTAATCACTTTGTTATCCTGATTCTTGATTGCTAACAACTGAATGGCACTTGATTTTTCTACATGGAAATTATCTGCTCTTAGCCTAGATACTTATTTCAATATTCCTACTATTGAGAAAATAGATTTATTTCATAAATTCTTAAATATGGTAGCAGTCCATTTTCATTTGGTTTTGTTACAGAATAAAATGTTCTTCATATCTGAGTTTTCCACATGACTAATCATACCTTTTCAAATGCCAATTCTAAAAAAAGAAAAAAAAATGATAATATTTTGAAGGATTTCTGAGATGACTTTCTTAAAAAAATCAGTCCAACAGAATCTTTCCTTTATGACTCAGAATCATCCTGATGAATGCCTGTTATTTTACTATTAAGCAATTCACGTTTGTCTACTTTTTAGTATTTTTATTTCCTTAATATCATATCAACCACTGTCATTTTTTTCTCTTTAGATTTTCTTATAAAATAATTCTCCCTATACACTAATTACATTTATGTTGTGGGTTGGAAATAAAACAATCATATTTTTAGGTCCATTCACTTAAAATAAAAGCAAATAGTATATGTCAGGAACAACAATTTAGGATTTAGTGAGAACTATTTTTGATTATTATTTTCTTGACTTGGAAGTATTTTTTTATCACTTCAGAATTATGAGTCATGTTTGGGAGGGGCTGAAGCTACTAAAAGTTGAGTCTCTAGACAAGAAAAACAGTACTTATTTTTTAAATTATTAATAAATATAGAGCACTTTACACTGAAGTACTCAAACCTATTTTATAATATGCTCTTCATTAACATTTTGAAGTAGTTGTGGTCAAAGAAAGTTATGCTATATAGAATTCTCTTTACTTTTAAAGTTTGTTGATAATTCTGTTGCTTCAGGGTTTGAGGTGAAATAATGCTATGAATGCATAGAGCTTCCCAAAGTTGCACAAGGCTATTTACATAGTAACCATTCTTTTAAGATGAATTTTTATTTCCCATTATGCTTATGTGTTGGATATCCAAACAAAAAATAAACTGGAGTTTCTTGGTAGGTTTGTTGTTGAACTTTAGCTGTGTGGGCAAAGCAAATAACACATGTTGAAGAAGATTAATTAGTGATTATTTTGCTGGGAAGAATAATGTTGCTGAGCCATCTGGTATACCTTTGTTGGGAGGGCCATCTCAATGGATTACTCATTAAAATCTTTCAATACTTTGTTCCAAGACTGTCAGGCATCTCTCAGGTTCTTATTAAATTAAGATGATGCTGAAATTTAGGAGTAGTTAGATCACAGGATATTGTGTCTCATGTTTATCACTGACAATAAACAAGTCAATCATGAGAATATGACTCGAAGCCACTCTCAGATCTTAGTGTCATTTATGCCATTAACATCATCATTATCTTTTCCTATCACAAAATAGCTACAGTGCTACAATGGCCCCACTTCAAAAGCCTATGAAAGTATTCTGAAAAGACAATATGAACATCTATATTATCTCAGAAGAGTTCTGCAAGCTGTTCATAATCACAACACAAAATAATTAGATTGGCATTTTTCCATATAGCACTGTTTTTTGTATTCTTGGTGGGCCATTTATACATAAATATACTTATTCTTTCATTCAGTAATATTGATTCAATAGCTATTTTTTTTCTGTTGACAAACTGCTAAGTGTATAGTCTTAAACAACAGAAAATTTTCCCCAACTTCCTGATTTTCCACCAAGTCATTTATTCTGCCCTGGAGGCCAGGTCATCTGAAGTTTGTACTATGGAGCCCCATGCTCCCTGTAATCTCAATCTCTCTAGGTTTCTATTTTCCCTAAGACCCTGGAATAATTTTATAATCCTTGTTAAAGATGAGTCTTCTTAAATACTATGTCAAGTGGTTTGACTTTCCCTCCACATACAAGGTATGTATGACTCATGTAGAAACTAAAGTTTAATCTTAGATATAGATCCTCACCAATATAACTCTACTGAATACAAGGCATGATGCCAAATTATCAAAACCAATCACCTTAATCATAAAATTATAGATCATGTGTATTTATTAGAAGGAAAATAAAATGATGATATATAATCAAATAAAATTGAATATTTACCTCAAAAAGGAGGTATAAATTACTAGCTAACTCACTCTTTATCTTTTCAATCACCAAGGATTTATTAAGGCCTACTAATAGGCCTTAATGGCGCTGCTACACGAAGAAGAACTGCAAACATAAACCTTGCCCCTACGAATGTCTGAACTGTAGCAGAGTTAGTATCTAAGGAGATGCAGGGTACTAAGAACGTTCTGATGCTCATTAGCTTGTCATTTTCTTTTCTGCAACCTCCCTGTATTTACTTTCATTATATTTTTCTGATTCTCATTAACACTTTAACACCTAACTGGTTCTGTTGTTTCTGTGGGTATCTTTATTTTAAGTCCCATTCTTCCCTATATTTAGACTTCAGAAACTCTTGACTCTTTCTAGGGAATTGAGTTTCCCTTTATTTTATCTGTACTCTGCAACCTTCCTTAAGTGTCATAACTTAATTTCTTTTTGGAAAGTATGCTAAGACTATTTTTCCAAGGCCACAGACTCTGGGACTAAATTCACAAATATGACTTTAAGAAGACAAGTGAGCCACCTCAATTTGAAATCCTACAACAGATGTTATATGTTGCCTTGCCCAGTTTTCCTTGACAGGGTGGTCTAGGAATTCATAACTTGACCAAAGCTGTAAGGACCTGTCTGTTGTTATGGCCCAGCTGCCCTCATAGAGACTCTTACCATTCTAATTGTATGGATATTTTAAAATGAGGTGAATGTGGAAATAAATAGTATTTGGAACTGTCAACTTCTCTTAGTCATCTTAGAAAAGGGCAATTTCTGAAAGTATATAACCTTAAATTACTTTGGAATTTAAAAAATCATAAAAATTAGTGAGTGTATAAATAATGAAACACAATAGCTACCATACATTTAATTACTATGGCATACAAGGCATTATTCAACTTTATTACATATGTTCTTATGTATTTCTCATGCCAATATGGCAAGATGTGCTTATTACCTTGATTAATAGGTGGGTAAGGCACAGGAAATTTAAATAACAAGAGACATTGGGATCTCCAAATGTTTTGTTCTTCCTACAACATCACACTAGCTCCAGAGTTTTAATAAGTATGTAGGTATGCTGGAGAAAGCAGCACATGCTTTGAAAAGACTTTGACTTTAGATTGAAAGGATATAGCAATTATAGATATTGATATGTATCTGTTTGTAGAAAAGAACATTCTATGCAATAAGGTATTTAATTGGGGGTATAGAGAAGAAGAGGGAGTCATTTAATAACAATCTTCCAAGGATATAGCAAAGAGAAAGATTACATAGTTATTCTTTATTATCATCAGAAACAAGGAATTAAAAGGATGGAGGTAGAAGAAGCTGTCAATTAAAATGTTTGCAATGTGTTATACACCCATTACAAGGAGCATCACAATACCTAATGACAGATAAAAATTTAAGTTAATTAATTATTAACCAATATAAATGTAACAGGGAAGGAGAAAGGGAATGTCTGTGGGTTCAGTTACCATTTTAAAGAAAATCATTTTAGCTACTTGTATAAAAAACAAAAACAAATCTATAAATAAATTGTATATAAACATATGTAAATAAATAAGTCTAATTTTGGTATTTTCTAGAAAACTATTTGTTCTAGAAAACTATTTTTTCACAATTCCATATTTTCTAGATTTCAAGCTAACAAATACCATGTTGTCCCTGCTTAAATGCAACAATAACTCTATTGACCAAATGTTATTAACTCTTTTGTTGGAAAAAATGGTTCATCTATATAGAGTCCATCTGTATTATAGCATTATGTTCTGAAATTGTCAAATAACTGTCTTCCTAGTCCATATCTAAGATAGAATAGTAGAAGCTATACTGGACAATCCAAGAACTCTATTGCCTTAATAGTGCAGCATAAATGGTTTTAGATGCCTTAACATTACCTTTTAGCATCAAGTAATAGTGATCCCTGTCATTAGAGAAACTGCTGATAGCGTTAGATATCTAAGAAATAGGCAGGGGAGTGATGCAAGTGGAAACATTTAAAAGTATAAATTACTATATAAATGCCTAATAGAATTATTTGTGGAAGAATATTAACACACATCCCTTCTATGAAGAAGCTAGATTCCAAAGACTCAGAAGAAATCTCTTGTGTCGTTGTTCCATAACTTTATTTTTCCCTGAATGGGTAGTCATGGGATGAGGCTGGTCACTGTATAATCACTCACTAGTAGAAATCAAAACCAAGTTAGTACTCTGTGTGAAAGAACTGAAAAATAAGTTCAAACAAAGTCAGCTTCCAGATGCCAAGAATTTGAATGCACAAATGTGCTCAAGGAGAAGCAAACAAAATGTTACACACTTCTGAATGAATGATAAAAAAAAAAACCACGTTTTTCAAAGTTTTATGTGTTCTTGTTTTGTGTTGCTTTCCTAAAACAGTGGAGGCGCTCCATTTGGGAACATTAATGGCTGCCCATGGATACTTCTTTCCAATCTCAGATCACGTACTCACACTCAAGGATGATGGCACCTTTTACCGGTTTCAAGTAAGTTGAAATGAAAATGTTCTTTTACATTAAACTAGAACCTGGCATTTTGTTGGTTATTCTATTTTTCTTAAACAGAACTTTTGAGAACTAGGCCTTATTTTTCCTTGACTTAGGCTTTTCAGAAACTAAAGTTAAGACATAAAAAACAGAGAAGATGGGAAAATGCTTAGTCCAGATAATTTGTGAAAGCGAAATTGTGTAATGATTGAAGTCATATTTTAATGTAAACTTAAGGAAAATTCACAAAATTACTTAATGGAATCCTGGAAGATGGGAGTCTTTTGTTCCTGCAATGCATCTAACTAGTAGGAAGTAAGTTGAGAAATGAAACTAAATTTATCATACCCTGGCCACTGCCTGTGATCCAGAACTACCTTTCAGTCCAAGTAAGCTCTTAAGGGAATGCTTTAAGCTCCCAGATAGAGTTTTACTATTTGTACAAGCACTGGACTTGTTCATGTCTGAGATTTTTTACAAGTCTGTGAAGACTAACTTGCATAAACTCCACCCAAGACAGGAGAATACCTTAGATAGTATGCAAACTGGTGAGTCACTCTGGCTCATTTCCAAATGACATAGACGCAGTTATTCTTTTGAGAAATGGTTGTAGACTCATTTCCATGATTGTGCATGCAGCCAACACTTGGTTCACAATGATGTAACAAAAGTGTACTCTGTATTTCATTAGAAATAATGGTTAATTCATAACTGATGGGTAGATTCCAGCCTATAAAATTAAAGTGCATATAATGCCAGAGTTCACTCTCTAGCTTATTGGCTGAGGTTATTTTTCTGAACAATCTCCTGATTGTTCAACTTTTAGAGATTGCAACATTTTCCCCACTTGTTTTGAATATTATTAGATGCTTTTGTCTGAAAAATTGAAGAATAGCAATTTGATTGGCTAAACCTTGTTTGGAAAAACAGAGAAAAAAGAACAAATATGCTTAAAAATTATTTTCAAGTATCTGGGCTGGAGTTGTAGCTCAGTGGTATAGTGTTTGCCTACCGTGTGAGATATTGGGTTTGATCCTCAGCACCACATAAAATAAATAAATAAAATAAAGGTATCATGTCCATCTACAACTAAAAAAAAATTTAAAAAATTATTTTCAAAGATCATTGGCTTCCTAAAACTCTCTCACTGCTATTTCTTTAAGACTATTTTATCTCAATGCAAATAAGCATAGAGTGTTTTTGCATTAGTTGCCGGTAACAAGGCAATCTCCTGAAACTCTCATACTAATCTTAATAGTCAAGCACTTTATAGCAGCAATTTTTTGTAATTTAAAAAGCTTGTAAAATAATAGTCTTTATATGGCTGAACTTTAATGGTAGCTTAAAACAACCTATTGTTAAGGTAACTTGTGGTCTTATGGGTTTACATTTTAATACATAGGAAATATTATTGATTAGCACATACATTGCTTTTATGTGACTATTACTTCTTGATTTTTAAAAGTCTCTTACTATTGCAGAATTAAACATTTCCCAAATGATCTTATTGTTATATAGAATTTTCATATACAAATTGGAAGTAAACTTTACAAAATTCTCACAAATTCTAAAGGAAAGTTTGGTTTATGTTTGCAAAAGTTAAAACTTTTTATTTATCTTCAAAATCAGTATTAATGGTAAAATTATCTATATGTCAAAAAACTATCTATAGGGAAAACAGAATATATTCTATCCTTTGAGAATTATCTAATTCAAGAATTTTCTATGAAACAAACTAGGTCAGACAGAACCCAACATTAGTGATGATGGGTTGAATTAGCAATAACGTGAGATTTTTATCTCTACTGTTGTTATTCCAGACTGAAATTAGTAGGCAGACAAGGTATAAAGGTCTTAGTCATGCTCATGAGTCAAAAATGAGCAAAGCTTGGAAGGCACCACGTACATTCAGGAAAAAAAGAAAGATATTTTAAAGAATTTTTCAAATATAGCAACAGAATAGGTGCAAACAGCATATTAATTTAATGACTACAAGGTATAGTACAGGGTTATAACATTCAACGGACTGATGAATATATGAAATATGGGTGTGTGTGTATATATATATATATATATACACATATATATAATGTACATACACATCTGTAGTAGTATCTAAATATAATAGATACTATTACTATTTAAAGATACTATTTATAAATGATTAATGAAGCATAGAATCCTAAAACCAAAATTTTAAAAAATCAAAACCAGAAACTCAAGGTTAATTGAATTGTTCCTGTAATATCTATCAAGGCATTAATCAATCTATATTTGGAGAGATCTAATAATAGAAAACACATTATTGGTCAAAGTATTCACTTTCCTTTTTATGTTGGTTCCAAGCAACAGAAAGGTCTTCATTACATTGAATTGAAATTCAAGTCCTCAAAAGGATTTTAAAATTCATGAATTAAAATGGAAAACGTTAGGATGCCATGTTTGCTATTCATCCAGTGAATGATGGATAGTGCAACCATCACTTAAAATCCAAAGAGCTTCTAGGGCATAAGTTCAAGAGAAACAAAACTTTTAATTTCATTGGCATGCCACAGTATATTTGTCTCAAATTTTCAGTGCATGTTTTAATCAGATGTAAACTTACAATTATCTAATCATCCTCTATTTGCTAATGGGAATTGAGATCTGACATGATTCTCCAGGCAGGTCTCTGTTATAACTCTCATCACCTTTAATGGATGTGCCACAGTTAAGCAATGACTGAACAATATTAGATGAGTTTTTGATAGATAAGGAAACCAACAGTGAAAAACACACTCTTGCATTAAAATTTCCTAAAGTGTAGTAGTACTATGAAAATAGGTTTTTAAATTTCAATGACCTAAAAGGTCATTTTTTTCAAATACTATCCATCAGTAGAAATCATAACATTTTTTCCCTAGGAAAAATCCTCCAGTGTTATAAATATTGGCTTTGTGACATTTCCATGTAATATCACAAGACAAAATTCTTTATCTTTTATTTTCACAGCAATGAAATTTTCAATAAAGTAAATGACAATAGAGTTAAGAATAGATGAAAACATTCCTTTCATTTTGAGGGGAAAAAATGTATATGTCTGATCAGTCTGACTAGGATAGATATTTTACATTTAGATAGATTTGTATGCATGGACATGTGCATACACACACACACAACACACACACACACAAAAGAAATACAAAAAGATTAATGAACTTTATATGAAATATCTCAAAAGCCAGCATCCTAAATGAAAGCATGCTTTTAGTTACTTTATTTTTCTATGATGCTCTCCTAGAATCCTGATCCAATTTTTTTAAGAAATCAAATCTTTCAGAACTCTGCCTCCTACAGAGGCAAGTGGAATTGGGGGAGATGAGCATGTTTCATATAAGTCTTAATAGCCCCTTTATTTTGTGGTTCACTTTTTTTCTTCTAAATCCCAGATGTGATTTCATTCATACCTGCACAAAACTACTATTAGCTTTTTTTTATTATACTGTAGTAATTCCCAAAAAAGAGTAGAGGTTAAGTCAAAATCCCCTGGTGTTCTCATTCAGTTTGGAAAGACTTCCTCTCCCAGAAAATCAAACAGTTCTCCTCAACTATTCTTTCTAGAGAATCATTCTTTTACAGATAGAATGGTCAGATAATCAGAGATTTCCCAAAATGTGCTCATTGTGCATGGCTTGTCAACATACTTAATTAATAAGTGCAGTGAACTCCACAAAGCTGATGTCTGTAATCACTGTTCTATTCAGTCCTGAGGCATCATCATTCCAGGAAATAGGATGAGAGAAGCAGACAAGTGGCCATCATGCCTTCTTATGATCTGTAGGAGCAGTGAGCCAAGATAAAGAGTTCTTTTAAAAAATATAAAGTGATAATGTTAGTGATAATAATAGTTTTTCTTGCTCAAACATTGTCTTTATAATTTAGTCAATCAGTTCCTAGAATTTTACAGAATCAGAATTCTGCCTATTGTTCAAATAAGACATTATTATTTTGATAATGATCTCTGGCTTGTTTAGTTTAAAACTTTAGAGCAATAAATGTCCTTATGAAAGGAATATTTGAAGAGTGAAAGTAAAACACTGTTTCAATCTAGTTGGATAGCTTTGAGATCTGCATTATATAATTAATAGAGCCAGGAAAATGATTGCCAGACCTCAGGGGAAGATTTTTGTCAATTGAGCTTTTTGGATCCATCAAAGGCAATGTTGAGATACATGATAGATAGAAAACAATTGGTTATTTTTAGACAATTTTCATCACAAGTCTTGCTGAGTATAATACCCTACTTTCAGTCCTCCCTGTGGATGAAAACTTTTTTGTTTAAATGTTGCAATCAGAACTTTTATGTCCATTGGCTAGAATTGCAGCAGTGTATAGCATTTAAATGCCTGCTGGTACAGCATATATTTAAAAGGTTGAGCCATTGGTCAGAAAATAAATGCAGATGCAAAATCTTACAATGTCTCTCTTGGAAATTGTTCTGAGTTATAAAACATATTAACTAACTGTTCTAGATAATTGTTGACGATGAATACAGCTAATAAATCAGAAATACACCAAATTTTTATTTGTCTAACCTGACTTTCACTTCTCTTTGTTCCACAGACACCCTATTTTTGGCCATCAAATTGTTGGGAGCCAGAAAATACAGACTATGGTTAGTGCAATATCTCATCATTTTATTATTGATTGTCAGTATGTCTGGATTAATGTGTACTTGCATTTTATTGCATTTGTCAACAAGAAAGGGAAACCATAATTCTCAGTTTGGGATTAATATTTCTAACATTAAATTTACAAATGGCCTTGTTTGGAAAGTCATCAAACCTAGTGGTAACTTTTTCCATGTTATACTGCTCTTTGCAACTGTAGAGAAGATTCTAAATCTATTAAACAGTTATAAATAAGTTTAAAAAGGTTATTATTATTTTTTCATGGTACCCTGGATTACTAGAAAGAACAACAAAAGATCTTAAAGAGCAAGAGCTCTATTTCGGATCTCCCACTTTGCTGTGTGGTTTTTGGCAAGTCCTTTGACTTCTCTAGACTCCACTTTTCTCACTAATACAGGAGGCATTTTGTTGTTGTTGTTGTTACCAGGGATTGAACTCAGAGGCACTCAACTACTGAGCCATATCCCCAGCCCTATTTTTATATTTTATTTAGAGACAGAGCCTCACTGAGTTGCTTAGTGTCTCTCTTTTTTTTGAGGCTGGCTTTGAACTCACAGTTCTCCTGCCTCAGCCTCCCAACCTGCTGGGATTATAAGCATATGCCATTGCACCTGGAAAGCCATCTTATAATTCTATAAACAAAAGGGTTTATTAAATATGAAGAGGCCAATTGCAAGCAAAATAAAATCAATCACAATTTTAATCCTAATAAATCACATTCAGTGAATTTAGCATAAATTTGATATAACAACCATGATTTCAATTAAACACAAGAAAAAAGTAAGTACTAAAAATGAATACTACTAAGTATTCACTCTCTTCCTAAAAGCGACAATTTTCAAAAACAAGATTGGATTTTTTAGTGTTATTTCTACAAATACTTGTGGAGAATTATTCATGTGCCTATTGCTGCAGTAGGTTACTAGAATAACAAAGGTGACTGACTTCTGTAGCATTGGGTGGTAGCTCATAGGCTAGATTAGAAAGCTGAAAAGAAGTCACCATTGAGTGCCAAGGGAATACAGCAGTGTTATGAGCAACTAATGTGGAAATTTAAAAGAAGGAGAAGTTGACTTTACTTGTGGGAAGTGGGATGGTTTCGGGATGATTTCATGCAAGAACTGGAAACATTTCATCTGAATTTTAAAGGAGACGGGGCTTTGTCAGGCATAGAGGCAAGAAAAGCCTTTGAGGGAAAGAGTGTAACATGATATGCAAAGGCAGTGAGAGCTTTCACAGCAACTTGGCTTTCTTTGATACTGCTGCTGGAGCAATGTCTTTGGAAGAAAAAGCCTAGGAAAAGCCATGGAGCACCAATGGAGCTGTCCTTCACTTTTGACATTGCCCAAACTGTAATTTAATGGTTCATCCAAGAGTGGTCAGTTGCTAGTTAAAGGAGTCAAACTAACATATCTCACAGAAAAAATCTAAAATTTAATATTAAAGAGACTAGATGATTCCTTTCCAGTAGTGGAAATGCCAGTTTCTTCATGCAGTAGGAATTGAGCCCAGAACCTGCTGCATGCACTACAATGCTATTCCCCAGTGCACGATGTTGACTTTCTAATGCTGATGGAATAATTCAAGCTAGTATGCCTAAGGAAACTTGGCATTGTTCTTCTCACATACTCAATAAATCAAAATTAAAACACTGCCTCTGCTTATTCTCAGTGCTTCTCTATCCATATTCTGTGGTTTTCATAAATGTGTTACCGAGATCACAATTAAAGCTCATGTTTTATGACTTTACGTAGATTGATGTTTCCATGGTAAGCCTGAGGAAATGTCATGGCCTACACAGCCCATCATTTATAGAAAATCCCTCAAAGTGGGTCATCCAACATGATTAATGTCATTCAGCTTCTCACTAATTTATTGATGCCCACTTCAGAGGTGGTCATCTTCTAAACTTTTTCCTAAAATCTAAAATGCCTGCTTGTTAACTAACTGCAGACATAGTCTTTAATTATTGTATTTGTTTACCCCCCGAATGTAGTCTTGTTTGTATGTAGCTGGTATTAATTATATATAAGCAAAGAATAAAATATTCAATATGAGTTCATGTGGCAGGGTGGGGGGGCGATGAAGAGATAGAATTGAGGATGATTCAGATACTGTAACTCTCCTTCAAGCAATGCTGTTTCATCTTCTGTGATTTTTCTTTTTTAGATGCAAATGAATTATAGCAGCAATTTGAGTTATCCAACATGTAAAGTCCTACTGCCATTTGTTTAAAATACACTGTTATAAAAGCTGCACCCTTCTTTTAAGATGATATTGAAACCATGATGTACTTAGGCTGGTGCAAGTACAATGCATGGTGACTACTTCGACTGCAATTTCTAAGACAACTTTTGGGCAAAAAGGCTTTTATTGCATAAAACAGGGTTAAAAAAAATTATCTCACTCTATTCGCATTCCAACTTATTTTTCTATCACTGATTTGAATTTACTGTGTAGGTTCTGCAGAACATAAAACCTCTATACATCAGTTTATAAGGAAAAATACTTTTCCATGGTTACCTTGGTCTTATAGAGAAACAGAATGTATTTATTATGACTAAGATAAGATGAATCAATATACAGGGTCTACATTTCAACGAACCCCACTTTTTGAAAATCAAGTTGGTGCTGGGGTGTAGTTCAGTGGTAAAGTACTTACCATGTGCTAGGTAAGGTAGATTTGATCCTTAGCACTGGGGGAGGAAGAGGACCAAGAATACTGTTGAAAATCAGATTCGGTAAGATATCTGATATTTTTCACACAAGTCCAAAAAAATTTATTCCAAAATGGGATTCCCCAGGTATATTTGCATATAGCACACAAAAAATATACAAAAAAAATACTCAATGTCTTTAGCAGTCAGGGAAATATAAATCAAAACTACACTGACATTTCACCTCACTCCAGTTAGAATGGCAGTCCTCAAGAAGAAAAATGATAAATGCTGGTGAGGATACAGGAAAAAGGAACCCTGGCACACCGTTAGTGCGATTGTAAATTAGTACAACCACTGTAGTAATCAGTATGAAATGAAATGTCCTCAAAAGACTAGGAATGGAACTAAAATATGATCCAGCCATATCACTCCTCAGTATTTATCCAAAAGAATTAGAGTCAGCATATTAAGTGATACACGTATACCCATGTTTATAGCAGCACAATTCACAATAACCAAGGTATGGGAGCAGCCTAGGTGTCCCTCGACAGATTAAGAGAGAAATAAAATGTGGTATATGTACATAGTGGGGGTTTATTCAGCCATCAAGAAGAAAGAAATTATATCATTTACAGTGAAATGGTTGGAACTAGAGAACATCATGTTAAGCAAAATAAGCCAGACTCAGAAAGTCAAAGAGGTTGTATGTATATTTTTTTTCTCACATGGGGAAGGTAGAGAGAAAAAAAAAAAAAACAGGAAAAAGGGATCTCATGAAAATAGAAGGGAGACCAGTAGGGCAAGGGAGGGGATGAAGGAACATAGGAAGAAGGAGCAAAAGGAGGTACTGAGGAATGAAATTGACTCAATTATGTAAACATGTATGTACAAATATGTCACAATGAATTCCACTATTACATATAATTATTGTGCACCAGTAAAACGTTTTTTAAGAATTCAAAGAACGGTGTGGCACAAACTTCTATTGAGGGCCAGAGGCCAAGGCACAAGAGAGCTCAAGAGAATTTTGGTGAGAGTTAGAGATAGTATCAATGGTAGCTAACTGAAGTGGAAGCTAGAGACGGGGTTTTTTTTTTTTTTTTTTTTTTTGTCACTGGTATCTCTGAACACGCATGTTGCACATTGAGTGTCTTGGAATTGAACACACATCTAATAACATCTTTAGACTGGCTTGAACAGTTAATGTCAGAATAGAATTTAAACCCCAAGAGATTAAATTACCTGTAAAGAGCCCCTCTATTTGTCTGATTCACCTCACTTATCCTAACCAAACCCCAACCCTCTATGTATTTAAAATTTTGACATTTTATTCATCATAAGTTTTTTTAAACTATATTTTTTCAAATATTGTTTATCTTGATTACACCCTAAAACTTTGTACCTGAAGTGTCTGTTCTGCTCCCAGTGAAAGTACAACTGATGTCACATTTGGTTCTTAGGTAACCAAAGTGTGAAAACCAGTTGAATGAAGACAATTGGAAGGACCTACAAATATTTACCCAGGAGGGTGTGGGAGGCATATTTAGTATGGAAGGTCTGTGGTGGAATTTCCTGGTGTGTTTACTGAAACCAACGCATGACAATTGCAGAAAGCAGCATTTTTTTCTCAGTATAAAGACCTTCCAACCATGAAAATTGTTCAGAACTTTGCATTATCTTGAAGAGTAATGATCTGTATCTTAGTAAATATTCAGCCAAAGGCCTTTCTTTTCTCCAGGATTTTTGTGGAGGTTTTCAGACCTACAGAGAGAGATGCTCAGGGACCTACAAAACTAGATAGGACTGAGCACCACTTAAGGATATTGAGAGTTAATATATTTTTTCATAGATGGCTATGAGGCTATCAAAAGCACCGTATTCTAGTTGGATAGCCACAGTAATTATATATAGTAGTACTCCTATGAACTGTAATATTGGAAAACTGAGAATTCACCATGTTGGAGAAAATTTTTAAAAAATTATTTTTTTAAAAAAGTGGACATTATGTATTTCTTGACCAAAACCCGAGCAGTGATTTTATATTTATTTCTGACATGAACAAAAACTGATTATTTTTCATTTTGATTCCCATTGGCACTTAATTTACATAGTTACTTATTTTAGGAGTTTCATGGAAGCCTTTTTATGGTCCTCTATAGAACTTTCCAAGTTTTTATCTTTGGATTTTAATATCTATTTTGCCAGCTGTTCATAGTTTCTAAAATCATGTTTCAGGGAGCAGATTTTTAAACCTAATAGACTTCATTTTTAAAGAATTTTAAGGTTTACATAAAAATTGAGCAGAATATACAGAGTTCATGTATACCACCTCAATACCAACCATACTTTTCCCTATACATAACATCTTACATTAGTGTGGTACATTTATTACAATTAATGAGTCAATATTGATACATGAATTATTAACTGAAGCCCATTTTTCACATTGGAATTCAGTCTTTGTGTTGTACATCCTATGAGCTTTCACAAGTGTATGGTAACATTTATCTACCAGTATAGTCTCACACAGAATAATTTCATTGCCTTAAAAGTCCTCTGTTCTACCTATGCTTCCCTACACCCACCTCAACTTCTGGTAACCACTGTTTTTTGTTGTTGTTGTTGTTGTTGTTGTTGTATTTTTTTTTAACTTGGTCCATAATTTCACTTTTCCCAGTGTGTCATATAGTTGGAATCATACAGTATAGAGCCTTTCCAGACTGGCTTCTTTCTTTGAAAAATATGCCTTTTAATTCCTCCATGTCTTTGCATGGTCAGATAGCCTGTTGCTTTCTTACCATGGGATAATATTCCACTGGTATGAAGGACCATAGTTTATCCAGTCATACTTTGAAATACATGTAGATTGACTCTGCATATGACAATGATGAAGGAAGCTTTCATAAACATTCATTAATAGGTTTCTTTGAGGACCTAAGTTTTCAACTCATTTGGGCAAACACCTAGGAGAGTGGATTGTACGGAAAAGTGTGGTTAGCTTTATAGAAGTCTTCAAAGTAGTTGTACCATTTTGCATTCCCATCAGCAACGAATGAGAGCTCCTATTGCTCCACATGTTCATCATATTTAGTGTTTTAAATACTTGTAGTATTAGCCATTCTAATAGATGTGTTATCTCATTCACTTAATTTGCAATTTCTTGGTAACATTATGTTGAACATCTTTTCATATGAATATTTACCAAGTGTTAACTTCTTTGATGAGATTTCTGTTGAGATAGTTTGCCCACTTTTAACTGGGTGGTAGTTGTTTTCTTGTTGAATTCTAAAAGTTTTTCATAACTTAAGAAAACCAGACATTTACCAGATATGTTTTGCAAATATTTTTCCCAGTCTATAGCTTGTCTTTCATGGATGGTCTGTTTCATAAAGTAGAAGTATTAAACTTTAATGAAGTTCAGTTTACAATTTTTTTTTAGATGGTGCTTTTAGTGTTGTATCCAGAAGTCATCAACAAACCCAAGGTTGCCTAGATTTTCTTCTATCTAGTTGGAGAATATCTAGTTCCAGGTCTTTTATAGTTTTACATTTTGACTTTTGCATCTATATATAATTCATTGTAATTTATAAAAGTTGTACAATCTGAACCTTTGTCACTTTTTTGCTGTGTCTCTGCACTTTTTCAACATCAGTTTTTAAAAGTGCCATTTTCTTATCATTGTATGTTTTTTGCTACCTTGTGTGGATCTATTTCTAATATTTCTATTCTGTTCCAATGGTTTGTCTATTTTTTCTCTTCTTTTGCCAATAGCACACTGTATTGATTATTTTAGATTAACAGTAAGTCTTGAATTTGTTCAGTGTCAGCTCTCCAACTTTGTACTTTTTCTTCTAGGCCTTTTATTTTCCATTTAAACTGTGGAATCAGAACATTAATGCCTATAAAATATCTTGCTTGTATTTTTCTTGGTAGTGCATATAATCTACAGATTATGCTACAAAAAAACTGTCATTTTAACAATATTTCATTTTCCTATTTATATATTTAGTAATCTATTTATTTAGATCTTTGAATTCTTGCATCAGTTTTATATTTTTATTATTATATCATACGTGGTTTAGAATTTGTCTAAATATTTTTATGCTCATGTAAATTAGTTATGTGTTTTTAATTTTACATTTCAATTTTTCATGTCACTATATAGAAAAAAACATTGACTTACGTGCTTTACCACCCTGATGTAATCACCTAGTTCTAGAGTTTTTTGTTGTTTCTTTGAGATATCCTATATAAATAAATGGTTTTTTTCTTAACAAAGACAGTTTTCTTTCTTCCTTCTCATTCTAAAGACCTTTCATTTATTTTTCTTATCTTCTATTACCTAGGATTTCAGTACAGTGTTGAAGAGTAGTAATGAGATGTGGCATCCTTGCATTCTTCCTATCTTAGTGAGAAAACATATAATTCCTCTGATACTAGCTGTAGACATTTTGAAGATGTTCATTTTAGTCCATTTTCCATCATTATGACCAAAATATTAGAGGTGGAAAAAGTTTACTTGGGGCTCACAGTTTCAGAGGGCTGAGTCCACAGATGGCCAACTCCATTGCTCTAGGCTCAAGGTGAAGTGGCACATCCTCGGGAAAGGGCCCAGGGGAGGGCAGCTGCTCAGCTCAAAGTGGAGTCAGGAAGATAGGAGGAAGAGGCCACAGGGAAGATGTACCCTTCCATGACATGCCCCCAGAGAATCAGCTCCTCCAGCCACACTTCTCCTGCCTACAGTTACCACCCAGTCATTCAAACTGTGATAGACTGATTAGGTTATAGCTCTCAAAATCTAATCATGTTACCTCTGAACATTCCTGCATTAACACAGGAACTTTGGAGGGACACCTTATATCTGAATCATAACACTTTTCTTTATCAAACTGAGGAAATTCCCCTGTATTCCTAGTCTGATGAGAGGTTTTATCGGACTGGCTGAATGCTAGATTTTGCCAAATGCCTTCTCTGCATTTATTGATATGATCATATAAGTTATCTTTAGCTGGTTGATGTGATGGGTTACATTAATTGACTTTCAAATTGTCAACTGGCCTGGCATACCTGGAATAAATATTTACTTGGTTATTATGTATAATTGTGTAAGTATAATATTATGTATATTTTGTATGTTATATGCTAATTTTGGGTGATTTTTACATCTGTGTTCACGATATTGATCTTTAGTTTTCTTTTCTTGTAAAGTCTTTTCATAATTTTTGTATTAGGGTATTACTGCATTAGGAAATGTTCCTTCTGATTATATTTTCTAGGAGATTGCACAGAGTATCATTTCATCCTTAAATATTTAGTAGAATTCACCAGGAAAGCCAGATGAGCTTAGTGCTGTCTACCTTTGTTAAGTTGTTGATTGTTGATTCAATTTCTTTAACAGATATATACCTATTTAGACTATCTATTTCTCTTTTGGTGAGTTTTAGTAGATTGTGTCTTTCCCCTAGGATAAATTGGTTTATTTCATCTACGATAGCAAAATTGTGTGCTAGAGTTGTTTATCATACTCCTTTTATTATTCTCTTAATGTCCATTTGATCATGAGTCCTGAAGTAGAAGGTTAGATTACCAATTTTAGATCTGTTTTCTGACATATGTATTCAAGGCTAAGCACAGCTTTTACTGTGTTCACAAATTTGAGTAAATTTTATTTTAATTTTTATTTAGCTCCAAACACTTTTCAATTTCTTTTGAGACTGCTTCTTTGAAGTGTGTTGTTTAATTTATAAGTATTTGGCAAATTTCCAGTTAACTTTCTGTCATTTATTTCTAGTTTAATTCTATTGTAGTCCACAGTCATACTTTGATGATTTCCATTATTTTGCATTTTAAGATGTGTTTTATGATCCAGAATATGACCTATCTTTGTGTATATCTTGGGAACTTGGGAAGATAATTGCATTCTGCTATTGTTTCATTAAATGTTCTACAAATGTTGATTAGTTCCAGATGACTAATGGTACTACTCAGTTCAACTCTGTCCTGGCTGATTTTTCTGCCTGCTGGATCTGTCAACAACAGATATATGTATGTTGACATCTCCAGTGACAGTAGTTATTCATCTCTTTCTCCTTATAGATTGTCAGCTTTTATAAACTAAGTATGTTGTTGGGTGCAGTTATGGTTTGGATGTTGAGGTGTCCCAGAAAAATTATGTGTGTTATAATGCAGAAATGTTCCATAGTGAAACAATTAGATTATGAGAGCCATAATCTAATCACTGGATTAATCCTTTAATAGAATAATAATTTGAATGGACTGACTGAGTGGTGGGCATGGGTGGAGGAGTAGGTCACTGCAGGTGTATCTGTGGGGTTTATGTGTTTTCCCTAGCACTTCTCTCTCTCTCTCTCTCTCTCTCTCTCTCTCTCTCTCTCTCTCTCTCTCTTTCCTTTCCCAGCTACACCCTTCCACCATAACATTCTGCCTCCCATGGGGTCCACAGCACTGGGATGGTTGGACCATGGACTAAACTTGTAAATCTGTGAGCACAAAATAAAGTTTTCCTACTCTAAATTGTTCTTGTCAGGTGTTTTGAGCACAACCATAAAAGCTGACTAGCATAGGCATGCACACTAAAGGATTCTGTGGAGAATTAACACCTTTTTCCTACATAATTCTCCTGTTTATCCCTGAAAACTTTAATTTTTCTGAAGTATGATTTGTCTGAAATTAATTCATCTACTCAAGGTTTATTTTTATTGCTATGAACACAACCTTTCTCCCTTCCTTTGCTTTTCACCCGTGTCTTTATATTTAAAATGTGTTTCTTGTAGATAAAATGTTGTTGGTCTTGTTTTATGTCCCCTCTGACACTTTCTGTGTTTTAACTTCTGTGTATAGACCATTCACATTAAAAGTTATTACTAATAAATTTGAATTAGTATCTCTAATGGATTACTCCAAGAGTATATTTGTATTAATATTGTAACTATTTTGCATTAGTTTCCTTTTGACTTTGACTCACTCACTCTCTCTACTCCTACCCTTTTTTTCTGCCTATTCTGATTTTTAAATGGACACTTCCTATGATTCTATTTCCCTTTTCTCCTAATGTATTATTTATGCTTCTTTTGAATTCTTTAAGGTCTCTCTGGATTTTACAGTATACTTATAAAACTAATCCCAGCCTATTTCTAAATAATACACTATACTTCACCTGTAACACAAGTACTTCATAACAGAGTACTCCTACTTTCTCCCTCCTGCCCCTTATGATTGTTGTCATTTTTTTCATTTAGGCAACTATCACTAAATACATTATTGTTCTTATCATTTTGAAAAAAAAGAACCTTTTATCTGTTAGATGAATTAAGAATGAGAAAATTTTTAGCTATCAGGGAAATACAGAACAAAACCACCCTGAGAGTTTATCTCACTCCAGTTAGAATGGCAAGCATCAAGAATACCAATACCAACAAATGCTGATATGGAAGATGGGGTGGAACTATTATGTACTGTTGGTGGGAATGTAAATTAGTATATCATCTATAAAAATCAGTGTGGAAGTTCCTCAAAAAGCTAAAGATAGAATTACATATGATATAGCTATACCACTCCTTGGTATTTATCCAAAAGAATTTAAGTCAGCATATTTTAGAGATTACTTGCATACCCATGTTTATCGCAGCATAATTCACACCAGCCAAGTCATGAAAACAGCTTGGGTGTCCATCAACTGATGAGTGGATAAAGAAAATGTGGAATATATATATATATATATATATATATATATATATATATATATATACACACACAGGGGTTTTATTCAGCCAGAAAAGAATTGGATTATGTCATTTTAAGGAAAATGGACAGAATTGGAAACTGTAATAATGAGCTAATTAAGTTAGATGAAGAGAGAAAAGTAGGGTGCTTTCTCTCATTATCTGGAAGCTAAAGAGGAAAAATTTAGGACACTATGAAAGTAGAAGGGACACCATTAGGGTAGAGGAAGGGGACAAAAGAGAGCAAGGAGAGAAGGATCGGAGGGAAAATGTGGTGTGAAATTATGTTTTGTGTATATATGGGTATGCCACAATGAAACTCACCTTTCTGTATTATTAATATGCACCAATGAAACAAAGTCCTCACTTCTCCAAACCACCCTTTTATGTGTTATTTGTGTTTTTTATGACTACTTTGCATTTTGAAATCTTTGATAATGGGGAGGAACTCTTTTATACTGTTGGCGAGAATGTGAATTAGTATATCATCTATAAAAATTGGATATTATTAGATAAATAATAAAGCTGGTCATTTCAAATTTAAAAAGAAGTTTTAAAAGTAAGAAATTTTATGTGTCTTTCATTTATTCTTTCTCTAAGAGTCTTTTCTTTATGTAGATCTGAGTTTCATCAATCTATATCATTTATTGTTTTCATTTTCTCTTTTATTCCTGCAGTACAGGTACCCCCTTAACAAATTCCCTCAATTTTGGAATGTCTGAGAAAAATTTTTTTTCTTTTCAATGTTTAAAAGATAATTTCACAGAATATAGAGTTCTAGGTTGGTGAGTTTTTTTCTTTCAACAGTTTACAGACATTACTCCCCTTCTCATTCCTTGCATGAATTCCATTGAGAAGTTCAATGTAATGTGTTTACTTTGTTCTCTTTAGGTAAGATCCCTCTTCCACTTGGCTCTTTCAGAGTTATCTCTTTATCTTTTTTGTTTTCCAAATTTGGAGTATGTGTCTGGTGTAGATGTTTTAACTATTTGTCCTATTTGGTGTTTTCTGTTTCTGTGGTTTTGGTATATTAGTATCCTAAGGCTGCCATAACACTATCATAAACTGTGAAGAGAAATTTACTGTCTCACAAATAAACAGCAAGCTAGTATTTTTCTGGAGTCTGTAAGTTCAAGAACAATCGATTTGTGGGGTTTTCTTTCTCCTTGGTTTTCAGAAAGCCAGATTCTCCTTGCATCCTTTCATCCTTTCCTCTGAACAGGTGCATGCATACCTGGTGTCATTTTCCTTCTTATAAGGACACCAATCATATTATATGAGGGCCTCACTCTAACTTTAATTGCGTCTTTAATGGCATTATAACCAAGTAGAATTAAATTCTGAGGTTACTGAGATAAAGGGCTTCAACATATGAATTTAGAGGTAGGGACACAATTTAGCTCATAATAATGTCTCTATCATTAATTTGGAGAAATTTTCAGTCATTGCTTCAAATGTTTTTGTTTCTTTCTCTTTCTGGTATTTTCATTACATGTATTTATACCTCTTGTAATTTTCCCACAATTCTTAGGTACTCTGTTACCCTGTCTGCCTCTCTCTCCCACATTCCTTTTTCTCTTTGCATTTTAGTTTTGAAACTTTCTATTGACGGATGTCTAGCCTCCTCCTTTCTTCAATTATGTACTGCCTATCAACTGATGTATCAAAAGTATTCTTCATTTTCTGTTACAATAATTTTAAATTTTTTTATATTTTCTTTTGATTTTTTTCTTAGAGTTTTTATCTCTCTCATTTCATTATTCACCTGTTCTTGTGTGTTATTTGTATTTTTTATGAGAGGCATTAATATTTTAGTCTTAGTTGTTTTTAGTTCTGTCTCAAAATTCTTCCATGTCTCAGTATGGATTTCATGTTTGTTTTTTTTTTTTTTGCCTGTTCAAACTGCATTTTTTTCCTTTTAGTATGCATTGTAACTTTCTGTTGAAAGTTCAAACTGCATTTTTTTTCTTTTAGTATGCATTGTAACTTTCTGTTGAAAGTAGGACATGATGTACTGGATAGAAGAAACAAGGTATATAGGTTCATCAGTGTGAAATTTTATACTTTTCCCACTAGCAGTTAGCTGTAGCTATACGTTTCAGATGCTAACATGCCATTGGTGTCCTTGGTTAGCTCCCTTCTTCCCTGTTTTCTTTGTCTTTTCCTAGAAAATTGTCCTTAAATTAGGTCTGGGATGGGTAGTACTGTAAGTTGCATTCATCTATAGAAACTCCACCAATACATTGGAAGGGTTTGGATGAGGGTGATGTATTGTACAATCTCAGTGTTATAGCTAGAGTCTGACCCTGGCCAGTGACTTTCATATGTGCTTCTTGAGTTTTGGGAATTTTTTCCCATCTAGGTTCAATACGAGGATTAGAGAAGACTGTATTTCCCTCCTGTAAGTTCTGATACAGACTCACTCTATAAGGCTCAGTTATAGTTTCCATTGAGGCAGGACTTCTGAAGAACAGTCTGTTCTGGGCATATTTCAAAATGTTGCTTTTTCCTTTCCCTTATTGGAAACATAAGAGAATTTTCTCAGAATCTCACTGTGAAAACTTTATGGGCTCTTGGAGATGAAAGTCATCTCCAAGTTGGTAGCCACCCTCCAAAAAAACTGTTCCCTTCCCCACAAAAAAAAAAAAAAAAAAAAAAAGTTTTTAAATGCTCAAATTTGTTCACACTGAGCCTCCAGAAATTAGTCAGTTGAAGTTTTGTATCCCAACACTGGTTTCCCCAAAGGTTTCTGTTCCTCTAAATGGAGATTTTTTTATATGTCTGTCCATTTCTCCAATCATGGGGTCATTGGTTTGTCCCCTGACCTCTAATGGATCTGAGCGAATGGTTGGGTTTTACTTTGCTCAACTCTTTTCACTTGTGGGTGCAAAGGGTAGTGACCACTTCCTGGTTCCCTATGTGCGACATCAGATACCACCAGAGAGCAGATTCTTGCCAAAGAAAGGACAAACAACGTCCAGCTGAGCAAGTTGTTTGTATTTGTTTTTGTTTTTACTTTTAAAAAATATTTCATCATGAAATAGTCATCAAGATCTGAATCAAGCCCCGAGAGTAATGGGACACTTGAAGTGGGTTGTTTCTCCTCCATGGCTCTCCCTTCCTGCTGAACTTTAGGGGAGTGTCTGAAATCTACCCATTGCCATCATGGGAAAACTTTCTTGACAGGTTCATATTTTCCCATTGGTTCCCTGTAGCTTTGAGCTGCTGTTTATCTAAGCAGAATTCTAGGAACTTTACATGTGTTCTATCATAAACCTGAAAAACAAATATTTAGTATATTAAAGTTCTAACATTTTTCCGAAAGTTAACATGATCAATGTGTGCTTCTAAATTGTGTTCTAGAAGATCAGGGTTAGATTTAGGAATAAAAATAAAACATTTTGTCTTTCCAGGAAATAATCTCACAATTTGTAGAAATAATGGACTTCCATATCTCTCAATAAAGAGGAAAAGTTTTATTTATTATATTATTTTTCATTACTATAATTATAAATAATAGTATTGGTATTACAATTTGTTCTGTAAAATACATATTCACCATGAACTAATTTCAGTGAAAATAAACAATAAACTATTTCCTTAAAAATAAAATACACATAATACAAACTCATTATCTATGAAATTCATTAGAATGAATTGTATATGTCATTATTTTTTAAAAAACTCAAATATGGCCCCAATTATTCTGCTTCTTCAATGATTATTTTAAGCTTTTGTAATTTCAAAACTCAAAATTTCTGATGAAATATACAGATCATGAAAGGTTTGGCTTTTATGTTATTTATGCAAAGATTAAAATACTTGATCTCCTCTCTTATTCAAATATTTATGGTAGATATGTACATAAGCATATGCATATAAAATATTTAATGTATATTTGTGTCATGCCTATATGCATATTCACAAATAGCTATCCAATGGAAATTTAACTATTCCTAAATATGGTATAAATTAAGACCATATTGATATATGTGGAATATATTCCTAGTTCATAATCTCAATCTGGAGATGCTCTCTGTTTTACTGAAAGTAGGTTAGAAATTAACTGAGTGACCAGTGTACTATGGAGCTACTGAGGTTAATGCCTAATGACCTTGTGTACTATGTGTGGAGCTACTGAGGCTAATGCCTAATGACCTTGTGTACTATGTGTACTATGGAGCTACTGAGGTTAATGCCTAATGACCTTGGCTAATGGCTTCTGGTTTGGTTTCTTCCTTTCTTTCCTCATGAGTATGCAGACATGTATTCTTTTCTATATGTCTATTTTCTATTAGCAAAGACATGAAAAGATGAAGAGAAAAACTATTTGATATTTTATACCAACAATGGATATTCAGCTCTGTGTCTGTATTATTTTTTACCTTTACCACCTTTTTTACTTATAAGCAGGAAAACATATTTCTTTAATGGAGCCATTTCTCACACATAGTATATTTCTGTATATTATTTGGGGATTAAAAGGAAGGAAGCTTCAGTGAAGGTAGAGAGCTTGGAGTGAATTAAGACAACCAATGCATCTGACACAAATGTTTGACCTCTTGCCCAGGACAGAGAGGAACGTGCAGAAGATTCTTAATATGCTATACTGTTTGGGTGCTATTTTTCATCCATACTATAATTTAGAGCTGAGTTTCAAGCATTTCTGAGTAGGTTTATTTATGTAGGGGGAAAGACTATATAGTTCCTTTGTCTGATTTTGACTAAATTTTATGTAGAAAAAGAATTTAGTGTTAACAAAAAAGGGACACATATAAGAAATTATGGAATAGCAGTGTGATTATATGAAGAAACAGATACATTGTTTCAGAAAGGGAAGTGTGGATGAGTCACATTTGTAATGTATATTTGTTATTTTCTTATGAAATTATTGGAAGCTTATAGTTCGGAAATGCCATTTACTCCAATATGCTTCATTACACTCTGTGGGATTAACCAAACAATTTATAACAAACTAAATTGGTGAGAATTTCAAAATAGTCAGGAACATCAGCCTCTGAAGATCAGGAAATTACTAGAATCCATGGATTCTGACCTCCTAAGTGTACTTGCAACTTTGTGACAGTAGTGAGTGCAACATGACAGACTTCTTGGAAACATTTGAATTAGAGGCCTCAATACGTGTCTTTTAGCAAGCTAATTTCAGTTCATGCATTCCAATTCTGAGTGTAACCTTTTTGCTTGATATTTTCCCATAGAAACTTAAGGAAACCCTTGAAGCTTTGAGTCATTTCAGACTGCTTCGCAGGCTTGCTTTGAGAATCATGGATTTGGGGGTTTGTTTGGATTAACAAACTTTTCCATCCTCAATTCCTTGGGTAAACCAAATATTCCTAGTTTTCTCATGAATTACTGAACCACCTAACCCAGGTGCCTTTTTCAAGTTACAAAGGAAGTAATTCTGGAGGTTCTAAATGAGGAAGAAGTTATTTTGGCATCTGGATTAGGATGAAAACATTCTGACATTCTTTGAAGGTATCAGTGTACAAACTCCCAGTTATGTTAATGTTAACTAAAGAAGGACAGGAAGTTTATTAATTTATTTATGCAAGCAAATAACTATAGGAAGCATATTTATCTCAAAGTTTATCAATGAAAATAGCTAATCATGGTTGGCCATGATAAAAACAAAAACTGTTGTCACTTCTTAGATAGGCTTTTTGAACACTATGTTTGAGCTCAAGTGATTTGCCAAAGAAGTTTTCTTTGATTAAAATCTGCTTAAAGAATAAAAATCACAGATCAGAGTTTATCTTTTCCTTGAGTAAAAAGAGACCATGGAAACTTTAATATCTCTATCTCTACATCGTCTTAACAGAAGAGAAATTTTATGATTTCATTTCATGTGTGGGCTCTCTCATCCAGCGAGGAGGTCCACGAAACAGGGTAGAGGACACTTTGGCTGCAGAGTCACTAATCAAGACCTCCAGAGACCAAGCAGGAAGCAGGTCTAATTTTATTGTGCAGTGACCATTTATATATACTCAGGCAATAGCTAAGCAGATTACCGGTAGCCACCAATACAATTTCTGGCCAACTGTCCTTGCAGCAGCCAATCAAGGAGTGAGCTGTGGAGCAAGTGCAGGGGCTGCAACACGCGGCCTCACACCTAGGGCTGTGCCTACAGGGTAAACGGTTTGCCTCTCACACGCCTAGCACGGAGGGAGGAGTGGTTTGCCACTCAGACGCCCTTAACGTATGCCATGTATGCAGTACTCCATGCACCTATCCCCACAATTTCACACTAAAAAACAGAGAATCAACTTGAGAATCCCTGGCCAGGTTTTGTTTTTATTTGTTTATTCTTTTGTTTTTGTATTGGAGCAATTGCATGTACTAAAACTCTCCCTTGCCCAGATGTCAATGTCATGGTTAAACCCTGACTTCCTCCAGCCACAGGAGGTAAGTGCTGAAGGGAATCTGAGTGGACATACAATTCTACCTTCTCAGGTAAAGGTGAGGCAGCTAGCAAGAGTGCCAGGGAGCTGCAGCCACACCATGCCTGTCATTGTTGGCCAGGTTTACCATTGAGAAGTTAGACAAGTAGGAAGACATCTGAATCCCTACTTACCTAGGCAATATTTTCTATAACTTATTCTGAAGTGGTTGCAACTTTTCTCAGGTTATTAAGTATACCCAAGGTATTACACTATGGCATTTTCCCTGTATTGTTACAGAACAGATTCTGTCAAGCTGCATTTTATGTGATTAACCTGGGAAATACTTTCTTGCTAAGTTTGAGGTGTCAGATTCTTGTTAAGGAAGTTTCTCTTTGAGCCAAGAAACATTTTTCTAAGGCAGCCCAGTGTCCTGCTGTTGCTTTCTGGTTTCTTTGTGAAGCTTTGGACAGCTCCCAGCTGTTATAATAGAAGTAATAGTGATAGCACATTGTGCTCCAAAATCACACTGTGCTATTCCTCAAGTTCCAATATTAATGCAATACCTCAGGCTGGAGTCCCTGGAGGGTGAAGCAAAGGGCAAGGTAACAAAGAATTCTTAGATATATCCTGTTTTATACATATTTTGCTAGCTTGGGAAGAACAATATCTCTGTGTAGGTTAAAGAAATACTCTAGAGTTTCTCTGCCTGGGTGACTCTTCTAATTCTCAGTTCAAACCATCAGATGAAATACTGGGGTTAAGATGTGCCCAGAAGAACTGCTGAAAATGGAATTACCAGGACACAGCTTTGCAATGGCTGAGCAAACTTAGGAAGGTAAATTCTGTCCAAAGATTGGTGCAGCATCCTGAGATGGCATTTAATGGGATATCTGTGCCAGCTGTCCAAGTACAGGTATCATGAGACTCACGAGGAACTATCAAACCCAATAGATGCCCTCTTTCCAAAGTGAGCAACACAACTTTGGGTGAACTTCATAGAAATGTGCTAATAGATCCCATCTAGTATTTCTATTCCTAAGGACACTGTATTGAACATATGACCAGAAGACTTCTCTGATGGAACTTTAATAGCAATATTAGGTAATAGGACCATGCACAGGGTCAGAAAGAGCCTGGGAAATTAGTACCTCAATATTCAAAGCCTCAGTTGGCATGTTCACTGATTAATTTGACATCATAATTCTGCAAATACACCTCTACAAATACCTATGGAGCATCTAGAGGTGTGCAAAGCATTGCGCTCATGAGTTGACGGGAGCAAAGGTAAGAGAGATATGATCCCCAGTCCATGTTAACTTATAGTCGAGGAGAGAGAAAAGACAGGGTCCAAAAACAGACGTTATCCTTCAAGATATCTCCAGCCTGACCTTTCACCCCAAAATAGACATCAACTTAGGATGTGAACTTCACACCCCAACACTCCACTGAGTACCTGGAATGCATTGTGTTTTTTCATTCACATCTGCATAATGCACATGAAGAGTATGAGTTTGGGAATCAAACAAACGGTGCTTCATTTGCTGGCTCAACATTTAACAGCTGTGACCTTTTGTAAATGCCTTAACTTCCTTGAGCTCTGGTGCCTGCATCTGTAAAATCAGGTCCCATTTCACACTCAACAGAACATCAATCATGCATGATTACATAATCAATACATCCCTTCCTTTCTCTTTCTGCCCACTCCTCACATATTGCTGGTTCTTTCTGGTCTTCTTATTCTCTTTATATAAGGTATTTCAAATATTTGTAACAAAGAACTCATTTATACCATTTTCATTATTTTTGACATATATCCTGTTAACAAAGCAGAAAGATAAGAAAATAAGAGTTAATGTGTCAGTTATTACTGGATTCATGAACATTAGTATTTTTATGGCTTTCTACAAAAATATGGCAAGCACCAATGAACACACTATACTGTAGCAACAGTCTCAAGTGTATTTTGATTTGCAAATCCTATTACTCCTCTCTTGAATATTTTCATTAGTTTCCTTGGAAACTTTAAATTGCTTTAAGGTATACATTCTTAAGTTTTCAAGGTTCATAACCATAGTGATATGGATCATGCAGTACCTCATGGGCTTTAATTCTCTGCGTTCTGAACTTGAAAAATTATTAGCTATTGGTAATCTTTAAATGCAAGCACATTGCAATACTTTAGAATCATTTATGATGTTTGTATATTCAGCAGTGTGTGAAATTAAAATCTGAATTATCTTTTATTCAATATTTTAAAAATATGTTTGTATCCAAGTGTCTATGTTATTTTTCTATGTACATTAAGACTAATATCCCACATTATCCAGCCTGGTTGACTAGTGATTGATATTCTGTATTAGTCAATGAATATAAGCTTTTCCAAAACTTCTTTGACCAACCTATAAAGAAAGAACCATTTAACTTATCCACTGAAACAAAATTAGAGAAAAAGTGCTCTCTTAAAGAAGTTTTTCTAAAATTTAAATTTCTATTGCTTAAATCCTTTAGGCAATTTGAGAGAAACGGAGATAGGAAGATAGAATAAATACTATCCTTTTATTAAAATTATTCAAATAAAAATGCTCTCAATTTGTGACTATAAATTATTAGAGTAATTCCAAAATTACAAAAGAAAATAAGTTTATTTATGTGCATGTGCATGTGTGTGTGTGTTGAAAAGAAGTTGCTACCCTTGGACCCCACCAAAAAAAAAAGCAACATGGCACACTTGAAGAAATGTCAAGACTGTGAGTGTAGCTAGTAGAGCACTTGCCTAGCATGCCCAAGGCCCTGGCTTCCATCCTCACAACCACAAGGAAAGAGAAAAGAAAAGAAAGAAATAGAAATGTCGAAGCTGTGCACCTCTGCTAGAACTGATCCCTTATGGGAGAAGGCAATATATTGCTTACTTTGAATTCAGGAATTACTTTAATTTTAAAAATTCAGTGGACTCATTCTGTTCTTTTCTCCTATCATGAGGGAATGACTTGTGTTATTGGAACTAAGGGAAGCTAAACACTTGGGGTTTGCCAACCTTAAATGAAGACAAGGATTCAGAGTAGTGCCAGATGCCATCTTTGTAATTAAAAGCTAAATGTTGCATGATCTTTGACTTATAATTTCAGCATTGCTGTGGGGAAGGTAATTATACCAGTTAGTTCTGCCCACTAGAATTATTTATTTTCAATATATAATTGGCCTATCGTTCTAAACATCTTTTTCTTTTTTTATCAATAAATGGGTGATAATCTTTTAATAAGTAGATCCTTGCCATCCACTAAGGAAGCCATTGTTTACATGTGACTTTTTAAGTGTGAAGATTAATTAAATTAAATTGATTAAAATTTCAACTCTTAGTCTCCTTGTCTCATTTCAGGTGCTTTCTAACCACATGTGGCTAATGGCAACCATATTGGACAGCACAGAATACTATATTTCCATCAGCACAAAAAGTTCTACTAGACAGCACTGATGAGAAAACATTCTGGCCCAATTTGGTCTGTTTGTTTCCTCCTCTTTTAGACCCAGCTGATTCTTTTTTGCATAACTCATGTTGCTCTTATTACTCGCCAAATCTATGCAGCATGATTCTCCTCACTTTAGTCCTTCTCTTGTTCCTATTTTCAGAAAGTTTCCACTCTGCATTTGCAATAAAGTTTGCTCTCATTTGCAATAAAGTGTTTTCTTGCATTTTTATTATAAAACTTTTATGCCTTGTAGAAAATTTCAAAGTATGGAAAGTAAGTACAAGGCAATATAATAAAACCTAAACCCCTCACCCAGGAATGGTTAGCACTTCTGACATTATATTATATTACATTTTGCTGGTTTTTAATACATATGCATATTTTTAAATATGATTTTTGTTCCTTTCTGGACATTAGTTTATCACTTACTAATATCATTTCTCTTAAAAAAGTATTATTGCATAATAGTTAATCATTTAGATATTTGTTAGGATATTTAGCTTTATTCTCCAATTTTTTCCTACTATAAACACATTCATAAAGCATAACGTTGGACCCCAAAAATTGAATGTATAAGCATTTTTTCTTTCAAGATGAAATATTTGAGGTTAGACTGCTAATTCCAAAGTTGTGAGGATTTTAAAATCATATAATTGATTTTAAAATAAATAAATATCTATTTTAATCTCATATGAATATATATAAGAGTTAAATAGAAGAGACAGAACCAAACCTTAGTCTTTTCTTCCTGTTGATCTGTTGAATAGAAAGGACCAAATTTCTGTAGTTTAAAATGTGACCTAGAGACCTGTGCATATCATCATGGACTATAAAACTTCCTTGTTAGATAAAGAGACAACGAAATATAATAATAGTATGTTCTGTTAAAGATAAAAAACAAAAGGGAATTTTATTTTAACACTTAGAAAAATATCAGCATGAGATCGGCTCCATCCAGCAAAGTATATAAGTGAGTAGGGATATGTGCTAGAATTATTTTTTTTGTAGTTTAAACTCAACCAATTATTTACAACAACATATTTTTCTTCATAATTGGTAAGAAGTATTAGACTTTACATCTCAGGCTGTTTTAATATAGCTTTCATTTGAAATAACTTTCAGCTGAGACTTTGTATCTTACCAGTTGAGGGAATTAATAGAACCTATTTTGTGGGAGAACTCTCTGAGGAATGCAGATGTTGATGAATAAAACCTGGGGAGGAAAACATTCTGATGGTGATACTGGTCTTCAGTAGAAGTTTTGTCAGAACTTAAATTTAATGCCTGTTTCCTTCAAATACAAGGTAAAATATAACAACACAACTAAAGGAAAAAAAGCTATATGTAGATGTCAGGAATAGTGGATTTAAATAAAGAGTAATAAATTTGAAGTCCTGCAAAGGTCTGGGAGGAGACTGAATTGGATGTAGGGTAAAACTAGTGTGGGGGTGGGGATTAATGACCCCCAAAGTAACAGTAAACATGATTTGGGACCACATCTACTGAAGAACAAAGTCTGAAACCTCTGAAAAGTCAGGAACTCAACATGAAGTCATTATAAGCATACCAACCAGCCCAAGGAAGCAATACAGAAGTTGAAAAGAAGCAGTATCTCAAGTAAAATCCCAGTCCTGTCATATGCAAAATCATGAAGATAGGAATCACCAAACCAATAAATAACCATACAAATTGGCTTTCAGACTTATAAACCACTTGGAATACTTGGGCACCCCAGGTAAAATACAACTGGAAAAAGTACAACTAAAATCACTACAGAACACTGTTTTATAGTCTAGCACACATAGAAAGTCTCAGTCCTTTTTATTTTTTATTTTGAGACATGTTCTTGCTAACTTGCTGAGGCTGGCCTTGAACTTGTCATCCTCTTGCCTCAGCATTCTGAGTCACTGGGATTACAGGCATGCACCACCACATCTACTGGGCCTAAATAATAATTTAAATGCTTAAAAAGATATTTAAAAAAAGCATGAAATATCAGAAAAAATGGGATATTGATATTTTTCAGGAAGATTTGAGAAACAACCCAAGAACTTTCGTAATAAAACAAATGCAAAATCGTTATAATGAAAAAGTTAAAAAATAAATTAGCGATGATTGAATTGGAAGACAGATCAAGAATGCTGCACAGGGCTGGGATTGTGGCTCATTGGCAGAGTGCTTTACCTAAGCCAAATTCTTCCACAGAAGCACTGGGTTCTATCTTCAGCACCACATAAAAATAAATAAATAAAACAAAGGTATTGTGTCCATCTACAACTAAAAAAAATATTTTAAAAAAAGAATGCTGTACAGTTGGTTAAGAAAATAGAAAATGTGGAAAACAGGTTAGGAGACATGGAGATAAAAAATAAGAAGACTCAAGAAAGGATTCATAATAGGAGTTTCCCAGGAAGAGTATAGCAAAGCAACATTCAATGAGATAATAATTGAGGTACTTTTCAGAACTGAAGAAAAACATGAATCCTCGGGTTTTAAAATGTAACATATTCTAGTTACAATTAGTAAAAATGTAAAACATACTAGTAGACACTTAATACAGAATGAAAGAAAAAAAAAAGAGAGAAAGAGAAGAAAAGAAGAAGGGAGAAAACACTTTAAAAATGACCCAAAAAAAAGAGATTTTGTTTTTTGGTTTTGTTGTGGTTGCATTGTATTTTTTTTTTTCCTGTTTTGAGAAGAGAGTCTCACTACATTGCCCAGGCTCCTCACAAATTCCTGGGCTCAAGCAATCCTCCTGCCTCAGCTTGCTGAGTAGCTGGGACTATCGGTGCAAGTCATTGTGCTTCGTTTAGATTTTACTTTTATAAGGGAGATTTTTTTTAAGAGAAAAAAAGTAATGAATATACTGTAAACAACAATACCAATATCTTTATAAACACTAATGTAGACCAGAAATAAAGCATATTTTCAAGATCCTGAGAGAAAGCATCAGCCCAGAATTTTTGTCACTACATATATATCGTTCAAGGTAGCAGCAAAATAAAGATTAAAAGATTTCCCATTCAAAGATGCTAATAGATCTACTTAAAAATAGCCTTTTATAAAAAAGGAAATTAAACAAAAGGGAAGAAACTGAGCAGCAAGAAGCTGTGAGGAGAAAAGAAATTGATAAATACCTAAATAAACATTTGTTATTTTTAAATGATTTTTTTTAAGATTTAAATAAAAGTGGAATTATTAGATAAAAATAACATCAACTTTGAAACATTCCAAAATTTCATGGTTTATAACTTAAAATCATAGTCAAAAACAATTAGTATACTCAGGGAACAAATCATAATAGAAATTATAAAACAATTGGATTTCATTTCTTATAAAATAAAATTTCACTTCTTAAAAATAATTATTTAGGAAACTTTGTGATATATTTGTGGTATGTTACAAATATGTCCACCATATATTTTTATTTTGAAATTAAAACCAATATTCTAGCAATTTTGAGAATTTTGATAGATTTTTGACATTTTACAATTATGTCTATTAAAATCTGTAGAAGTTTTAGGACAAGCGCTACATTTTGTTTATTTAGTTAAAAAAATATGGTTTATATTAAAAATGTATCAACTATAGATTAAAAATTGTAAAAATAACTGGAATCAAGAATTTTTTCATAGGAACCTAATGATCATGGGAAATTTTAAATTTTTAATTCATTTGTAAATATACTGACAGGAAAAGCTGATGGGTTATTGTCAGGATACATTCTATAGAAATGCTGTTAATTGATACAAGAGTTCAAAAATACACAAGAATTATGCCTATGCCAAATTCTTCCACAGAAGAGCTTATTCACTTGTTTTCTTTGATGTTTAGAATCGGTTGGTCACATTTAAAAGCATGAGACAACAGTTTTACAGATGCTCCTCAATTTACAGGGGGGTCACATTCCCTACATAAGTTGAAAACACTGTAAAATCAAAACTGCGTTTAATATGCCTAATATACCAAATACGTAGCTTAGCCACATGATACACTGTGGAGTGTTGCTTGTTTACCCTTTTGCTTACATGGCTGACTGGTGCTTTGGCTTGCTGTCATTGCCAAGCATGACTAACTCAAGAAAAGATCAAAATTCAAAGTACAATTTCTACTGATTGCATATGGCCTTTCTTACCATTGCAGTGTTCAAAAATGAACTGAAACCATTATTCAGAGATTGTGTGTTTTAAAAGTGGGTATTTGTGAAACTCCAGAATTACACAATATTGCAAATTTTAAAATTTATATTGAAAACATTTAAGGTCAAATTAGAAATATATTCTTTTGAGGTGGGTGCCAGAGCAAACAATCATTCAAAGCTTATTCTAGAGAGGGCATCCTTGAAGTCATGTTGGCTATAACACATTCCCCATAGAAGGATAGTAAGATCTATTCCTAAATAATTTCAAAGTATGGTTAAGTGTTTGATTATAAGTACTATGGGAGAAATATGTGTGGTTTCGCATAACCTAAATAAATAAAGAAAAATAAATTAAATCCTTGATGACATCCTACAGGTAAAAACCTATCTGTGACTTTACCAAAAAGCTAGCTGTTTTTCTTAAAAAAAAATTCATTATTGTAAATGTTTGTTATAATGGATTTATGTCTACAGTATGGAAGGTTAGAGAATCGTGTAGAAGATTCATGGCTAGGTCAGCTCTTAATGTTATTTAAGACTCAAGACATATGACCAGTGCTGGATACTTGACAATCTTTTTTAAGTACTGGGAATTGAATTCAGGGCCACTCAGCCACTGACTGCCACTGAGCCAAATCCCCAGTCCTATTTTGTATTTCATTTAGAGACAGGGTCTTTGTTTCACTGAGTTGCTTAGCACCTCACTGTTGCTGAGGCTGGCTTTGAACTCGGGATTCTCCTGTCTCAGCTGGGATTACAGGAGTGCACCACCACGCTCAGCATGACAATTCTTCATCTCCGTTGGCCATTATAGTCATGAGGGCTGTGTCAGTCTCTTTCAGTGGGCTGTGAACACTTGAGAATTCAAGAACTAAATTTTATTGATTTTTATATTTCCTGTGCCTAGGACAATATCTAGTCTTAAGTAGGTGTCCAATAATAATGTGTTGGGTATATGATAGATAAATGAAGAGTCTCAAGTCTTGAAATTTATTTTACTTATTAATAATAATGGCATAATATTCCACTGCAAGCACACCAACTGTCTAAAATGAAATTGATAATAAAGCAGTGTAGGGTTGTGAACAGCAACATTTTAGATCAGCATCTCTGAATTTCACTGAGGAGCCTTATGCTTGTCCCATGGGACTCTTGGCTTCATAAAATAATGCAGATCACTTATTTACACAGTTTGAAATTACAGTTAAGTGGACATACAAGAACGGCCCTTGTCTTACAACCCCTAGAGAGATTTTAACAGATATAATTGTAAAATGCCAAAAATCTATCAAAATTGTCAAAATTGTTAGAATACTTGGTTTTGATTTCATATTCTAAATGGACATATAATTGTTATGAGCCTCAAAAGAGAATGGAAGTTAAGTCTGTGAGAGAAACAAAAGCTCTGCAAAGGGAAGCATTAGCATATAATTATGGAATGCATTATGTACACTGATTTAATTAACTTATATGAACACTAAATAGGGAAGCCATATGGGGAATATGGCTTCACAAACTGCCACCCCCATGGGCAATACTTTGCATGGTGATAAGATTCTCCCATCTCCTCAGAGCCTCCAGTCTTCTAGCACCTTCTCAGACTAAAGTCTCTGTTTGCCCCCTGGCTCCGCAACTTTCTAACTCTGAGAACTATATTTCCATTCTGAGCTTTGCATTTTACGTCTAATAAAAAAAGTAATAAAACATACTTTTTAACTCACAGCATCATTGCGAAGCTCAAAGGAGATAACATGTAGAAAAGTGATTTTGTATACTAACCTGGAATGTAAACTAATGGTATTATTCACTCGTCTCTGAAATACATAGCAAAAAATTAAAAGTAATTATTGTTAACCTACTTACTCCCAATTTAATACAAAAGACTAGGACATGGGTCCTAAGAGAGTAGGAAGATTGGTCCAAAGTTTTTATCGGTGTCTTAACACCAAGAATATTACCTTGTACATTGAATGAATTCATTCATTCATTCATTCATTTAACTTAAAATTCTATCTGATACTGGAAAAAAAATGTGCCTTCATTCCATTTCTTGTTTAATATATGTGACTCTAGCTTAAAGAAATTAACATAAATATACTGTTGATCATTCTAAATTATGTTATTTTAGCCTCATGAAACCAAATTCTAATTTATTTCTAAAAAGTATATGTTCTTTTGAATCTGAAGTAACAGATTTATTAAACTCAAGTAAAGAGCCGATCATCAGTCACACTGTAGAGACATTTAATCCCACATTTGCATAAGTTTTCAAAAAGCTTTTACATTGATCATTTCCTGTCAACTTCAATTTCCAGTGAAGTCATAAAAAATCATTAAAATGCTCATTGCTCAGGCATCAGAGAGGACACATAACTTGCCCAACTAGATACAGGCATCAATTAACTTCAACTTTGAAGTCTCTGTTCACCTTTGCAAATCCTGATTTTTACTCATATTTTTCTTGGATTTGTGGGACAATTTGGTTTACTTATTTCTTACTAAACTTAAATAAAATGTTTCTTAGCCAATATGCGATTCCAGAGTGTTGTTCCAATCACAATTTTTCCGGATAACCTTTAAGCAATTAAAAAAAAAATACGTGAACCTCTGTGAAATCTCTTCCTTTTCGCCTTTCCCCCATTCCTCCCTCCCTCCCTTCCTCCCCCCCTTTCTTCCTTCCTTCCTTTTCTTTCTCTTTTGCACTGGAGATTAAACCCAGGGGTGCTCTACCACTGAGTTACATCTCCAGCCCTTTTTATTTTTTATTTTGGGGAGGCTAATCTGGAATTTGTCATCCTCCTGCCTTAGCCTCCCAAGTAGCTGGGACACATCTGGTTTTCTGGGGAATTTCTAATGAAAAGGAATCTATTAGAGGTTTCAAGAGGGTATGCAATAATCAGTAAAAGTTTAAGGATCAAAATTAAAATTCACCTTCATAAAATTAAGGCAACTATTTCTTAGTTTCACAAAGCATTGTTTCACCCTAATCTTTTTTTTTTTTCTGCATTGACCTAGTTACTTTCATAGTTTTTTTCTTGTACTCTTTGAAATATCCTGGGTGTCTCATCTCAATGGGAGAATGGTTTAAAGTGATCTCCAAGTTGTTTTACATTTTAAGAATGCTCTTGATTCAGAGTTCACTATGAATAGCTCTCCAGATATAGAATGGTTCTTCCCACACAACTGGGTTCAAATTCCAACATAAGTCTGTATTAGCCGTGCAACTTGAATGAAAAGTCTTGTCAACTTTCTGTGACTCAGTTTTCTTAACTATAAAGAGATAATAACAATAACACATACAGATACCCCTCATAGGTTGTTTAAATAACTAATTGGTTAATTTATAAAGTATTATAACAGTTCTTGGCACATGAAAAGTGCTAGTTAAGTGTTAAATATAATGATGATTTTTTTCATTATCCTTATTATTGTCTGGCTTGTTTTAGTAAGCTTTCAGTGCTGTGAATAAAAGACCCAACCAGAACATCTGGAGAGGAGAAAAAGTTTATTTTGGAACTCACAGTTTCATAGGCAGCTGCCTCCATTCTTCAGGGCTTGAGGTGAGACTGAACATCACGGTGGAAGAGTATGGTGGAGGGAAGCAGCTCATATGATGATCAGAACACAGAAAGAGAGACTCCATTTGCCAGATACAATATATAAATCCCAAAGGCACACCCCCAATGCCCACCTCCTCCAGCCACACCCTACCTGCCTTCAGTCGCCACTCAGTTAAATCCAGTCATTTCACCTCTAAGATTACTTGTGTTGTCTCACACTTGAGCTTTGGGGGAACACATCACATCCAAATCATTACATAGCTTCTATTAGCATTGTCATAATCTTTTTTTCTAAAAAGAAGGGCATATTGGTAGTATAGTCAGTGGTATAATATGTGCTTAGTATGCATTAGGCGCTAGGTTCAAACCCAGCAATAAAATAAATAAATAATTAAAATAAATAAATAAATAAAAAGAAGGACAAAGTGCCCAGAAGTCCTCATAGGTTTTCAACCAGGAAACAAATTTTGTCATTTTTCTTAAGACTACTTTCTGCAAGGGCAGGGGGCAAGATGGAGGAGCAAAAAGACTGCGTAAACCAGTTACTATACGGTTCACTTGGAGAGGGGTTCACTTCAAGAAAAAGCCCAGGGATATTTTCAACTCACCATCTTAGGGTTGTTCTATGCTCTAGGTTTCAAAATCACAACAGTTCTATCCAATTAGACTCTACTTAGATGAATAACAGAACCAGGTATGTTGTTGTGGAACAAAAATAAACAAATAATGAAAATACATCTCAATAATCATCAAGATAGCAATGATATTGCGTTTTTATATGTATTATTATTATTAACATTATTATTATTATTAAAAAGTATGGTATCCACTTTTACTCTCTTACAATCCATTTACTTCATGCAACCAATTGCAGTGGTGCCTTTAGCAAGTAGGGGATAGGATTAAGGCAATCCATGTTCTTTCCAGGTCCTTGGCCCCTAACCAGCATCACTCTGCACAGGATAACTAGAAGCACTGTCCTCTCTTCCCTCTCCATGCCATCTTTGCTTTAGATTTCTCTAGAATATGACCTCATTAGGAATAGAATCCTTGTCTACTCCCAACCCCATCACCTAAAGCAGAGCCCTGTACATAGTAGATACTTCATACACATACAAATGAAAATATAAAGAATAGTTTTCTCTTTCTTCCCCCAGCAACCTGGGAGTAGCTACTAATAAACACTGCTGATCACTTATTTCCTTGTGCATGGGGCTTGGTTAGCAAGATAATAAGGGATAATAAAAATGAAGATGGGCTGGGGATGTGGCTCAAGCAGTAGCACACTCGCCTGGCTTGCGTGCGGCCCCGGGTTCCATCCTCAGCACCACATACAAACAAAGATGTTGTGTCTGCCAATAACTAAAAAAAAAAAAAAAAAAAAAAAATTAAAAAAAAATTTTCTCTCTCTCTCTCAAATAATAATAATAATAATAATAATAATAATAATAATAATAAAATAAAAATGAAGAGAAGGAAGGGACAGAAAGAGCAAAGATGTGAACATAAAAGTATATAATTTAATGACACGGAAGTGCCTTTATAAACCAGTCATTTTAAAATTAAACTCTGTTTTGAGATAAAATTTTAAAAATATTTCAAAGTGCAAGACATCTGGGCTTGCACATTATTATTTAAAATTCTTGGCAATGCAAGAATTTTAAATAATAAAGGAGAGATACTTGACAAGTGAGACACACAATGATTCAAACAGTGCCCACCATTGTGATAAAAAATAATAACTTCACACAAACTCCATACCAAACATGGCATTTAATAGGATATTTCATGTAGAGAAGTACCTGCTATGATTTTCTTTTAAATAGAAACTTTTCCAGTGAGCTAAAAGTATAATAAATGCATACATTACATTCCTTTTTTAATATAGCATTCTACAATATATCCTCTCAATAATCCTCACCTCAGTATATAGCTGATATTTTTAATTCTCATTACACAAAGGAGGAAATTGAGTGTCAGGAAGCTTAAGTGACTTTACAAAGTCTTGGTTAATGAGGGTTATGAGAACCCAAGATGTCCAAACACTAGGACCAATGTCCTTTCCACTACATCATGGCCTTTGCCAGAATATCTGATTCTCTTTTCTTTCCACACTAATGATCAGGGATTTTGACAATAGACATAGTGTGAATCAAATGTTCCAAATTGGTTAGCCAATAACTTAGGGCTAACAATCTCATATCTTTTTTTTATTGTACCAGTATTTCTCAGCACTCTACCTATATCTCTCTCCTTTTATGTAAGAAACCAAAAATAACTTTTAAAAAGAGATAGATGGGAAGGAATCAAGTTCCGGTATTCAAATATACCAATGGTATTTTAATCCAGAGTAAATGAACATAGATTAGTTGTTTGTTCAGAAGTTGCACAGCTTATGTTCCACTGGATAGTTTATTGAATTTCTCTCCTATGCAGAAGCTAGAGAAAAATAATGGGGAAAGGGTAGGAGAATCAGATATCATAAAGACATAGGGAAGATCAGTGGAGTAGAAGGAGGAGGTCAAAAGGGAGGGAGGAGAGCTGGAGATGGGGAGGAAATGAGAAATGAATTTAACAAAAGCAGAGTATATGCATATATAAAAAATAAATATCACTTTTATGTATACGTATAAAACATCAATCAATAATAACTGAGTGAAAAGAAGATTAATAGAGTAAAGGAAAGAGAATAATGGGGAGGGAAGAGAGAAGGGAAAGCAGGGCTTAGGGGGCGGAACCAGGGACTGAAGTGGAATAAATTAAATTCCATGCATGTAGGAGCTTGTCACAATGAACCCAACTATTATGTATAACTATAATGCTCTAATAAAAATAAAAAGGGGGATGAATTAAAAGGTGTAAACCTTTGCTTTGTTTGATAAATGTAAAGAACAGACAGAAAAAGTATATACCTTGACCAGTATTATGGAGATTTACCTGAAAGTTAATATCTTAAACATTTTGATTGAAGCAGTGATTCAGAAATGTCATAGTAATAGGTAAACTACAATATTCCTTTATTCTGTGACATCTAAAACTTAAAATGGTATTGGTTTGAAAAAATCTACTAATTACTATAATCACAAGAAGTAATAACTCTATTCTATGAAAGAATAAAGTCAAGAGGTTGTTGTAGATTTCTAGCAGAGCCTCTGAATTTGTACATATTTTTGTTATTACTGAAAAAAATCCTTTTAAATTGTTGCTCTCCAACAGAGGGACTAAGGTACAAACACATACAGTTGATTCTTGTTTTTTTGTGGTAATAGTGTCCTGTAAAGTTGCCTTGAACACCAAATTAGAGAATACTAAACCACTGATCCCAAGAGAAGCACAGGATTGGGTTTCTACAAGCCTCAGATCAGAACATTTTTATCATTTGATGAACACATGACCTTGTTTTCTATGTATTTCTGCTAAAGACACCTTATTTAATAAATGTTGTTGATTCATTACTACTAAACAGTGCTGTAACTTATAACTGAACAAAGCTTAGCTAATACACGTATTTTTGTAAAGCACATCACATCCTTCTCACACTTAAGACCATCACACAGAACACTTCAATGCTACTCTTGGGGCCATTTTAAATAGCAATATCATTAACAAAAAGCACACAATGCAAAAAATGTATCAGTGTACCAAAAAAGGATGTTTATTTGTAGCATGAGTTGAAACAAGGCATCAAAGTGTCTTGTTTGACTCAGCTATTAAACTATCAAATTTAAAACTACAAATATGATATCAGTTATTGATTTGGGGGCCACAAATATTTGGTATTACAGTTTGTAACAGTTTGTAAATATGGAATCAGCAAGTAATGACTATCACCCATATTTTTAAGGGAGATTTAATAAGTAATGGTGTGAATAAAGTATCCATAGCAACATGAAATAATCTTACAAATTGACAAAACTCATTGAACATTAAAAAAAACAACCAAACCTTTTAGGAGCCATTCACATAACTCAGTGGTTTCTTTCTTTAGCAATTTAAGTGATTGGGGTAAAAGTCACTGCATTCAATCTATAATGTCATTTATAGATGAATACAAAAAGCTGGATTAAAATTAGTAAAATTTCAAAATGGCAATAATAGTTCTTATATTGAGGAGAAACAAAGAAATACAGAAAAATGGAACCATGTGGAAAACAAGAGGTAACTAAGAGAAGCTTCCTCATTCCTTTGTGGCACTGACTGGAGGCTGATGTGAGATTTCCCTTGTTGTTTTATGTACCCTAAGTATCTCTTGTGTGGTCATAGAGACCCAAGGTCCCCACCACCTACTTACTATTTGTATGTCCTGGGGAGGGGACTCAGGATCCCTGTGTTTCATTATTATCATTAATTAAATTAAAAATAATAATGCCATCTTTTTAAGGTAGTTGACTTTAGGGTATGGGAAAAATATGCCATAGAACAGAATCTAACCAGGCTCACAAAATAGATGATTAAGGAAAGAAATCTACTGCTCTCATTCTTTTCACACTGACAGTTTCCAGCTATTATTCCTGAAATTTCCAAAAGAATTCTTTTTCCTGGAGGATTAGCTCTTCCAGGAGAGCAAAGCTTTTTATTGTCCAAATATTCAACTTCCATAGTAGGCCTTTCTTCTCTTAATAAATCAAGGTACATAAACCTATTTAATAACTAATTTCTACTTATACATTACAGTAATATTCTTCAACATTAATATATTTTGTAAATTAAATAACTTAAAATCATTCTTATAATATTTTCTCTAGTTCTTTTTTATCTTTAGATTTAATTCCCCTTGAGGTTAATTAAGGTTTGAATTGCCTTGAGTCATAATTTTTCCTAAAAAATTAAACTCTCTTAACAACAGATAAATGGATAAAGAAAATGTGATACATATATAATGGAGGTTTACTTAGTTGTAACAAATGAAATCATGGCATTTGCTGGTAAATGGACAGAACAGGAGAACATCATGCTAAGTGAAATAAGCCAGATTCTGAGATCAAAGTTGAATGCTTTCTCTCATATGTAGAAGCTAGAAAAAAAAAAAAAACAATGGAAAGAAGGGGAAGGAGGAATTCCATGAAAAAACAAGGGAAGTCAGAGGGTAGGGAGGGAATTAGGGATGGGAAAGGAGACGCATGGTGGAATGAAACTGACGAAATTATCTGAATATATGAACATTACATATATGAACACACCAAGTGAATTTCACCTTTATGTATAAAGCCTTAATTAAAAAAAAATACTATAAGTAAATAGAAGAGGAACAGTAGAGGGAGTACAGTAGAGAAAGGGCAAAGTGAGGAACAGGGAAGTACTCAGGACAGAAGTGGAGCAAATTATATCCCATACTTGTATGATTATATCAAAATGAACCCAAATATTACGTATAGTCATCACACACTAATGAAAAAAATAAAATAGATCTATAGTCAATGAAGAAAAATTTCAAAATCTAAAGTTTTAAATAAAAGTCCATTCAACAGAAATCAAATTTCCAAATATACCTGATCCTTGAAGTAAATGCAGGAAGTAGCAACAGACTGACACTCCATACTTTTCAGAAGTTTACCAGAATTGCTCCTTTCTTCTCCAGCACAGGATAAAAAGAAAAGAGTCGATACAAAACTGGAATGAATAAAATAAATTATTAGAACACACTGGAAATTGGAGAATGCTACTGCGTGTCACTCATTTGAAAGATTAACATTTTTCTGGAATCAATAAAATTTAGACATATCATAATGATGTTAGAGTTATAATTTCTGTTCTTAGGAAATTAGGGCAGGCTTACAGAACTGGATGTAATCCTGACCAACCCATTCATGATTTCCCGTATCCATACATGAGGGTTAGAAATAGGAGTAAGGAGAGCAGAGAAAGACTTGCCCCATTTTGGACCAAGGTTTCTTAAGCTTGAGTATGTTCATCAGAACAGAAAGATTTGAGCTGGGGTTGTGGCTCAGTGGTAGAGCTCTCACCTAGCATCTGTGAGGCCCTGAGTTTGATCCTCAGCACCACATAAAAATAAATAAATAAATAAAGGTACTGTGTCCAACTACAATTAAAAAATAATAGAAAGATTTGTTCCTGACTTTGGTTCTTAAAGCAGCACAAGTTCTCAGACTTTTAGCAGCAAATGTACCAGTAGAGGGTACCAAGTAAGAGAAGAGTATTATAATTATAGGACTGTTGCAACTGCTGATTGATAGGTGTAAAAGAAAACCCAGGATTATTAGTATTGCTATCCAGGTCCACTTTACCAGTACAGCAGCCTGCAAACAATTGAGCAAAATCCCAAAGGAAACCAGAAATAAGACTGGAGCCCAAAAAAGTAATAGATACTGTTTTTGGATGATTTGAACCCTTATTGAATCATTTCAACAAATTTAGGCTTAAAAAGAAAACCATGCTAAGAGTTTTTAATTTTCCAAGATACCAACTTTTTCTGCATGCCTTTCAGTATCTAAATAATTGTGATAAAAAATTGTTTCCAAACAAAATGTGATACTATCATCAATTTTTAAAAACTATAATAGCATACAATAAATAGTTTTCATTAAAAAATAATAGAAAGACTAGAGGGAGTGAAAATATGCTAATTTTTTCACCATCTATGCAGGGAAACATTAGGCAGTGTTTTATTTCTGAGGTTAAATTTCAAGAGATAAAAATTCAAGCATTTATTTAAAGATTAAAAAGTTGGTTACTAATAGGATGACAAGAAGTTTTTTGAATTATTAAAGTAGGATTTAATGAAAAGTCACTGGTTTAAAAATGGAAAAAAATAAAAATAAAAGAAATACAATGAAAGAGATGAAGAAATGAGAAAAAAAGAACAAGTATACTAGGTTACATCATAAATAAAATCTAAGAATATATGTCTGAAAGAAAGACGAGTGAAACAAACCAACTCTGTTAAAATAAGTGGAAGGCAAAGATATACCAGGAAAATACAAGTAGAAGTTGCAATTAGCAGGAAAATAATCTTAGGAGAAGAGTGTTAAAATAGAAAAGTATTGAATTAGCCAGGCACAATGGCACATGTCTGTACTCTCAACAACTTAGGAGGCTGAGGCAGGGGGATTGAAAGTTCAAGACCTTAGCAAATTAGTGAGGCCCTAAAGCAACCCAACTCAATTTAAAAATATTATATCTTTTAATCATTTATCTGTTGATGGGCATCTAGGCTGGTTCTATAATTTGGCTGTTATGAATTGTGCTGCTATAAACATTGATATGTATATATCATTGTAGTATGATGATTTTAATTATTTTGGATAAATACCAAGGACAGGAATAGCTGGTTATATAGTAATTCCATTTCTAGTCTTTTGAGGCATCCCCATACGGATTTCCAAAATGCTTGTACTAATTTGCAGTCCCATTAACAATGTATGAATATACCTTTTTCCAACATCCTCATCAGTATTTATTATTATTTGTAGTCTTGATGATCAATGTTCTAACTGAAACAAGATATGAAATTTTTGTGTAGTTTTGATTTGCATTTCCCTGATTCTCTGATTGCTAAGGATATTTAACTTTTTTCATATATTTGTTGGCCATTTGCATTCCTTCTTTTGAAAAATGTCTCTTTAGATCATTTGCCCATTGGTTGAAGTGTTACACACACACAAACACACACAAACACACACACACACACACACAATGGAGTATTACTCAGCATTAAAAAAAGATAAAATTAGGTAATTTGCTGGCAAATTGGTAGAACTGGAGAACATCATGCTAAGAGAAACATCATGCTAAGCCAGACTCATGAAATCAAGGATTGAATGATTTCTCTGATCTGTAGAAGTTAGAGGGGGGAAAAATGGAATAAGAAAGAACCTCAAGAAAATAGAAAGGTGATCAACAGAGTAGAGAGAAGGGAATTGAGAGAGAGAGAGAGAGAGAGAAAAGAAGGGCCTGGTGAAGGATTGGTAAATGAAATTGACCCAAATTATGCTACATTCACATAGAATATATCACAATGAATCCCACTTTTATAATTAAATAAATTGTATTAATTATAATTAATACATAATTAATTATATTTATAATCAACTAAATAATTATTATATTAAAAATAATAGAAGGAATTGGGGTTATAAGTTGTAAAATTTCCAAGTACTTTTTTGGCATTTGTATTTCTAATCTTCTTGAATTATATATTTGTGTCTTTTCCATATTTAGATATTGAGGTGCTTGCTGATCTGTAATCTAGGTTTGATTCTACATACTTCTGTCATGAATGTGAGTGCTCTACCTTGTAGAAACTAAAGGAAAACCAAATGCCAGCATTTATTTTCTAATCCACTCCTTATTACAGACCTGATTCAAAAGCTTTAGCTTTTCCGTCTAAATTCTAAGTTGCATTAGGGCCAAATTCTATGCCTTTACCACATAGCTATTTTAACCAGAGTAACACTTCAAGCCTTCTCAAACTTTCTCTCACTTTGTGGCAGAGCCTCCATCTCAATTACTTGTTATATACTAAGTAATTGTTACATACAAGTCCTCCAAATTATCTCCTTATGGTGTCCCAGAAAATTACTTCAGGAAGATATATTTAAACTTGGAATTGAAATGAAGTCTTCAATAATATAAATCATTCTAAATAACCCAGGTAGTGTCTATTTTTTTAGCTCATATTTTTTAATTTTTCAGTGGAGCAGAAAATATTCCAATAGTTTTTTGGAAAGACTCATTCTTTGTACATGGCCCTACATTCACACAGAACACCATGTGAAACACTTACATTGCCTAAATAAGTGGGAATCACAACAAAAATATTGACCTGAGCCTTAGTTTTGACCATGTTCAAGTATTCTCACTTTTTTCTGTCTTTGGTGGATTGGGAAATCTCCTGGAATTGGAACCCTCTTTCATTGACTTAGATCTTCACCTTGTCTAGATCTTCCCAATGCTGGTATTCTCGACAAGCAATGAAAGTACTATCTGTACTTGTCATTATATTGCAATTAACTCTGGACTTGATTGTTGAAGCTTGGGCCTATCCAGCCATGACTGGATTTGCTGCACCTTCAGAAGTATCCAGATTATTCTTTACTCTGCTAACTTAGACTTTAATCTTTCCCTCTGGACACTTAGGGAGACTTTTATCACTTGATTTAATTTGACATCTAAATAGCTCCTTCTGAAAATATCCTATTCATTTACTTATTCAGCAGATCTATATGAAACCTTTACTCTGTGCCTGACAATGGCTGTCCATACTTTGATTTTGTTTCCTAGAAATTTTTAAAAATTGTATTATAGGAAACCTTAATAAAGAATTCATAACTTCTTTGTGAGCAATCATCTGGAAAAAAAACTTAAAGCACTTCTGCTATAACTTCTTAGTTTACCTAATGAGGTTAGACATACATTTGCCAAAGGGGACTGATTTTGAAAACAACAGAACTTGAATGACCAGAACCAATAAAGCAGGAAAAACCTGAGGCAGAATGAGACTGAGAAGAGGTCTGGTTGATGAAGGGCTTAGCTGGGCTTGAATTTGATTAAAGGTAATTCTACAGGAACGTTGAAATTGTTTAATTGGAAATTATTTAAGGAGATTTGATCTTTTTTCTAATGAAGAGCCACCCTCAAGGATAGTGCACGTATACTATAATTTCTTTTAACTGCTGCTGAGAATGTCTGAGTTATTTTGTTAAAGTCACAGTGGCTTTTACAGAAAGAGTTCCCCTGGGAGGGAGCTTAAATTATGACCAATTAGAAAATTAACATATCATGTTACTTTTGGTTTTGAAATTTAACTTTTGAAAATTACTGACATTAGTAAAAAAAATAAATAAAATAAAAATAAATAAATAAAATAAAATTACTATGGTAAATGATGAATGGTGTGTTCTAAAATCATGCACTGGATTCTTCGCATTTGTAGCAAAGTTCACATCATTCAGTGGTTGCCTTGACCTTCACACAAGAAATCTTAAGGGACAGACCGTTGAGTAAATAACATTCATGTTTGCAGTGGTTTCAGGTTTTCCGTGTAACATTTTTCCTCAGTGTTACCCGCTGGACTTCCTTATTCAAAACTAAGGCCAATACAGCTTCTTGCCGAGGTGGTATTTATAAGACATCCTGCAGAGCTAGCTTTATGGAAGGTAATATTGGACAGGCCTCATCTAGCGGATTTATTCAGAATCTAGTATAATACAATCTTGAACTTCATGAGACTCAAATATCATACTTAATGGAAAAAATGACAAAGAAAATGCTGGAAATTGGGACTGGTGAGGACTCCAATGTATTGATATTATGAGGAGAGTCACTAGAATACCTTAAAATAACTGAAGAACTTTGCTCAAAGCAATGCTGCTATCACCATTCTTTCTTCCTTCTGTCACTTCTTCTATAAATCTGCTGCCAGATGGACTTTACATGGCAGCCCAGGAAACTGAGTCCTCAGGGGACTGGAGTGAAGTGGGAGCTTATTTTTGGTAGGTAAAATGTTCTACTCTCCTTCACTTAGCAACAAAACAATTGAATGATGTGGATTGGAACAACAGAAGTGCCAAGAAGCCTTAAATTGGGTGGGGTTGTGGCTCAGTGGTAGAGCTATTGCCTCTCATTGGGTTCCAGTCTCTGTGTTAAAAAAAAAAGAAGAAGAAGAAGAAGAATATGAAGAAATCCTCCTTAGTTTACACTAACAGAGCCTTGCGGTTGACAGTAGAATCTGCAACTAATTGAATGTGCCAATCATGATTCCCTCTTTATACAGTTCATTCTTATGAAATGGTTTTGTTTGTATATCTAGATTTTTTAAGTTCATTTGATGTTGCTTTTCAGTTTCTTCCCCCCTTCCTGGTTGAGGATAACATTATGACACAACTTAGTAAAAATAAGGAAATGATGGTTACCAGGCTTCTTAACATGTATTTTCAATTATGGCATCATAAATCAAACTGGATTTCAGTAATGTATTCTAGTTGTTTGTCTAAAATGAGATAATAGAAAATTATAACTTGGGGAAAAAGTGACAAGTGTCTGAAATTTTAATGCCATATTTTTATAGCAGTCAATTTTAATAAGCAACCAAAATATGATTTTTTTGTTTGTCTTTCAGCTGTTTACCTCTGCAAAAGAACAATGCAAAATAAGGCAAGACTAGAACTTGCAGATTATGAAGCTGTAAGTACCAAGGACTTTCTAGCAATTTTTAAAAAAAGGCATAAAATGGGCAGGAACAAAACCTATGGTCATTTCTGAGTACTCCAGTAACTTTCTACATTCATGGATCTTTTTTTTTTTTAGATGTTGATGGACCTTTATTTTATTCATTTATTTATATGCAGTGCTGAGAATCAAACTCAGGCCTCACACATGCTAGACAAGTGCTCTTACCACTGGGCCACAGCTCTAGCCCCATACATTCATGTATCTTAAGGATCAGATTTCTGTGGATCAGGCAGCAAATTCCTTCATAAATCCCTGTTTGCTTGCTTCCTCTCTTCATCCACATCAAGGACAGTGAAATTCCAAATACACAAATTCAATGTAGAAGAGAGAAACATATTTTATTTTCTAAAATTGATTTACCTGTAAATATTTCAAATAAATACTAACGCAAAGATATCCAAACTCTGAGAATTAAAGACCATTTATATTAGAAACATGTTTTTTATTGCAAAAAACAGGGTGTTTGCTAGCAGCAGATAAAATTAACCTGATATAATTTGTTCAAACGGTTACTGTGTTGTGATTGATGAACTTCAAATCACTGAGTAGAAATAAGTACTGGGCTGCCAAGGGTCTACATTTATTGTTAGGAGAAGAATAAACTAAATCTGGGCTAGGAATGAATTGTTTTCCTGTTTCTCCATAAAATGAACACAGAAAAATCCAGTGGATTCATCTGGAACACTTTTCTCATACAAGGTAATTTCACTATTTTGCAGACACATATTGGATTTATAGTTGTATTATCTAAAGTCAGTCATTCTTAAAAGTTAATATTATTTTTTTGTTCTGTTTCCTCCAAGACAATATGAGGATTGACTGATTTGATGAGCATGACTTGTCATTCAGAACCAGAGTACACATAGAGAAATTCTATATTTGTCTTTTTCATAAACATATGATAAATAAACTAGATAGGGTAGTACAGGTGAGCAACAAATCTTCTTCATCTGTGGGATATTTTTCAGGAGAGCCTGGCCCGGTTGCAGAGAGCATTTGCAAGGAAGTGGGAGTTTATATTTATGCAAGCAGAAGCACAAGCAAAGTGAGTCCTTGTGAGTCTTTTGGAAAATTTGTTCAAGTTGTGGCCTTTTGTCCAGAGGGGCACTGCACTTATCACTACTTATTCTTTATTGTTTTGATGTCAACAGAGTGGACAAGAAGAGAGACAAAATTGAAAGGAAGATCCTTGATAGCCAAGAGAGAGCATTCTGGGATGTCCACAGACCTGTGGTAAGAAAACTGCAAGGTTCTCACAAATCTACATTCTGACTTTTAGCAAGTCAGGGATGCCCTGAGAAAGCAAGGAAAAGACTGTTACACCCCCCATCATATGTCCCACAATGGCTGCATGAATTAGTTAAAGAAACATGGCACTTTGGTTAAGATGACCCAATTTAATAGTGTAATATTTAATTTATGAAACTATGCATTAGTACACACCTGTAATTTGGTTACTTGGGAGGCTGAGGCAGGAGGATCACAAGTTCAAGGCCAGCCTTGGCAACTTAGAGAACCTGTCTCAAAAACAAATTTATTTTTAAAAAAGGGGCAAGAATGGTTGGGCAGGATGTACCTCATTAAGAGAGCTCTTGCCCAGTATGTACAAAGTCCTGGAATGAATCCCCAGCACCAGAGAAACAGGGAATCATACCTGATCATTTTTTCAAATATGGCATCTTTTTTCCATTCATGCTTGATATTTGATATTTGAGGTGTTTGATGCTGCTATAAACACTTGAAGAAAAAAACACTGCAATAAAGCAGTCTTTTATGGCAGTAAGCTGCTTATAACTTTTGGCTTTATAGGGAAAGTATAAGTTAAAATGTTATTCCTGCCCTAATTTTTCTTTTTTGAAACATATTAATAACCTATTGTTGATTTGCACAGTCTAACATTTTATATGTCTCAAATTAAAATCAATTGATATTTTTAATGATGGAACACTGGATCTGTATACAGTTACTATACCCAGTAACTTCTCCCTTAATAAAGTTAAACTATGTGCCTCAGAGTAACAAATAATGAATGTCCTTAATTAATACCAGAAAACTTTGTGGAAGATATTAAACTATGGTAATAACCATCCATAAGATAGCCTGTCTAATCTCATTTATTCTTTTCTATTTTGATGTGATATCTTTTTCTCCTCTGGATTTAACTTCAGACAAAGCATCAGAAAATAATATTTGCATAAGTATTACTAGACTAAATATCAGTATGAGAGATAAATCAAGACAAATCATTTAAGAATACCCTAAAAATTTCTTCTCAATTACCTTCAGAGTCAGACCAAAATAAAACCACTATAAAGGGTTGTTTTTGTAAAGGTATGTATTTCAACTTCAGATAGAAAGGCAATCATTAAGTTCTATTTTAAATTTGCTTTCTGTTTATTTATCAAGATAGAATTGAGAATTAATTGATTTTTCTATTAAAAATTCAGTTTGAGTTTTATTACACTGAAAAAGAATTGTGAGGTCACACACATGCTACATAGCAAGGGTATGAAGTAGGACTTTTACTTGTTCGTTTGTTTTAGGCAACTCCTAGAAACTAGTCAATACATTATGTCCTGTATTCATCTACTTTGTGCCTCTTGGATATCTATCTGGTGGCCAATTTATTTCTTTGTTTAGTTTACATGACCTAGAACTTCCTATTATCCCAAATGACTCATACCAGGCTGGCTTCCCTTTCCTGCTCACTTATGTTCCATGCTTTGAGATGCCCAAATCTAAATTGATCCAACATACTTCTTGGCTCCATTGCCTAAGAATCAACTCAAGCAGAACCTACCCACAGTTGTTTCCCTTAAAACATGTGAGCCATACTCATATCCTCCATGTCTCCTACCAGCAAAGAGCACACCGAGTGCTCTCCATGTCCCTGCCCCATTCAACTAGAAAGTCAAACCAAGGAGGGCCTGAAGCAGGAACCACCCTGAAGCCATTAACTTTATCTCCCTTACTTAACTTGAAGATGCTTATGGAGAGCTTTATATCACCTAGATGGTGATGAGATCTGAAAGCCTATATGAAAGATTTAAAGTTAAACAGATATTCCAAGAGCTGAGTTTCTTCTTCATACCCTGTCTTGACTGTGGCAACAATGACTCTTTCTGCCCTGTTGAAGTCATCTTGTAAAGTTCAGATGTCTTCTAGACAGAATTGGTGAAACCAGGTTTTGCTGACACCAAATTATTTTGACTAGAGAAGCCTGAAACGATGTGTAGGTAAATTCCAGACAGGACAGAGGTTGAATCTGGCTTGTCCTTGGACCCTCTATTGCATACCACCCTTCTGTCTTAGTATCTGAGAGAAGGTCCAGTTGTGTCCACTTTCAGTTTTTACCATGTTGGCCAAAGTCTAGTAGCCAAGGGAAATGGGGAGAACTGGAGCAGAGTGGGAAGCAATGGCCTTTTGGGATTCAGAGGCCTATTTGTAAAGTGGAAACATACCTATCTTGCCATGTTGATATGAACATTCATATAAACATCATTTGGCACATGAATAAAAACAAATGTTCAACTTCCTTTGTAAAGAGATACAGAGACTAGTACAAAAAAAAGTTATACAAACAATGGAATACAGTAAATTTTCCATGATATTTATACAATGTGATACCTACATATCATTGGTTGCACAAATGTCTACCCATCTAGCAAAACAGAATTAAAAAGAATCACATCCTTCTTTTTTAGTTCAGGGGTCATAACCAGAATAATTTTTCTATATTTTAATTGGTGCATTATAATTATATGTAATATTTTGATTCATTTTTTACACATTCTTACATGTACACAATATAATAATATAATTTAGTCAATATCATTCTCTAGTATCTTTTCTCTCTCTCCTCTCTCCCCCTAGTCTTCTTCCTCTACACTGATAAAACAAATCTATTACATTGCTGATTTATTCATTTAATACAACTTTCAATTAGCAATTAGCTTGTTGCACTAGAGGGTAAAGATAAAGTACTGTCTCTCTGATTAAGATATTCAGAGTCCTAGGTAATCAAGATGGAGATTTAACTAGGTAATTATGGTGCAAATATCATAATGGGCTGTACAGCATAACTATGAATACAGCTTCTCAAAAATAGAGGTTTAGTCAGTGAGGTGGCACACACCTGTAATACCATGGGAGGCTGAGGCAGAAGGATTGCAGAAGTTCAAAGCCAGCCTAAGCAATACAGAGAGATCTTTTCACAAAATTTTAAAAAGGGCTGGAGTGTAGCTCAGTGGTAAAGTTACCCTGGATTCAATCCCCTGTAAATCCCCCCCAAAAAGGTGGGGAGATGGCAAGGGATATAGCTCAGTGGTAAAGCACTTGCCTGGCACAAGTGAGGCCCTGGGTTCAATTCCCAGTACTGCAAAAAATAAATAACTAAATAAATAGAAACTTATGTTAAGCTAATCTTAGAACTGGGAAAACTTTTAGTGCATAAATATAGTAGACTGAATCTCAAGGATTATTGGCATATAAATTTTAGTTAAAAATCAGTTTTATGTTTAAAAATGCAAGCAAAAAGCAAACACTGAAAAATATTTGTAGCAAGTATAATAAATTTTACTACTCTTACTGTAAAAATAATTTGCAACTTGTAAAATGTGACTTCACATAAAATAAAAAAAGGGTTTAAACTGATAATTTATCAAAAACATATACATGACTATTCAAATTATTGAAAAAGTATTTAATCATTTTAGTCATGAAAAAGTAAATTAAAAAAAAATAAAATTAATTATGTGCAATCCTGGCAATAACAATAAGAAGATAAATGCTCCCATTTAACCATAAGGGATAGTTAAATGAGATATACCAGGGCTGACAGTGTAGCTGAGTGGTAGAGCACATCCTGAGAATGCCCAAGGCCTGTGGGTTCAATCATCAGCATCACAGAAGATACGGAGAAAGACTCACAAACATACTGTATAACTCAAAAAGATAATTTCAAAGAATTTTAAAGGCATGGAGAAAACCTAGACTGAAATATGAAATTCCCTGAATACAAAATCATATGGGAAAAAAAAATCTCAACTTTAATTTTAAAAAATCAATGCCTACAGAAACAATTAGGAAAGAATACATGAAATGTTGGTTGTACTTATTGTGAGGTATTTGTTATCCCAAAGGCAATTTTAATTTTCTAATAAGGGGTATATGTCTCACGCTCTGAAAAGTTATGCATAATAAAATATTCTTAGACAGCTTCTGCTGTGCCTGGAAATGGTCAGAACATAGCTGGTGTTTGCCATTCCAGGCACTGCATTTTCAGGGGTAACATGCAGAAACACTGCCATCTTTGGAGCAGAGTGAGCAAAGTGATGGGAAGGGGATGGTGATAACATGGATGAGAAGTAGAGAATATGAGAAATTAGGCTTAAGGCAAAGATGTTGTTACTCATCTGTCTTTAAGTATTTGAGCATCATCTATCATTTGAGAAAGGAAGTAGAATTAGCCTGCTTTGCTTTGGGAAAAAAGGAGGCAGATTTTGTGTGAATGAACATTTTCATCCTTTTTTTTATCCAGTACATTGCAGAGCAAGGAGATCTCTGTCTTCTCAATTGTCCAGGGTGGAAGGATAAAGTTTGTCTCTCCTGGCTCATTACTTGAACCTCATTCCAAAGATTCGCTGTTCCTCATTAAGACAGAGCAAGAGTGATATTGATTAGAAGGTCTCAGACTGAAATTTGAGAGCGTTGTATTCCAACCAACTGAATGAAAAGAGATGGCACATCATGTTTTTAATCAATTCAAATTTTAAATTTCACTGTATTGCAGATTTTGTTTGATATTTAGTAAACTAGGAATGGAGTGTCCAGGTGGAGGGAAAATAATTTGAGGTTTAAATTGTAGTTGCTATATGATCAAGCATATAGCAACATTTGCTCCTTGATTGACATTTTTTTCCTGTAACTGAAGTCCATTATTTTGTATGCAAAGTTAATATCTGATATTCTTTTAAGCAATAATCTGGTATTTAGTAAAACTAGGGCATGAGTTTCACACATGTGAAAGTAATCTAAATTCTCTACCCCATTCAGTCTCAACGATGCATATATAACCATTCTTTGGAAATGTCCCCACACAAAACACACATGAATGGTTTTGGAATTTTCATAATGTCAATTTTTAAGAGAAACTGAGGCAAAAATTGATTAAAAATTATTTGTATTGAACTGAGTTGCAACTCAGGAGACAGATTCAAGTAAGTTGAACATGTGCTCTATGGTCTTACAAATTTCAAATAAGTTTTAAAAACAAAAACCAGAATGGGGAGAGGGGTTACAATCAATTTGTCAGAGATTTGGTAACTTAAACAGTATGTAAAGCAGTTTTCAGAAAAGATGTGGCAAAGGACAAAGAGAAAGAAATTATTGGGACAAGAAGGGAGTTAGAGATGAGATAGATGGCCCAGGTGAATATCTACAGAACTGAAAAGTTCCATTGGAATAAAAACTATGACTCTCAGCATGTGAACTCTTGGGGAACTCTTGGGAAAGGATAAAATATTCCACAAAATCTCTCATGTCCTCTCAGCCTAGTATGTGGGGGCACCTCAATCTGTTTGATTTTAATTTTTGATTTTAATTTTTCCACAGTAATCAGAATGGATTTCCATATATTTGTCATTTCTAAAATGGATCACAAGCTTTGAAGTCAGGGAGTACATTGAGTATTGGCTCCTTTTATATATTCATATTTTATTATCTTGAGAAATAAAGTCTTCTATAAACAATCTATCCATCCCACTAGATTCATTTCTGATAAGACTTCTATATTTGCTACCTTCAGAGAAGTGATCATAACTTAGATACATTTTCAAAGACAGACAATATTTTCTTCAAGGAAGAATATATTTAGCCATTTTTTATAAGTAAATCAGGTCTAGCAATCCCAAAGAACCAAAGCCAAATATTTTCTCTGATATGCAGATACTAATTCACAATAAGGGTGGGGGAGGCTGAGAAAGAATAGAGATACTTTGGGTTAGACAGAGGGGAGTGAAGGGAAAGGAGAGTGTCTGGGGGTAAGAATATCAGTAGAATGAATCAGACATTATTACCCTATGTGCATATATGATTACATGACCAGTATAACTCTATATCATGTACAAACAGAAGAATGAGAAGTTATACTCCATTTATGTATGACGTGTCAAAATGCATTCTACTGTCATGTATAACTAATGAGAACTAAAGAACTAAAAAAATATATATTCAGGCCTAGAAATTATATAAAACAGGCATATAGTTATATCACCTTATGTATTCTTGTAATCTCCTACATTTTATCTCTTCCTTTTCAAGTGCTGAAGAAGGCAATAGGAAACAGGTATTGACTGTGTGGTAACTCTCAGCAACTTCATATTAATGTTTAAGAACTTCTGTCAGTTCTCCACACATGCCGAAAAGGGGAGTCACAGACAATATTTCTTACAGTTCAGATGATGTAAAATCAGTCTTTTCCTTTATGAATTCTCACGTTCCTGAAATGTGTCCCTTTAAGCGAAAACATAAAAGACAAAATCAAAACAGGAAGCTGCTGCCAATTTTCTTTTTATCTTGGTTGGTTCTTAATTACCTTTGATTATGAAGGAGGAGAGTGAAGTCTTGAGTCTCTGAAACTCCATCCCCACACATCAGCGGTGATGTTGGGGAACTAATACTCTGCCCTCACAATATGGGAGAAGAAGATGGGTATAAGATAATAACAATTAGTTTATTAGCCCCTAGAGAACATTCATCAGTTCCAGGCTCTCTTCTTAGCACTCAGTATAAGTGATATAGCTCATGCGATCACAACAACCACCAGATGAAGCACTCTTATCTTCATCTTTACAGCTAAGGAATCTCAGCACAGGGCATTTGAGTTGCACAAGAGCCCACAAGGGCTGAGTGGGTTAGCTAACATCAAACATAGGAGTTTACATATGGGCCCTGGGGTCCCCAGGGCCCAGATATGTTAGGGCCCAGATCCTATCTAGCATACCTTCCCACCTCATGGCCAAGTGAAAATTGGTGTGGAATGTAATCTTCCATACATTTCTTATATAATTCTTTTTAATCCTCACAGGATTATTAGGTTGGCATTAATCTTATCATCATTTCACAAACATGGAAACTGAAGTTTCAAGAGGTTGAGATTTCTTTTGTTTCCCTTGTTGAGTTGCCTTGTCTTTTTGTCCACACCTGCGTTTGTGACTTTCAAGAACATCTTAAGATTTGCCTCATGTAGGTTTACAAATTTCTTGTTAGGATTCTTTGCTTGTTTATTATTGTTGTTATGAATGGAATTCTTTTCTATTGTACCCTTTTTAAAAAACTATGTACATAATTAAGAAAGTAGACATTACTTTTTATTTTATATAGCTTCAGTTTTCACATTATTTCTTTTTACTCCTAAAACTTATGGTGTATCCCAAAGAGTTTTTATTTTTATGGGGGTTTTTTGTTTGTTTTTGAAAAATTTTTGTTGTTGTTATTGTTTTGCTTTGTTGTGTCTGGGGATGGGGGAAGTTTTTCTGGAAGAGTTATGGATCAGACCAAGGACCTAGTGAATGTTAGGCAAGCACTCTGCCACGGAGCTACAATCCCAGCCCACATAACTCTATTTTACACTTGCACATCACTTAAATATTGAGCTTACTGGAAGATGACTGTATTCTCAGATCTTCTTCTTCAGTCCATCCCAGGCTGTATCACATCTTACAAATTCTAGGAAAATCTACATATACTCTCAAGAGACTGAGAGTGAAAAAGACAAATAATGTCTTAATATCTGTAGTAATTTTGATATTGCAGAACTCTAGAAAAAATAGTCACCATTGTAATGTATTTTGGTTTTGAATTTTCTGAAATATTTTATACTTTTTGTCCTAATATATTTTAATAATAGTAGAACTCTATGAATGGATTTCTTAATGTTGAATGGTCCTTGAAATCCCAGAATAAATAATGTTGCATCATTTTCTAAAGTGATATTGGATTTTGTTTGGTTGTATGGATTTAGGGTTTAGACATCCATATTCAAAAGTGAAATTGCCTTGCATCAGATTTTTTATAGATTTTTATAACAAAAAATTCACCATACAAAGAGTAGAAATGGTGATTTTTAGCATTTTTCCCACTATTTAAAAAGGCTTTGTCCAGAATTTATATTATTTCTCTAACTTACAAACACACAATGACAAAGAGGGTGGGAAGGGTGACATTTTATTGTGAACTGAATGCTCGGATGATGGATTACATCAAGATTCTCACTTCTAGTCCTCCTCCCCACACTATGTATAAGGTTTATACATGGTGGCTTCTCTTCATTTATATTTTCCCTGTTTCAAATACTGAAAATTTGTAAAGAACTAACATAGCTGTCAGCTTTACTCAGTATACTGTTCAGTAGATGCAACTTTAGCTAAAACCATTTAGCTCAGTTACCAACTGCTTTTTTTGAATAAGATTGTACTAAATGTCTCCATTCTCAAACTCTTCATTTGAAATGGGGATAATAATAATGACCTCATATGACATTTGTAAATTGCTCAGGACAATACCTAACATATAGTCATTGTTCAGTAAGTAGTAACAAGAAGTCATATTAGCAGTCATGCTTTTGATAAAAGAAAAGAAGCCAAGAGGCAAGGGAAGGTAGAAGAGTTTGCAGATAGAAATGACCAGCTATAATTAGAAAATACTTTGGGAATCACTGGAGTTGAAGTTTGAAGCTTGCCTAAGCATATTAATTATGGACTCTTGCAAAACAAATTACTCTTAAAACTTAGCAGCATAAAACAACAGACTTCCTGGATGGTTCTGGCCTCAAGACCTCTCATGATGCCCCAAATTGTGGGCCAACACTGTAGTCATTTGAAGGGACAGATGGTCAGCTTCATTCACTTGATGATTGACAACAGGCTTCAGTTCTCAACCACATAGACACCATCTCCCTAAGATTATCCAAGACATGGTCTCCCCCATGTCACCCTAAAATAGACAGCCCTATGTCCAAAATCTCATTTTTTTTTTGTAATCTAATCTCAGAAGCAGCATGCCATAGCTTACTGGGGACACAACAGTTTGGGAGGGGAGGCACAAAAATGTGAGTGGCAGGAGGAGAGGGGGTCATTAAGGACCAAAATGGATGGTAACTTCCCCAGTAGCATTTGGGTAGATGGGAGGAATTTAGAAATTGGGTGGAAAAATTAAAGCTAGGTCAGTCTATAGCATGAATAAACTCTTTGCCATTATAATAGGCAACCCAGACAAATGCTGATGGAATACCCTGACTCAAGTAGGGAATAGAGAAGGTCAATGGGAAGAGGTGACCTTACACAGTTCTCACAGCTGTGCCAGGTGATTTTTTTTTCTGCCAGATTCCTTGAGCAAGAACATGGAAGTATAATTTCTAAAACAAACAAACAAAAATGCCTCTTTTAGATAAGTTATTAAATTTTCTCAACTATAACTTCCACAGCTTTTAAACAAAGCAAAATAATTTCTCTCAAGTATTAAGAAAGACAAAACTTTCAAGATGAATGTGAAAGTTTGATACTGCTGGATACTGGTGATGAGTTCTGTTCCCTCAAATATTGAAGTTTGAATATTAAAGAAGCACATGGAGGCAAATGTATAAAGCAGGGTTTATTTTAAAAGGCGTAACATAGACTTCTCCTGAGAGGGAGAAGGGGACCATGGCTGGTATCCCAAGAAGCCAGGTGTTCTGCCCTTTTTAGATGTCCCAGGCTTCCTTTGTTCTCCTGCCCTCTTCACCTTATCTTTCTCCTTTCTGCGGACATGACTAGGCCTAGGAATGTTCCCTGGGATGGCCAAAAGGTGGGAAACAGGTGGGCTGAAGGGGGAAGGGCAGGATGGTGCAGCCCAGGACACATTAATTAAAAACCTTATAGCTCCATGTAGGGAGGGGCAATTCCTGGGACAGGTTACCTTAGCAGCAGGTTGGAGCAGGGGCAGGTTCTTTTTTTTTTTTTTTTATTGGTCGTTCATAACATTACATAGTTCTTAATACATCATATTACACGGTTTGATTCACGTGGATTATGAACTCCCCCTTTTACCCCGTATACAAATTGCTGTATCACATCAGTTTCCCTTCCATTGATTGACATATTGCCTTTCTAGTGTCTGATGTATTCTGATGTCTGTCCTATTCTCTACTATCCCCCCTCCCCTCCCCTCCCCTCCCCTCCCCTCCCCTCCCCTTTTCTCTCTCTACCCCTTCTACTGTAAATCATTTCTTCCATTTGTATTATCTTGTCTTACCCCTCCTTTCCTCTTGTATGACATTTTGCAGGTTCTTGATAAGGGTGGAGGAAGGGCTCTGAAGGAATTAACATCTCAATCTCCAGCTTCAGGGGACTCTCTCAAAATTGGCCTGACTCATCTGACTGCCTATCTAATTCTGGAGAGGAGGAACAAGAGGGAAAGGGAGAGAGAGAGACTGAGACTGACTGTGCCTCACTTGTTCCTGACTCTGTATTCAGTCCTCAGTCCAGGGCCAGGCATATGGCAAACACCGAGGCACCAAATGCACATATTTTGAATTCATGATACTCTCCTTCATCCCTGCATACATCCATTTGGATGACACTAAACATGGTTTAGTCTTAAAAGCACAGAGGATTTTCTGCCTAAAGGCTGTGATGTCTGTACCAACCATCAGTGACCAGATTTGAGTTAACAGAATTTTTTCAGCTATCCTGAAGCTGGTTTATTTCTGGCATATTCACTTCACTGATCAAGTTATTCCTCTGTTCATATGACATTACTTAACAGAGACACATGGAAAATATATGCCACTTGAATTTTTATCTCTACAAAACATGAGAAGAACACTACATGTAGATTTTCATCTATAATAATAATATTGATTAGAACCTATCTAGCAATATGTGGTGACAAAAGCCTTTTATATTCATATGTTACTTATTCTTTACAGAAAGACCTTGTAGGCTAGGTAGTGATTGTCCTTTATTTCCAAATAGAAGAAGCAGGACTCTGAGGAACTGAGTTTTGAAGCACTAACACTCAAATCCTTAATAATGACTAAATGCCTGACATTTGCTTCAAAAACGCCTACAATCTCTACTGTGAGATTTTTTTGTCAGTTCATAATACTCATCAGGATATTATTTCCTACCAGATCTGGCTTTGGACACATCAACTAAGTTTTTATTTTAGAGTAATAAAATGTAGTAAAGAGATTGTTTGACCTTCTTATTTTTTTAGATGGTCCACTGTTCTTTGCATGTGTGCTTGATTTCTGAGGCAGGTGGCATGCGCATGTCCATTTGTATTATCGGGTGTCCTGTTGGGAACTAAGTCCTTGGTGTCCCAAAAAAAAAGAATTAAGCAAAACACACACAAGTAACAGGCAAAGATTTATTGAAGGTGAAGCTAATACTCCCTAAGGAAGATTGGAGTGTGCCACCCTGTCTTTGCCACCTTGGTGTCCCTGAACTCCTACCTACAATGTGACAACTCCACATTGTCACAACATTTCAGAGAGGTGGGTTAGCATTTTCAGCTCTGCTAGACTGCAGAAAGAGTCACAGCATGGGTATGACATATAAATGTGACAGGAATAAATATTTCCTAGAAACTTCCATTCCTGCTTCTCTGCTTGAACCAGCAAATAAAATATCCTATAGATTGTGGGGAGGTTGCCTTTTAATTTTATACCTAATGTGTAATTTACATTTTTAATTTTAAGTGCTCATACAAAACTTAAACTGTAGCAAAATTTTAACATCTTTCATAACATTTCCCTTTAAAGTTGTTAGTGATGTTATAAGCATTGTTTACTGATGTTCAGGAGAAACAAAACAGGTTAACGCAAGAGGAATAATGCCCTTTTTTGTCCTTAATAGTCAAATCAAACCCTGATGCTTCTCTATCAATAGTCCATGATCTCATGGGCTAATGCCTTTAACTGTTTTAGAAAATCAAAAAAAAAATGTGTTAATCCAAATTTAAATCTTTCTTTTGTGTCATGAAAAAAGAACAGCATTTCTATTATTCCCATCTGTTCCTTTGAATTGAAAAATATTTTGACAATGTGGCTATCATGAGCCTCAATGAGTGAAACTGTCTTTTTTGCTCCCTGGCTACATCTTTTATCTTCTGTCTGCTCTTTCTATCCAAGAATAGATTTGTAGATATAGTGTCCTATCATTATGTAATAGTCAATGCTATTTATGTAAGCCATGGCTAGAGTGAGAATAAAAACTGCTTTCCCTATTATTAAGTTAGTGCTTCTATAGCCTGTGCACTGGCAGCTTTTCAAAAATTATGCACCAGATTTCTGGCCTGTTTCTTCTGAAATGGTGAACACGCAAATAGTGGTTGGGGCTTTGCTTTGAGGAAGATTCTGAAGGTTAATGGCTACTTCCCAGGGAGACAGGTAGAGGAGAGCATTGATCTCCAGTATTGGTTACCACCTGCATAGTCAGGGGGTATGAGAAAGGATTGGAAAGGGCAGCCTCTCGCTTCAGTGTGCTATGGAGAAGCCAGTGGAACATTCCTACTGTATATAGCTAAAGTAAAGTTGTGTTTGCCAGTTGGAAGAGTCAACAGATAATCCTTTAAAAATAAACAGAGAGAGTAAATGGTGCAAAATTTTAACAATTAGAGAATTGGGATAAAGGAAGGCTGGTGGGATTTTCTTTGAACCACTTTGCAGTTCTTTCGGTTGGTCTGAAATCATATCAAAGTTAAAAGTTAAAAATGTACGCACACACACACACACACACACACACAGCAAGTGCACATGTCTCTAAAGGGATGGAAGGGCAAAAGATTGTGGGCTCAATTTATCAATACCCTCTCAGAGCCAGCATGAACTCTGATTTCACAGGCAGCAGTTATTGTTTGGGCTCGGTTCTTTCCTGTTCATTTGTTTTCCCAAAATGCACCAGATTAGATTTTTGAAAGAAAAGGACAAGCTTTGTTCTCTTAAACTGACACCAGGTATCTTCTTCAAATAAACTTTCTCTTTTTTATTTTATTCTTTGTATTTAAAAATATATATATATGTATATTTTTAGCACTGGCCATTTAACCCAGAGGCACTTTACTGCTGAGCCACATTCCTAGATTTTTTTTTTTTTTTTTTGAGACATGGTCTTTTTAAGTTGGTTAGGGCCTCACTATGTTGGTGAGGCTGGCCTCAAATTTCTGATCTTCCTGCCTCAGCCTCTGGAGCTGTTGGGATTATAAGCATGTGCCATCATGCTAGGCCAAATAAATATTCTCTTTCATAAGAAAAACAATTAAATTAAATTTTAAAACAGCTTAAATTAATGTGAAAAAAAATTCCTCTCCCAATAGAAGATTTCTCCTCAGCTCTGCTGAAATGAGGACATTTTCACATATATCCTCACAATCAGAAACTTGATTTTTCAAGTCAAATTGTACTTCATTTTCAGAAACTCCAACATAAAGATGTTTGTCATTTCATATTTTCAAGTGTTGGCAGTTAGTGCTTTGAGAAATGAAAAAAGGAAACTGACTTAGAAAGAAACTCAAATATTATTAATCTGATGATATATCTGACTTAGTATGCTTGAATAACTTTGAAATGAACTCAGTTTTGTGCTCTTGCTCCACTCCCAACATAGATATAATTCCCAAAGGTGCTTACTTGTTTAATCTCATAGAAGTTGAAAACAAAATGGTGGATACCAGAGCTGGGAGAGAGCATATTGGAGAAAGGGAAAGGGAGAGGCAGATCATAGGTACAAAATTACAGGTAGAGGAATAGGAATTTCTGGTGTGCTGTTGCACTATAGGATGACTATAGAAAACAATAACGTGCTGTAAATTTCAAAAAGCTTGAAGAAAGGATTTTAAGAGTTTTTGCCATAAGGAAATGATAAATGTTTGAGGAGACAGATATGTCTAAACTTGATTTAAACACTAACCATTAAACATTACTGAAATATCACATGGTACTCAATAAGTATATCCAAACTTTACGTTTTTGTATATTTATTTAAATTTAATTCAAATTTTAAAATATAACTAAATACATTCTATATTTAGACTAAAGTTGCTAAGGCTTGGTTTTTGATCTTTCTCCATTCAGTGTAGTTTAATTTGTTCATTTTTTAGTTAGCAACTTCCTCAAATCCTCACAAATATTATCTGAAAGCATGTAAGACTCACTCCCTTGCTTCTATGTTATTATTTTCTTTATGTCATTATACTCCTAATGATGATGATGATGATGATAATACAAGTTAACATGTGCTCAGCATATTGTGTGCATCGAGAACTGTACTAACCCTGGTTCACACATTATTTGATACAGCAATAAGGTCAACACTGTTATTACTCTCAGTATATAGGAAGAGGTTTCAAAGTGTAAATAGGATCTTAAGCACATTGTGGTCCTGTTGTTTTGTGCTTTTTATGTAAGATGATTAACATTTTTAAAAAGTAGTATAGCTTTTTCAATAAGTGACTTATTAAGAAACTTTCAGCATTCTTAAGAATGCTATAGGTGGGCAATTTTAGGAGAAAGTTACACAGCAAGCTTTAAAGTCAAAGTCAAGTGATTCTTTTAATATAATTTGTCAAAAGGAATCATGAATTGGATTTTAGAACTGACCAGCTAGTATTTTACTACTCTTTTCCCTTTGATATTATGCTTCCTTGAAAATTAGATTTGTAGTGGCTAACCTATGTAGTTTATCGAATGCTCATGAAAATCAAATTAAACAATGACTAATGTTGGAAAGTATCAAAGTACTCCACAATATGACATCTAGTATTATTGTCATTTTTTTTAAATTTTACATCTATTATCAGATTTTTTCCCATAAGGGATTTTAATCTTCAGTTTCATAGACAGCCTAGTGGAGTACTATGGTACCGCAGGTGAGTAAGGCCCGAGAGGGGAAAGAAGGATAAGGACCCAGCTGTGTCTCTTTGGGAAAAGAGGTAACAGGTAGTGCAAAGGAAGAACCTGGTACAGATGAAGAGCAGAAAGAACAGCAGTGGCGTTGGAGCAAAGTGAGCAAGAGAAAAGAGGCACCAAATGGGGTTGGAAAGGTAGACAGAGCCCTTTTACATGACACCTTGTGCAACGCGGCCTTTGACCCTAAGTGTGGTAAGTGGATGGAGATAGGAAGAGAAGGGTGGCATCATGCGGCTTTCATTTTCAAAGACTACTCTAGGAACAGAAAACACTCCTAGCCCCCAGTGTTATGCCAACCTCTAACTTAGAATTCCAGACAAGTATTTAATATCATTTAACTCTAAACCCCTAAATTGGCTTGTATCATGTTTATGTTCTGTTAAGTTTTCTAAATGATATGTTGAGAACACATTTTCCTCGTTACACTTTTTATATTTCTTACCTCATATATTCCCAGATCTAATTTTATCCAAAACTCAGCCAAGAAATAAACTTGAAAAGTCTTAACTAAAGTTAAGTGTTAAAAATTCCCATACTCTAACTTGTGTGCTTTGATTGATTCATTTGCTTAAATATGAGACCCTGTGTTAAAGTCCAGGTCTGGCTTCCTGACCCGCATCAGAACCCAAATAGCAAATCCGAGGATGATGGATGTCGCTGGAGGCAAGGACGCTGAGAGCAGCAAAAGTGACAGCTGACTGGGAGAAGGCAGAGGCACTAAAAATGGCATAAAATGACACAAAAGCTCAGACAACATTAGAAATTAGGACCATCTAGCCTCACAGGCATTGCTGCCTAAGCAAAATAGTGTTGTTTCCAATAAAGACCTTGAATTATGAGGAAGAAGTTGCATTGTTTTGTATGTGATTTTGTAAGAATTGCAGAGATTAAGTGGGGATTATTTTAGGTTTTTCACCCTAATGGTGAAAATGAAATACAGTTTTAGCTTTTAGCAATAAATGTATAATCTAAGAAAGAAGTTAATATAAAATTCTGTTTCTTTTTTATTTTTACAATTATTAATGCATATTGAGTGTACAGATTAATGGGTCCTTCTGTGACATGCACATATAATGCTTTGATCCTGTTCATCCTCCCTCTGCCCTGGCTTGCCCTCCCTTCTTCCTCTCCCAGCATCTGGTTCCCTTCCCCTTTCTGATTAGTCCCTCTTCTACTTCCTGGTCTTCTTTCTTTCAATCTTTCACTTTCCACATAACAGAAAACATGGTATTTATTGGTTTATTATTTCCCTTAACATGACAATCTCTGCTTCCATTTGTTTTCCTATAAGTGACCTAATTTCCTTCTTTATGGCTAAATAATATTCCATGGTACATATGTACACCACATGTTCTTTATCCCTTCATCTGTTGACAGGCACCTAGGCTGATTACATATCTTGGATATTGTGAATAATTTCACAATAAATATGTGGAATCCTCTTGTGAAACACCACTAATAGATAAAGTACTTCCCTTTTTCTCCTTTTGGAAATCAGGTTTAGTGCCACAGAATGTGTCTTTGAAATTAATCTTCTCTATAGGAGTCTTGCTAAATGGAGGTGTGTGTTACACTCAGCCTTTGTCTGTGTGTCTGATGTATAGTGTTAATGCCTAAATGTCAGGGCACCCAGACAAAATCCATATGTTAAAATTCTACTAGGAGGCAGAGCCTTTGAGAAGTGTTAGATCATGATGTTTTCTTCCTTTATTTATTGGATTGGTGCTCTTATAAAAAGAAACCCAAAAGAGGTACTTTCTATCATGTGTGGATACAGCAAAAAGTCATCCTCTGTGAACCAAAAAGTGAGTCCTCACCAGGCCTTGTGATGACAGATTAATTTTAGACTTTCCGGAACTTTTTAGAACTGTGAGAAATAAATTTCTGTTGTTTATATGCTATCCAATTTATAGAGTTTTTTTGACAGAATAAAACAGGTACACCTCTTTTCTATTTAAGAGCATATGATTTGGAAACCTCCCATATCCTTTGTAATACAAGTTGATTGATTTCAAAGCTGCTATTGTAATCAAGGTTAATTCAAATATATGATGATTTTCAAACTTCTCATTTTCTAATTTTCCCATGGTTATCCACTTTAACAATGCTTGTGAGCCTTGTGAATTTACTGCGGGCTGTCTATAGAATAAGGAATTTTGTTTGGCTATTTAGCCCTTAGTGCATACCAAGCACCAGTACTAACAGCAGTATCTTACAAGATTAATCATTGTTTTTACTAGTTAGTAACTGGTCCATTTTCCTACTCTTTGCCTGTTTACTTTTGCACTTCTCAAAAGAAAATTTTCACCAGAATGGTAGTCTAGGTTTTGTTCTTCAGTTTCTACTGTCAATAAACATGTTAACAATTAAAGTAAAATGTTTAAGCTGTTTGATGGCAGTAATTCATTGGACCAGGAATCCCAAAATTTTGTGTAGCTACTGATCATTCTGTGACTGATATGCCAAATGAACAACATAATATGAACCAAAATGCAGCTTCAGTGATAGTTATGAAGAGACAGCCAGTCCAGAATCTAGGACCCAGCAGAGCACACACCTTAATTCTCAAGTCTAAGAGGACCTTTTTTCCCTTTCCCTATTGAAAATCTTTGCACACTGTAGTCAGCTTCAGGTAGAACAAAAAAGTCACAGAAATGGAAGATCAATCACTCACATGCACAGCAGGTCAGGTGTAATGGAAAAGAAGGATATTCATGTTTGCTTGCTGGAGACTTTTTGCTTTTTTCTTGAAGAACCCCTATTTTAAGGCTAATTATGGCAAGTTAGTTGCTACCAGGTGACTTTTTTATTTCAAAGTAACTCTGGCTGAAATCACTGTAAACATTTTAAAGCTGAACACTAACCCTGGGGAATCCCAGTTATTTCAAAGGGTCTATTGGCAAACTTACTCATTAGACCCCTTTTGGTATCTCCTTGAGAACTGTGACAGTTTAAAGTTGTAATCGAAAAGTGATTCCTAGTCTCTAAGAATGGAATATCATTGAAGGATTCACAGATAGCTTCTACATTGTTAGGCTGCAGTAGTCTGATTTCAGAGTAGAGTAAAAGAATGTGGTAGGACCACTGTAGAGAATTTAGTGAAGTAGAGCAGAGTCTCTGCTGGGGGCACATATCTACCAGGCTCTCAGTGATTGACATCTAATGTTAGTTACCTGTTCAGTGATAAGTTCATGTCACCAATCCTGACGCAAAGGGGCAGTGGCATAAGAGGTTGAGCCAGAAACAGATTATTATACTCTCTTCTTATTTTGCAAATGTCCTAAGTTGTGAATCCTAAGAGCAACTACAGAAAGAGCTACATTCCATTTAGAGAATTCAGTAAATACTTACAATCCAGGAATCATTCTTGATTTCTCTTTGCTTTCACATTTGTTTTTCTCACAGGTTTCCCATCTCAGTTGACAGCACCACTTCACCCAATTGGGAATAAACAGGAGTCTCCCTTCACATATCCTTCCTTCAGGATGCTCGGCAAACTGTGTCTATTACAGCTTCACAACATATTCCAATTGCAACCCCTTCACATCATCTTTAATGCTAACGTGCAAATCCACATCACCATAATGTGGTGCTTCTATGTTTGCCCTGATCCTACCCTGATAATCCATTTCCAAAGTACTCACTGCGCTTGATATTTTATTTCTTCTTTTTAGTTATATGTGACAGTATATTTTGACATATTTATACAAACATGGAGTACATCTTGTTCTAATTAGGATCCCGGTCTTGTGGTTATACATGCTGTGGAGATTTACTGTGATATATTTATAAATGTACATAGGAAAGCTTAGTCAGATTCATTCCCCTTCTTTCCTATTCCTGGCCCCTTTCCTATTCCTCTTTTCCCTTCATTCCCATTTGTCTAATCTAGTGAACTTCACTTTCTTCCCCTCCCCCTTTGCTTGTTGTGTGTTAGCATCCACATATCAGAGAGAACATTCAACCTTTGTTTTGGGGGAATTGGCTTATTTTCCTTAGCACAATAGTCTCCAGATTCATCCAAATATAGACTTTATTTAGTTTTTGTTCACAGCAAAATTGCACAGGAATTACAGAGCTCTTCCTTATTCCCTCCCCACACATATATGGCATCCCACATTTCCACATCCCTCCCCCTCAGAGTAGCATATTTGTTACAGACAATGAACTACAACAATGCATTATTATCACCCAAAGTTCATAGTTTACATTAGGGCTCACTATTAATACCGTCCATTCTATGGTTTTGAACAAATGTATAATGATGTGTATCTGCTATTAAAGTATCATACTGAGTAGTTTCACTGCCCTGAAAATCCTCTGTGCTGTGCCTATTCATCGCTCCCTCCTAGCAACTCTTGTCAACATGGTCTTTTTACTGTCTCTATAGTTTTGCCTTTTCCAGAAAGCTCTATGGTTGGAATCATACAGTAGGTAGCTTTTTCTGATTGACTTCTTTCACTTGGCAGCATGCATTTAAAGGGCTTGCATGTCTTTGGGGCTTGATAGCTTATTTCTTTTTAATGCTGAATAATATTTCATTGTCTAGACTACCAGTTTATTTACCCATTCATCTAATGAAGGAAATCTTGGTTGCTTTAAAGTTTTGGCAATTATGAATAAAGCTTCTGTAAACATCTATGTACAGGTTTTTTTGTGTGAAAGCAATTTTCAACTCATTTGCATAAATCCCAAGTAGTGTGATTGCTGGATCATATGGTAAGAATGTGTTTAGTTTTTTAGACAGCCAAACTGTCTCCCAAAATTGCTATAGCAGCAGTGAATGAGAGTTCCTTTTGTTCTTCATTTCTGCCAACTTTTGGTGTTCTGGATTTGGGCCATTCTGATATGTGTATAGTGGCATCTCATTACAGTTTTCATTTGCATTTCTCTGATGGCATATATGCAGAACATCTTATTTGCAATCTTTATATGTTCTTAAGTGAGCTACCTTCTCAGATCTTTTGTCCAGTTTCAATTGGGTCTTTCATTTTCTTATCAAGATGTAAGAATTCTTTCCATCTTTCAGATAACAATCCTTTCTCAGACATGCTTTTTGCAAATTTTTTTTTCTAGTCTGTGGCTTCTCTTATCATTTGGTAGTGTCTTGCTCAGAATAGAATATTTTAATCTGAATGAAGTTTAGCTTATCAATTATTTCTTTCATGGATCATGCCTTTTGTGTCGTATCTAAAATGTCATCACCAAACCCAAGGTCACCTAGATTTTCTCCTTTATTATCTTCTAGAAGTTTTATAGTTTTATCATTTTACATTTAGATCTGTGGCCCATTTTGAGTTAATTTTTGTGAAGGATGTAACATCTGTTTTATTTAAAAACATAAATCATGTGTTATTTAAGTCAGCTTTTTGGTCGCTGTGACCAAAAGACCTGACAAGAACAATCAGAGAGGAAAAGTTCATTTTAGGTCATGGTTTCAGAGGTCTCAATCCATAGCTCTGGGCCTGAGGTGAGGCAGAACATCATGGTGGAATTGCATAGACGAGGAAAGCAGCTCAGGACATGGCAGTCAGGAAACAGAGAGAGAGAGAGCTCCTCTCACCAGGGACAAAATGTAAACCCCAAAGGCACACCCCCAGTGACCTATCTCCTCCAACAGTTACTGCCTACAGTTACCACTGAGTAAATCCTATGGGTTAATCTGCTGATTAAATTCTAACTCTCATAATCTAATCTTCACCTCTGAATGTTCTTGCGTTGTCTCACACAGGGAGCTTTTGGAGGACATCTCATATCTAAACCATAACATATGGAGTTACTCCCTTGTTTAAAACCCTTCACTGGTTTGTCTGGGAATATGGCTCAGTGGTAAATTGTTTGTCGAGTATCCATGAATCCCTGGGTTCAATCCCCAGCACTACCAAAAAGAAGCAAACAAAAAACACAGAAACACCACTACAACAAAACACCTCTGATAGTCATTTTATGTTTGGAATGTTTGGAATGAAACCTCCTTACCATAACCCATGATTCCTACCTCACCTAACTATTTTGCACAGCTCCAAACTGATGTGGTATGATTCCTTCCCTCTGCTACATTAGCTTTCCTTCTGCCTCTTGGACATGCACAGCTCATTCATAGCGTATGTTGAAGTGGGATTACAGAGCCAAGAATCTGTAGTCAGCAAATGAGCCCGAGCATGAATCAAATGACCAAATACTCAGGAAGGTAAATGAAGGAAATTCCAGGGTAACTGCCTCAAAAGACATCTTTGAGTTTGTGAGTGGGGAACAGGGAGACTAACAGGGTCAGAAACTGAATTAATTGGTAGCTGCCTAAGAACATAAAGAGAGCTGGTTTCCATTCCTATCTCTCAATGATGCTCCTCACCAGGAGTTCTCTTGATTGTTCTGATATAAGTCTGTCTCGGGCACAACTTACAAAATTTTACTATGTGGGCCGGGGTGTTGCTCAGTGGTAGAGTATGTGTTTAGCATGAGTAAATACCTGGGCTCCAGCCCCAGAGCCAAAAAGAAAGAAAAGTGTAATGCCATGAAAGGAACTAAATGGTATTTAGTTTCTCTTACAGATATCAATAATGGAACCAAGAGTTCCAGCTTCTGTTTTGCACCTTATGAAGACACACACTCTTTCAGTAATATTTATCAATGATGTCCTCATTACTCCTTCAGGAATGGGTTCCATAATATTAAATGCTACTTTCTAATAAATAATATTACAATAATGTTACAATGCAGCTTAGTTCTGTTGAAAATAAATTCACTGTTGAATCACTGGAAATGACTTATGATTCTATTCTGGGCCAATGTAAATAACATTTTATTATTCCTTAAGTCCAACAATATTATGTACTTAATACTGTTTCCAGAAAATAGTACATATTTGAACAATTTTATGGAGCACTTACTTAATAATGGTAACGTTATTTATATCTTATTGAGAAGATATATCTAGTTCTGTAGAAAACCAATTTATGCATAACATTTTATGTGAATCTGGTGCCAGCTAGTGGCACCTATTATATATGCTTTAAAAAGATAACTGCTTTTTTTTCAATAACAAAGAACAGCATGGTCTTGTTGGGATAAAGAATAATTACTTAAGATAAAATTTTGAAATGTATTTATCTTCTCTATTGGGAAGAACCTGCAGTGAGAATGGACGTCTGAAACTTCCTATCATATAATGTCCTGTGTCAACTTCCACATAGTTGCTCTGTTCCCATTTTGTGTCTGTTGGTCTTGTTGTATTAGGAGGTTATTGAAATATATATCATGCCTTCATTTCTGTATATCATCATGCATCATAAGATCTGACAATTAATTAATGAAAGCATAAAGAAATATTCCTTGAATAATTAAAGAATGCCAAAAAAAATCATTGCCATGTTTCATTCACCATAGTGCCTGACATTTTTTTCAGGGGTGGGAGGGGGTACCAGGGATTGAACTCAGGGGCACTCTAATACTGAGCCACATCCCTAGCCTTATTTTGTATTTTATTTAGAGACAGGGTCTCAGTGAGTTTCTTAGGGCCTTGGTTTTGATGAGGCTGGCTTTGAATTTGTGATCCTCCTGCCTCAGCCTTCAGAGTAGCTAGGATTATAGGCATGCACCACAGCACCTGGCTCAGTGCCTGACTTTTGAAATAAGTTATTCAGAGGTTATCAGGGCTAAGTCTTAATTATTCAGAAAAATATTAGACAAACTTGGACATCTAAGTTTTTGTTGTTGTTCTTGGTTTTGTTTTTTTTTTTTCTGTTTATTTGTTTGTGATGCTGGGGATTGAATCAGGGCCTCGAATATGGCTTGGAAAGAGCTTTACCACTGAGCTTCAACCTCAGCCCTTTCAAATTTGTGATCCTCCTGCTTCAGCTTCCCAAAATGCAGGGATTACAGGGGGCCACTACATCCAGCCATCTAAGTTTTTATTTTTTTTTATTTTTTAAGAATCCCCTAGATAAGTTAGGTACCATAGATCTGCTAAACCATTTGCTGTCTCAAGAGGCTCTTTAGAAATGACAGAAAACTTGAGGACACTGAGACTGGCACCTCAGGTCCAGCTTATCGGTTATATTATTTTAACCATTTAGATATTAATGATCAATTTTGAACTGGCAAAAGTGATTTTTCAGGGATGGAAGCTGGATTATAAGACAAATCTAATGGTTCAGTCTGTGATGTTTGCTCTTACAGTCAATTAGCTTATGACTATTGTTAATAATTGACACAAGTAGGAATTTTAGATAGCTGTTAATGATTTATTAATCAAATTTAAAAAGCCATAGTTTTTGAAATTTGGAGATAAAAATGTTAATTCTCTTTTGGGCTGCAAGTCAGATATTGAAGGAAAATTCTACTTTATGCCTTCAGTAGTTGGTGAAATTCATTATGCCATTTGTTAACTATCCCATTTAATTTGAAGTCAAATTGGTTTAGAATCCTAGCTTTTTATGGGAAGAATTTTAAAATTCAATTAATTCAGAGTCCTCAAATAAGTAAAAATATAACATACACACACACACACACACACACACACACACACACACACAATCTTATGCTGTCTATAACTGATCTATTTCCTCCTCAGAAACCTGTTTGAAGGATAGTTTCAATGACCATTCTCTATGCGCTGCCATAATTTATATCATCAGTTTAGATAACTCAGTCACTTTTGGATGATCACATTTACTGTCTTCCTCAGACTTTCTTGGCACCTAAGAGTGGTTTGGGAGTGGAGCTTCAGGTATTGAGGTTTTGTTTATATGATGTGTGCAGTGGGGAATGAGAGCCAGACATCCACAGAACATTTTCTTGATCCTGCTTATTTCTGCTTTAGACAGGTTGGAACGGTGGTCTGTCCCCAGGACTGCTATACAGTACCATTCCCTGGCACTCACTATTGGGATTTGTCTTCAGACATTTGCTCTCAGCCTGAAATCCCTGCACATCTACAGTCTTTGTTTTAACTTCAGGCTTCCAATCACCTACTAGTCTTCTCAGAACATATGTGCCCTTGCTACGGATACTTGCAGCAAATCCTACCTACAAGAAACATTGTTTCCTAGAGAGAGGGGAGGGGAGGGGAGGGGAGGGGAAGGGGGATACGAAGGGCAGTAGAATACAACAGACATGAGTATGTCAATAAGTAAAACAATGGAAGTGTAACTGATGTGATTCTGCAATCTGTATACGGGGTAAAAATGGAGTTCATAATCCACTTGAATCAAATGTGTGAAATATGATATGTCAAGAGCTTTGTAAAGTTTTGAACAACTAATAATTAAAAAATGAACTGATGCAATTCACCACATTAAGAGAATAAAGGGGAAAAAATAAATGATTCTTTCAAGAGATGCCAAAAAGATGCATGTGATAAATTTTGAGTAGGTTCATAATAAAACTCTCAGCAAACTTAAAAAAATGAAAAAAGAAACATTGTTTCTTTCCTTCCACCTTACAAAGGGACATGTCTTCCTTTTCTTAAATATCACATACTAGTCATTCCCACCCTTCAACACAAAGAGGAAGATCTGTATGACCTATCTTATCAAGCTTGGCTCTTGATATATTGGTATTGACATATCAATAGGAGAATGAAGCATTTCAGCGTCTTCACTTCCCTAATGGGTCAGGCTTAGGGAAGGAAGACTGCAATAAAATAGAAATTGAACAGGGAAATGAAAACAGAATGCTTTAATATTTTTAAAACATTATCTTTGTTACCTCTGGATCAGTGGTTGTGAACTCCGACTGCATATTAAAATCACTGGGGCCCTTTAAAACAAAACTAATGCTTAGATAGAACACAGAAAGGTTGAGAATATCAGGTACTGATCAGCTTGATGCTGGAAGTGAATTGCTCACTACCACTCAGTAAGTCAGTGCCCCTTCCCAGCTTGGTGCTCTGCCTTTGCTCTATACTAACAAGCTGATCACCATGCTTAACAGCTATTTTTATTCCTATTTAAATATGCAAACCAAACTTGTAGTTTATTTAACACACATACTATAGTGTGTGTGTGTGTGTGTGTGTGTGTGTGTGTCCATAGTTTACACGTAACCTTGTGGAAAATAATTTAAGAAATGTTTTGCCAAGTATGGTGGTGAATGCCTGTAATCCAAGTGACTCAGGAGGCTGATGCAAGAGGACCACAAATTCAATGTCAACTTCATCAATTTAGTGAGGTCCTAAGCAATTTAACAAGATTGTGTCTCTAAGTAAAAAATAAAAAGGGCTAGGGATGTGGCTCAGTGTTGAAGTGTTCCTGGGTTCAATCCCTGGTACAAAAACAACAAAAAAAATGGTGAAGTTCTCTTAGGATGCCTGTGCTTTAAGGAGAAAGTTCTTTTAGGAAAATGTTCCATGTGTTCATTCTACAAAGCAACTAATTCTTCTAATCATACCAGCACTGCCCCTTTGCCCTTCCTCCCAACTCTATTCCAACTCCACAAAACACTTTCGTACTCATTTTCACAAACATCTCATGCTTTTAATTTTCTTGCAACCTGTGAGAAGAAATTGAATAGTTGAGAAGAGATGTACAACTTGATTTTTTTCACTAATACCAGAGATCCCTAAATCCTGGGCCAAAAATCTGAAAGCATGGAAACACAATTCATGTAAACCATCCATTTCTAATTACTTCTAAAGGTTGAAGTCCTTCCTAGCTCTCAATACCATGTGTTTCTGAGTCTCCTTCTTTGATTCATATTCCTCAGCCTTTGCCTACTGCTTCCAGGATTGTTTGGGGAGGGGAAAGTTTGAGGTATATTTCCCATTCATAGTCTGTCTTTCCCTTTTATCCTCCTCCTCTTCCTCCTTCCTTCCTCCTCCCACTCCCTTTCTCCCATTCTCCTTCCCTCCTACCTTTCCTCTCTTCCTTCAAGTACAAAGGGGGCTCACAGCTAATTGTTTCTGTGTGACCCACCAGCAATTCTAGCAAAATAACACTCCCCAGGCTGTCAGAAAGCCAGCAGCAGGCAGCCCTCCTGTTTAAAGGGATTCTCCTGCCTGGGAAAGAAGAAGCATAGTTGACTACCAGTTTCTTTCTTTATCTTCCTCTTTTTGGCTATAAACTCTTGTGTTATACGTTAAAAAAAAATACACTGTGGGATTTGTGCTTCCTCAACTACTTACAATTTTAGTTTCCCAACTTAGGAAAAACAAGCAGCTATCTAAAAGTAGTGTCGTTTTCTGACAGGTGTGGTGGCACACACCTGTAATTCCAGCAATTTGGGAGGCTGAAGCAGGAGGATTGCAATTTCAAGGCCAGCCTCAGCAATTTAGGGAGACCCTACATAACTTAACAAGACGCTGTCTCAAAAAAAAAAAAAAAATTAAGAAAGTGCCAGGTATGTGGCTCAGTGGGAACAACACCTTTGCATTCAATCTTCAGGACCAGTAAACAAACAAACAAACAAATAAATAAGTAGAAGTAGTATCATAGTTAATAAAGAAAGCCTGTTTCTGCAGGAATTTGTGTGCAGATATCATTAGGGGTTATTACCCCATTCCTTTCTGGATAATCTTGCTCTGTCTATCCCATTAGCAGCTATAAATATCAGTAAACTACTTTACATGCAAAACCTAAGTATATTTTCTGGTTTCTCTAGGAGTTGAGAAAGGTATCAGAGAAATATAAAGGTGTTGTGTATTTCATTACTGTCCACTGCTGATGGAAGAGGCTGTGACCTTCTGGGAAGTGCTGCTGGTGACTGGGGTCATTATGGCATTTGCTCAGGTTCTGGAGAGCGAGTCACTTATGAAGGTACTAGCCAGATAGTTCACACCCAAAGATTCCTTTGTTTCTCTGTTTTTCCATTTCCAGCCTGGATGTGTAAATACTACTGAAGTGGACATTAAGAAGTCATCCAGAATGAGAAACCCACACAAAACAAGAAAGGTAAAATGTTTGTTGTGCAGCTGTTGATTGATGATGAGTTGTACTGTTCATACCTGGGGGCCACAGAACACCTTTGTCCCTTTTCAAAGAACCTTTCCTGCTCCTCCTGGTCCTCCATCCCTCTCTCCTTAGGAAATGGTCCACCCAGTGTCCTGAGGTAGAAGAGCAGTGCTGACTGGCTTGGACAGGAGGGGTCAGGGAAACTGCAGACCCCTCTACTCTTTCTAAAGGATTAGGAAAGGAAGTTGGAGGTTATCTGAGAAAAAGGGAAAATAGTGAGGGCATTTTTAGATAAAAGTTTGAGGAAAGGGAGACTCTAAAATATATGTAATTAGAAAAAAAGTGTGAAAGGACAATGTTTTTTTTAGCATCCACATTGTGTGACACAACCATAAGTTTAGAGTAGTACTTCAGTGTTTGGTCTGAGAGAAAGCCTAAGGGGAAAACTATTTGGAACTCAGTGACATTTTAAATAGCCCTTTGAAGCTGGGCACAGTAGAACATGCCTGTAAACCTAGCTACTCCAGAAGCTGAGGCAGGAGGATCACAAGTTCTAGGTTACTGTCGCATTCCTCGTGACTGAAACACTCAGGGTCACTTCAGGGGAACTGGGCTGCACGAAATAACCACACAAGAGACAGAGATGCCTTTTTCTTTGAGGGTGCTATGATGGCTCCTCTGTCCTTAAGGGTCCTCAGAAAGAGAGAGAGTGCACAAGCACATGCTGACCCCTTTTATTGAGGAGAAGCCATTCAAATGAGGTAAGGAGTCAAATTTCAAGGGGCTGAATCTAGCTTCATGATGTCCGCTGTCAGCAGGTTGACTGACATCTAGGAAGGCCACACCCACAGGCAGAGCAAGAGAAAGGGACACAAAAAGGGAGTTCCCATGGAACATTCTATCCCAAACAGGGCAAGGGGTTATATCACAAAGGAACAGGTGAGTGTAGCTGGACCCATGGGGCTGCAGGAAGGTATGCCTACGCATGAAGACACATTTGTTGCATTTTTACTATTCTCAAGATCAGATCAGGGCTACTGTCACAGCCATGTGAAAGTGGCCAGATCACTGGGAGTGATGGACAGTGCCTCAAACCGATCAGGAGAGGAAAATGCTGGTCACATGACATGGTGGCTTCCCACAGGTTAGCCTGGGCAACATAGCAAGAACCTGTTTCAAATTAAAATAAAAAGCATTGTGGGTATGGTAGAGCACCCCTTGGTTCAATCTCCAGTACCTGACAAAATAAACAGCCCTTTGAAAACCCATAGCAGTGATATCTGCATGGTTTTAAAGTAATCTTACACACAGAAGACATCTTTATTAATTCCATTAAAAACTTCAATACACATAAGAATTTGTAGTCTGCAACAAGCATTCCCCAAAGGTCAAGGCTCTCTTTTCTGTGACATTTTCCTTATTTAACTGTAGCATTTTCCAGAATAAGTATACTTGCAATAGGCTAAACTATAGTTAAACTAATTTTTGTAGTCTTATTTCATGCAGTCTTTTTCTTCTATCTCTAGATGTACAACATCATGTTCAAAGGTCCTAATGTTGCACAAGTACCTTTTTTTTTTCCTTTGGAGGCAGTTTACCTTGATGTTAGGGAAAAGGAAGCCATGGGAAAGTGATACACACCCCATTTAGACATGATACTCAAACATTTTGCCCCTAAGAACTCTGAGAGAAAGAGGCAAAGCCTGGCTACATGTCTCTATTGCAGTTAGCTCTAGACTCAGCTCTTTCATCCTTGGTATTCATGCTCCGTGTGCCAGGTACTAGCTTAATGAACAAAATTCAAAAATGCAATCAGTGGGCTGGGATTGTGGCTCATGATACAGTGCTTGTCTTACATGCATGGAGCACTGAGTTCGATCCTTAGCACCATATAAATAAATAAAATAAAGGTATTGTGTTCATCTACAACTAAAAAAAAAAAAGAATTTAAAAAACAAAAATGCAATTAGCCACCTTCTCCCTGAATTCTGAGGAGTGATCCTTTAAAAACCTTTCTGTATATGATGTTTTTCCCACCAAATCAGACATGCTCTGATTCAGAAGAGTAAAGATACAGATTAACAAGACAGAACTTCATCATGATAAAGTGATCAATCACCCAGTCTTTATAGCCCTATATTCAGTATCGGTTTCTTACCTGGGCCTCAATGGGCATGTTTCTTGAAACTTTGAAAAGTATCCCTATACAAAGTTACTCTTCACATATCATTGGTCCTTATTTAATGATGGAAAAAAAACTTGAGGCATCACAAGTTGAAGTGCTGTAAAGAGGAGTCCTTAAGTGTTAACTGATTTGTCTAGGACACAGTCTAATTCACTGTCAATCATTTGTAGTAGAATTGCAAGGCCTAACTGTAGCCCAAAAATTTGTCACAGAAAAACAGAAGTTCTGAAAAAAAAAAAAACAACAATGGCAAGTAGTATAAATACCATTGTTTTCTACAATTAGAGAAAACTGATTTTCTCATTTTTTGATCAGTATAGCTTTTTATGGACATTCGTGTGGAATTTGCTAGAATCCTCACAGACAATGATGATATTTTATGCAGAAGGCTTGAGGACTCTAAGGCACATACTTACTTGTCCTTTAGAATTCTTGAATTATCACTCAGTAGAGATAATTTGACATGTTTATCAAATGTGTAAAGAGAAGACTTGGTTGTATAGCTTTTGCAGATACTGTGTTAGGCCATATTTGGTTAGGAACTGGAAGGACCAATTAGAGAAATTAACAACTCTCCACTACATGTCCAATTTACACAGCTCTTTGGATATTTCACAGTAAAACAGACAGGCAGGGCCTTGTTTCCACAACTCATGTCTAATAAGGGTGCAGACTGTGAACAAGTAGACAGACAAATGTCTGAACCTTAGTATAGTTACATATTTTATGTATTCGTCTACTGGGACTGCCATAACAAAATACCACACACTGGGCGGGTTATACAATAGGAATTTATTATTTTGTAGCTCTAGAGACAGGAAGTCCAAGATCAAGGTGCTAGAAAATTCATTCCCTGGTAAAGGTTCTCTTTCTGGCTTGAAATCAACCACTTTTTTTTTTTTTTTTTTGCTGTGTACTCAGGAGCCCTTCCTCCTGTTACGAGGACACCAATTCTATTGGATTATTGTGGCACTCTCTGACCTCACTTAATCTTTATTACCTTCCCACAGGCCCTATCTTCACATCACACATATTAGTTTGGGAGAACACAGCCCAGTCTATAACATAAAAGGAATAAAGATTTGTGATTCTAACTTTTTATCGGTGAATAATGATCTCACCGCCCTCTGAAACAGCTCTGTCCAGGCTGAACAGGCTGCACCATGTGATTATAAAGGCAGAAATCTGCCAACTGCCCTGGAAGTCGCCCGTGCCTGATAGTGCTGTCTCCTTTGCACCTTCTCTTAGCTTTGTGATTGATCTTAGTCTTATATCCCACTAATAAGGAAGTAAAACCCCTGGACCACGTTTAATCTTTGAAAATGGATACTACCTTAGCAAAGAGGGCTGCTGTTCATTTCTTTGAGAATCGGCTGTGATAATATTTCTTATTTGTCATAACCCAAGTAGACTGATCAGCTTTCAAATCTCACTTCTTAATTTTAACAGGCTTTATTGAAACCAACAAAATAGTTAAGAGGCATTTACTCAAGTCTCTAAGAAAGAATATAGGCAAGTTTTAAGGGGTACTGTGTGTCTGGTGATCTTTGATTGGATACAAAAATTTTTACTGTAAGGGGCTGTGTATTAGTTTCTCCAAAGTAATAGAACTAACAAGATATGTGTGTGTGTGTGTGTGTGTGTGTGTGTATACACAGAGAGAACAAAATTTTTAAGGAATTGACTTAAATGTTGGGCTTGGAGAGGCCAAAATTAGATGCAGGAGAGCAGAGGCCAGAGAAGCCTTTCAGATGGAATCCAGAGGCAATCTAGAGGTAGAATTTCTTCTTATTCATGGGAAGCCAGTCTTTGTTCTGTTTAGGCCTTCAACTGGTTGATGTGGCCCACCCACATGGTGGAGGACAATTTGCTTTACTCAGAGTTCACTAAATTAGACGTTAGTCATATCCAGAAAAAGCCCTCACAGAAACAACCAGAACGATGTTTGGCTACATATCTTGGCACTGTGGCCCAGCCATGTTGACACATAAAATTAACCACCACAGGCAGGACCTGTGACAATATGACAATAGCTAGGAGGGTCCAAGAACACAAAGCCAGAGGAAAATGACAAAATCAGCTGCATGTGTTACTGAGGCACACTTTGGAACTGCCTCCTGTGGCTTCAGAACTCATCTTCCAAAACAACCGTCAGCTTGTTCTGTATCCTCTTGTCTTTCCTCCCCTGTCAGCTTCATCTAAACTTTGGTGTGCATTTAATATTATTGACCACAGCTCATGGACTGAAGCCTAGGGAGTAGGCAGGAGCAGAGCTGCAGCTGGCTGTGCCTGGACCCAGGAGCCCACTGGAGAGCACAGGAGCTCTCAGGCCCTCTCTCTAGTCGGTTTGCTCTGGTGAGCTGTCGCTACTGGCTTCTTCCACGTGGAGGCAGACTAGGTCACAGTCTGTTCTCTGTTGAAAAATCCAGAAGGAAAGAAAATAGTCTCACACTAGCCCCAATAAGAAAAATACTAGAGATTGTATTCCACATAGGCAGAAAATCTTCTTACACTTTGCACTTTAAAGCTCTATTTTAAAAGTCCATTTGGACTGCTAGACTGCTGTACCAAAATATCTTAGACTGGGAAATTTATAAACAACATAAATTTATTGCTAATGGTCCTGGAGGCTGGGAAATTCAAAAGCAAAGCCCCAGTGCAGAAGACTCTCTGTTTCCTATATGGCACCTTCATCCTGGGTCCTCTTTTGCAAGGGCACTAATCCCAATCCTGAGGGCAGAACTCTCGTGGCCTCTTCACATCCCAAAGGATCCACGTCCAAACACCATCACCTAGGGAACTAGGATTCCAACATGTAAATTGGGAGGGGAACACAAATATTCAGACCATAGCAGTCCTCTACAGACAACAAAGGAAAAAAATAGAAGAGAATTTTTCTTAGTTATAAAATGTGAAAGGAAATCATACATGAATAGATTCATATGGAGTCCAATCTGTTTCATTTAATGAATAATTTTTATAACATTATATATGAAAAATGCCTGTTCTAGACACCATGGAGAAAAGGATGTGTTAATCAAGTTAAAACATCTCAACTAAATAGCTGATTTTGCTCACAAAGTTCAAAATGAATGTCAAGTTATTGATTTAACTTTCTCCTACCTGTAAACATTAAGACATTGCAAAGACTTCACTCCTTTACCTCCCAGACAGCACTCTGACTAATGAAATTGGAAGTTTCTGGTGTTTACCTGCATGTTAGACAAAAATTAGAAATTCTATAGTAAGCTCAGACCCAGTAGTGAGTTTCCTGGAAGACGTAAAGCAATACCTCCCAATGAACTTAATGAGGCTCACATGAAATGCATGCATTTTGAAATAATAATGGAAATGTAAAGATAGCATGTAACTTAATGGATCTTTTTAGTTTTATGACATCTCATATTGAAGTATTTTTCTAACAGTCTTTTTAATTAATTTTCAAATTAGCCAGAAAATTTACTATTAAAACTCTCAGCTATCTTGTTTTATAAATGCTGTTTATGTGACATGTATATTCTTATTTTAAAAATTTTAACATAATTGAACCAAGGTCTGGACATGGTGACATAGGCCAGTAAATCCAGCTGCTCTAGAAGCCAATGCAGGGAGATTGCAAGTTTGAGGCCACCTTTCTCAGCAACTTAGCAAGACCATGTCTCAAGATAAAATAGAACAAGACAAAACAAAACAAAAACTTTTTAAAAGGGCTGGGTTGTAGCTTAGTGATAAGGCAATACTAGTACTGTAAAAAGAAAAAAAAATAATGGTAAAAAGAATGGAAAGTTTATGTCTCAGAGACCTTATTTTCTTTATCAAAAATTAATGTGATACAACTGAAGAAATAACAGGCACCCCAAAGTTCAACTATATAACTAGTGGTCTTTCACTTGCCTAATTTTTAAAAAATCAAACTCAAATGTTATTTCAGAATTCAAAAAGCTGTTTAAGCATGTTCAAATATGACTAGTATCAGTTTATTTAGGCTTTTTCTGCTTCTTCAATGTATAACCTCTGGTATTCCAGGCCTTATGTCTTTTAATTTTTTCTTTATAATACTTATCACAGTTTTAATCATACTTATTTGTGTGATTAGGCAACTTGTTTCCCTGGTCCAGGACTGTAAGTTCCAATGGAAGAGGAAGCATATGTGTTTTGTTTGCTTCTATAACCCTTATGCTTAGCACTATATCCAGTATATAGAGGTGTTCAGTAAATGTTGAATGAGTGAATGAATGAGTAAACAAATGAAAAAAAGAGCAGGACAAGTCATTTAGCCCAGTCCTATGAATAGCATATGTGGTATTAAAATGGATGGTCATTGACAGGAAATAGGTTTGAGCTAGGACAAGAGAAAAGATTTATAAGGGCCTTTCTAAAATAGTCTGGAAGTGGATGATCCAGATGATTAAATCCAAGTCAAAGTGTGTTTTAAAAGGGCTAACAAGCAATAATGGGAGCTATAAAGAGAAAAAAACATTGAGTCCAAAGTGTCTAGGTTACAGAGCCAAGAAGTAATTTTGACAGAACATTTAGTTTTGGTCCAAGTGAAAGTAGGTCAGGAACAAAACACATTTGAACTTAGAGATACCCACAAGTTTGCTGATGGGCCGGAGAATGGACTCCATTAAGCATTTGAATCTACCTTCATCTAAATGACAATTTCTTTGCAAATCTATCTGGAAATGTTAATTTTGCAGGGCTCATGCAGTTTTACTATGCCCTTATCTTTTATTTTCATGTTCAAAGAAGTACTCCAGGACACATCTAATGCTTTGTTTTAAAGTAATAATACTTTGATTTTTTTTTTGTTTTGTTTTTAAAAAAGCCATTTGGATTCTCTCTTGAACTAACATGTTGGGTGACTCATTCAGTTGGGGAGAAATTTTTATCCCTCAGTCTCTAGACCTTTCTTTATACTTACTAAGCAATGGGTCTCTCCCTAAAAAGAATCTTTTTAATTAATAGCTCTGACCTTTTGGGAAAATTAATTTAAAAAAAGAATTGCAGCATCAAGAATTTGAGGTGTGTGAAGCCTTAGGGGTCACTAATTTTGCATATGTACCCAATGGTGAGACTAACATCATAATGTAAGTAGGTAGTATTGAGACAGAAAGTCAGAGCACTCTGGGTCGTCTGATTATACCATGAGAAAACAAGGCAGCAGAATCTGCAACATAGTCCTTCTTGTCAGTGTTCCATTTCCTTCCTATGTGAAAATCAGGTAATTTTTATCTTCTCATGAGTTATTAAATTTCTATTTTATTTTATATCCACCTCTATTTTATTATTGAATCAATACTTATTAAATGTTATGTATTAAATTTTATTTTTGATAGCAGTGCCTTTTGGACTTTGATAGAAGCTTCATTAAATAAATTTTGAGCTACCTTACTGAAGATGTGACGCAAATTTTTTTCCCAGAAATCTGTGACTATGAATGGAATTTTGTCTTAACATTTATTTTTCATTTTAATATAGTCTGTCTATGGTTTACAAAATGATATTAGAAGTCACAGTCCTACCCACACACCCACACCAGAAACTAAACCTCCAACAGAAGATGAGCTGCATCAACAGGTGAGTCAGCCTAGAAAATGACTTTCAAATGATTATTTATCACTATTAACATTCACTATGCAACCAGATAGCAAATGTTCATAATGGGTATTTTAAAAGGTAATTTGTATGGTCACCTATTTCATATAGAATATTTGCAGGTAAAAATGTAATGAAGTTGCTAATGAGAGGACAAGAGATTGGGGACATTAAGTCCCATATCTAATGTTGCTAAGTGATCATCACAAAAAAATTGTGATTTTTATTTGTGTGGTACTGATGTCTTCAAACCTTTGGAAGTTTTTTCTTATCAACACTGGTATACAATCATAGGATATATTGCTTCTTTTTAAAAATCATTGATCAATAGTTTTTGCTTCAATAAATATTTCAAAGCAAACATCAATTTCTAATATCCAGTAATAATTAAATTTCTTGATTGGTTTAATCATCATTCCTCCTCCACATTTTGGACTCTTCTATTATTTTGTTATAGTATGGTTCATCAATAATGTGATTTAGAATTTTCTAGTGTATTTATAATCACCATAAAGGAAAAGCAATTCAGAAAAATTTTTATAGTTTTTCTCTATGTGTTTACATCCATGTAAGCATGTGTCATAATTTCATAAAATTATTCTCAAAACACATCTGACTGATGCTTTCTTGGGATAGTCTTAGGAGATAGGATTTATTTTGAAATTATAGTAAAAAATTAAAAATACATTTATTTTCTTAATTAAATATCTGTGGGGAATGGATTTGATTATTCACCTTGAATTAATGTTTAAAAACTCCAGAACACTTTTCTAATAAAGTTACATTTTGTTATAGTAAGTAAAACATTCAAACTGTGCTGTTCTTAAGATATATGGTTATGTTTACATTCAAATACATTTTCATTTTTTGTTAACTATTCCGAGTGCTCTGCATTTGTCAACTTTGAAATTTTACCGACAGGATATACACCTTTTTGGAATTGCCCTATGAGAATTTAGAGGTGAAAACTGTGGTGTTGTCATTTGTGTAACTAATTCTCTAACCTTCTTTTCAGATAAAATATTGGCAAATACAGTTAGACAGACATCGATTAAAAATGTCAAAAGTTGCTGATAGGTAAGTATTTCAAGATGTCTTTGTAAATTTAAAAATTGCTTGAGACAGTTAAATATGTAGTAAGAACCAACTGTTGGAAGGGGAACTAAGATAAATAATTGGTTTTTGTATTTTCTTTATACACATAGAAAGCTTTCAAAGCATTCATTTGTTACAGTTTAAAGGGAAGCATGATCATTATTGCTTTAAATCCCAAGAGGTTCTATCTTTGTGCAGTCAACAATAAGATACAGCCAAGGAGTTAAATCTTTTCACTTCTACTTAAAGAATTGAACCTTAATTTACTGACTGTTTTTTGGCAACTCTGAGATTCTATAAATTGATCTGAACATTCACAGTCTACTCTGTTATTGCATGGTTTCAGAATTTGAATTAATCTCAAATTTTAGATTTGTCTTCTTTTTAAAAATCTGCTCTTAATGAAATTCAAATTCTTCACTTTGGGGCATTGCCAAAACCTATCTCTCCAACTTATTTTCTTTCTTCTTCCTTCAATTTTTAAACACAGATTTTTAAAAAAAAATTTTTTTAGGGGCAGGTTTACTGGGGATTTAACAGGAGGTGCTTAACCACTGGGCCACATTCCTAGAGCTTTCACTATTTCTATTTTGAGACAGGGTTTCACTGAGTTGCTAAAGTTCTTGCTAAGTTGCTGAGGCTACCTCAATCTTGTGATCCTCCTGCCCCAGCCTCCCAAGCTGGGATTACAGGCGTGTGCCATCATGACCAACTAAATGTAAATGTTTTCTAAAAGTATATTTTTGTCAGTGATTCTCCTTTTGCCTCATTCCTGTAATTACAGTTGGCAATGATTTCCTTTTAATCCCTTTTCCTGGTTAACAAAGAATTGGAACAGACCCTTCCTGCTGCCCTTCAACATGCAGACCTCTTCCATGTTGCTTCATTTTAATGGAAGTATAGTGACTTAATAGCTCAGGCGTGGGATAGATAAAGATAGGAATCTTTAACTAAATTTGTCCACCAAAAAGCCCACTAAGTTGTTGCGTTCATGTTATTGAAACATGAAAATTGCCATTGGGCTTTATTCTGTAATTGGGAAAGGACTCTTTGACCCAGAATTTTTATATTGCTTCTCTTTCTTTGGACTGGGTATAACTTCAGCCAGAAAAGCTGAGGAATTTTTTTTTCTTCCTCCCTAGTCTACTAAGTTATACGGAACAGTATGTAGAATACGACCCATTTCTTGTGCCACCTGACCCTTCTAATCCATGGCTGTCTGACGATACTACTTTCTGGGAACTTGAAGCAAGGTAAGTGACATTTTCTTTTCCTCAGAGATATGTCACTTATTTCAGGGACTGTGTGAAATAGGAAGAACCCTGTAATTGGTTAATTATAATGATGGTTTTACTCTTTACATTTGATTCATGATTTAACATTATCATTCAAGATATTGCTTGAGGTTTTCAAACCCCAGGCATTTGCTTTTGCATTAAGATTTGCATTGTTGATGGAATGCTACTCAGCCATTAAAAAAGGATGGAATCTGTCATTCATGACAACATGGTTGGAACTGGAGATCAATGTGTTAAGTGAAATAAGCCAGGCACAGGAACAAAAGTATCATATATTCTCACTCATATGTGAATTTTTTTTTTTTAAAGTTGATCTTATGGAAGTTGAGAAGTTGAGAAGTTGAGAATGGTGGTTACAAGAGGCTGGGGAGAAAAGGGGTCAGGAAAGGTCCACCAACAGGTTCTAAGTTATAGTTACACAGAAGTAAGTTTGGGTATGCTATTGTACTGTAGTGTGACTATAGATAAAAGTTATGTACTATCTCTTGAAGCAAAATAAAGAGTTCTGAATGTATTTACCATAAAGACATGATAAACATTTGATGAAATAGATGTTTACCCTGATTTACACATTACATGATATATACATGTATTGAAATATCACAGGGTACTCTAATAAATATGTATAATTGTTCATATTTTTATGTATCAATATAAAAATAAATTTAATTTTAAAAAATATTTGCACTGCTGTAAAATTAGAAGTACAGGTTTCTAGCTGGATTAGTCAGGTTTCAGATCTTCAGTTCTTGAAATTTAGCTCATGGTTATTAGCTTCTTTGAAAATCCACATAGCCAAAAAGGCCCATGTATTCAAGCAAAATAATACTAAATCCCTATTTACTTAATTAAGCTTAATATAAGTATACCTTTATAAATTCAGTTTTAAAACAAAATGAACTCACCATGAACACACTAAAAAACAAACTGACTTAAGAAAACTAAAGCACAATTGAAGACTCTATAGGAGAAGCATACTATATCAATTTGGGCAGTCATGCAGAGATCATTGCATGTCTCTTTATACAGAGAGGATTAGTACTCTAACCCTTCTCAAGATTGCATTATAGACCTTCTTTTTCGTCCATATCCAGCCATGGATCTTAAACACTTGATGAGTCTAGACTCCTCAGCCATAATTTATAGATTTTACATATGAGGAACTTGGAATCCCCCAAAAGTCATGACTCACCAGGAATAGGTCATATGTTTAATTACAGCAGAGTTACACATTAGTATGTCATTTTGAATACAAGTGCATTTCACACACACACCACCAGTACATTCCGCCATTATGCATTTGTTAGTGGTTAAGAAATGGGGCTCTAACGTAAGACTGTCTGGATATTTGCCCCTTGTTACTTGTCTGACATTGGAAAGTTATAACTCTCTTCATGCCTTCATTTCCTCATCTATAAAATGGGAAGAAGAAGAATGTACTTATAAAGTTACTGGAAAAATAATTAATAGGATAATTTATTTAGACCATTTAGCACCGAATTCACCTAATAAAAGTAAGATATTAATGTTACTCTTATAATACACCATGATTTTATTAAGAACCATCAATCAGATACTTATTTTTCTTCTGAATGATCAGTTAAGAAATGTAATTTTAAAGCATACATGATTTTGAGGACAAATCTAATAAAAGAAAATAGGAGTTGTACTGAAAGAATTATATTTGGCTTTATCTTCTATAGCAAAGAACCGAGCCAACAGAGGGTAAAACGATGGGGTTTTGGCATGGATGAGGCATTGAAAGACCCAGTTGGGAGAGAACAGTTCCTTAAATTTCTAGAGTCAGAATTCAGCTCAGAAAACTTAAGGTAAGACACACTGCTTGATTCTTACACCACAAGCCAGAGCAACACTCTCTCTGATGTTGCGTTATTTTGGACTCACGAAACCAATTACACTTCTGCCAACATTGTAATGATGGTATGAACACATTGAATTTCTGCCATCTAATAGAAGGGAAAAGACAAAAGCTGTCCATTATTATCAATTCCTCACAATAATTGACTTTTACACTGTCTCTGGATTTTTAACTGTATAAGTGTAGTACTTGTGAAATGAACTCTACAAAGAAGCGTAGCACTTAGAGCCATGTTTGGTGAAGTGGAGAATGGCCAATGGTATTTATGCTGTTAAAACATATCACCTATTTATCAATTCTGACCTTCTGTGAGTATAACTTCTCAAGTAAGTTGGAGAAGGGAGTCAACACTATGTCAAATATTTTGAGACAAAGCTCTGGGGCAGCTTATTTACTTTGCTCATTTAAATACAGCTTCACAACAGGTAAGAGCCCTGAAGAGCTGTTAATGAGGCAACACATGTGTTCTGCTCATTGGTTGTAAACATCATCCTTATGTATTTTTAAATTTTCTAGTTTAAAGGGCACCTGAAAATATCATTTTTAAAAGGAGACATTAGAGTGGATTTTAATAGTTCTGTTTAAGATCATTTAAATGAGTGATAACTTTTCACTACAAGAAACTCTTTTTGCATGTGTTCTTTAATTCATTATCCTTTTGAAACCTCATACCTTAGTTTTACTTTCCCATGACTTACAGAGTCCTGTGAAATTCATCTATTTTCCTTGGAACTAAGCAGTGCCAGGCATTGTCACATTCTTTTCGGGAGATTTAACAGATACTAATAACAAACCATTCAGAAATATGTAGAACATTGACAGATGTCTCTTGAATGGAGCAGAATGCCCACAAACAGAATCTGGAATTTTCTATGAGTGCTGTCATGCACTGTTGGGAAGCACTTTCCAATTCTTGTTCAAGTTTCTGGGAATCCTTTCTAGCCGGGCTTTTGCAAGACCTGCAATTTAGCAAATATAGTTTTATTGGGCCTGCTAATAACACTTTGTATATCTAAGTCATATTACTAGTTATTGAAGCAAGAATGTATACAAAATAAAGATAAAAGGATATTTTTAGAATATTAGAGAATGGGAGGGTGAATTTTGCTCTAAGTTTTTAAAAATATGATGACATTATAATTATTTGTTATGAGGAAATAAGTAACATGCCTTACCAGCATCACCCAGTCACAACACAAAATGATGGATGTTTAGATAGGAGAAGTATTGGAGAATGCCTAACCTGGAGTTAGACATTGGCAAAGATATACTAGGAGAAATGTCTTCCAGGCTGAGAGCTGTTGATAAGAAGATATCCAAGCAAGAAAGGAAGAGGGAAGAAATTCTGGGGCAAAGAGAGTAGCATGTGAATATTCTGCTTCACACATGAATTGAATCATTGCCCATTCCTTATTTCAATCAAGCCTTAACCATTTCTTGTCTTAATTCCATGCCATACTGATTTCCATACTAAATAATTACATATAAGAAATATTCAATATTTTTATGTATGTATACACATATATATATACTCCTTGAATATCTACTATATACCTACCATGTTTCCTTGCTAAGTATAGATAAATGACTTACAGAATGATATAACTGCAGATAGAATTTCGAACACCTAACATACACCAGAATATGTTTTATATCTGCTACTTCTGTGAATCATATTGTGCTACATTTATTTGCCTTTCATTATTTCTGATCATCACGCATCTAATAATCCCAACAATGTAAGTATTATTGCCTCACTTTAGAGAGAAACAAAATATGTCTGAGCTGGTTTTACACCTCATGCAAACTCATATTGCATGTAAGTAGCATTCTTGTTTTTGTTGTTGTTGTTGTTGTTTTTATAAACCATTACCAAGCTACTGTCCACTGATTCCCAAATCTGAGCCCCACCCTGCTTTCACCTACTATCTGAATCACATGCCAGGGTCCACTTAGCCAAGAGGACTATGAATTAAGTACATTTAAGTACATCTTTTCTAAGCAGCAGCAGCCTTCTAGGGACCTACCCTTCATGGGAATGTGCCAGTCACATGAGCTTTTTCTTCAAACATTAGAACAGGAAAAAAGTGAAAAAACCCTGCTTATCCATAACCACATGTTACTCAAATACACCCCTGCTGTCTACTGATATGTGTTTTGTTCATTCCCTTTTCAGGCAGAGCTCTAGCATAAAGCACATGCTAAAGAAATATATAAATAGCATGAATTTTATCATTGAGTGCCTAAAAATATACCTGGCATTTGTCAGTGGCCTTTACATAAATTTATATAATTTAATCCAATGGAACTTCACGGAGATGGGCATTGTTATTCCATTTTATTGAGGAGGAAAGCAAGACTTCACTTAAAGACATTAAAAAGTTTCCTTAGATTCCAGCTACTATTAAATTTAAAATGTAGGATTTTAAATGAGCCTGTTCCATTCTACTAAGCTATTAAAACAATTACAGCAATGATGGGGATAAGAAAGGCAATGATGCTCTTAGGGAGACGGTGGGAAGGAGTGGTTATGAGCCTGACATCTGCTACAGATTTTCCAGAAACAAAACCTCAGCTATACCACTAATGGAGGACAAGCTTAAATAAATTACTTAATCTTCATATGCTCAGTTCCTCTTCTAATGCAGGGGAAATAATAGCACCTAGTTTATGGAGCTGTGGAGACTAGTTGAAGATACAGATTGATAAGTATATGGTAAACAAGTACGTAGTACCTGTATCCCGTATCAGTGTACGTGCTATTACTAACATCTCTACACTTTGACAGTTTTTTCCTTATTTCCAGGTCCATTTCATTTCAGATGTCGCTATATCTCAAAGAGTTTTCTTAGACCCCACCTTTACAGCCATGTGCTAGCCTTAGCATTGGGGTTTCTTCCTGCTCAGCATTCTAACACTGACTGGCCTATACTCTTCCTAAGAGCTTCTCATGTGCTTCCTGGGATTCTGACCTTTGAAGTGGTCTTTTTTCACTACTAGTTCTTTGAGGACTGAGACTTTCTTTTGATTGATGTCTTCAAAGTATGCTGAAATCAGCTTAAATGAGCATCAATTCCAACACTCATGCAGCCTCAAACTGTACATGGTATATCCTATTGGACTTCACAGTATGTAAATATGTGTTTTAGGAAGACAAGTCTTGCTCCTTCCTTTCTGAAAGTAATAATGGCTGTTTCATATTTAAGGCTTTGTCCACATTGGATTATCTCTGTAACAAAACAAGAGGGAAATGAAAACTGAAAAATCAATAGTCTGAGTAGTATTTGATACTCTTAATTGTAATTTAAGTGACTTTTTACTGATTTTTTTTAAAAAAGAGAGAGAGAGAGAAGAGAGAGAGAAAATTTTTTAATATTTATTTTTCAGTTTTCGGTGGACACAACATCTTTATTTTATTTTTATGTGGTGCTGAGGATCGAACCCAGCGCCCCGCGCATGCCAGGCGAGCATGCTACCGCTTGAGCCACATCCCCAGCCCACTGATTTCTGACCTTTCATTAATGCCCATGTTAAAATTTAGTAGAAAGGAAGCTACTGCTTATCACTTTGTGCTTCTCCTGACTCTGCAGCCTCAATTTCCTGCACTTCTGTAGTTGGATTCTCCATTTGATGCTCACGTATATCAGTAGAATGATATTGTGCCTGTTGGGGATAACAAGCTTCCCAGTTCCTTTATCACATATTTTTTTCCATTTACAAATTATTGCAATATGAACTTTAATCTTTTCAAGATTATTTTTAGATCCAACTGAAATAACCTAGATAAACTTTTTAAAAATTAAACCCATAATTCACCGTGGTACCTTCTCATTATGTTTTGTTATTTGCTTTTTTGAGCCATAACATACTTCAGTGTTCCTTCAGCATAAATGTTCTCTATATAAACATACATTCAGAAGTAAACCAGTATATATTTTTCTGGCTTCTAAAATGCTCTGATGCCTCTGCAAATTTAAGTCTTTCACACAATCACATATAAAAGCTTGTTGCGCTGTCACTCTGTAACTCAATGAAATATTAAAATTAGTTAATTGCCTGATATTTCCTGCTAGAGCATTTTCTCATTTTATATCCAGGCCTCTTTTAATTCCAGGAAAGCTTTGTGGTAATTTCCCTACCAAGTAGAGCAGGAATGCCTCTCCTGAAATGGACTAAAGATCCAAAGAATACAGAATAATATACTACTTTAAACACAACCCCCCATTAGAAGCTCTGTGAGCACACCTTCCCTTCTTGTTTTTCTTCCTTTCTTTTTTTATATTTATTTTTTTTTAGTTTTTTTAGGTGGACACAATATCTTTATTTTATTTTTATGTGGTGCTGAGGATCGAACCCAGTGCCTCACGCATGCCAGGTGAGCGTGCTACCACTTGAGCTACATCCCCAACCACAAATCAAGTTCTTTTTTTGGTGGGGGGTGGGGGTGGCACTGGGGATTGAACCTAGGGCCTTGTGCATGTGAAGCAAGCACTCTACCAACTGAGCTATATCCCCAGCCCTAGTTCCTCTTCCTTTCTAATAAAAGCTTCTCTAAAAGTGCTACGTTGCTTCAATAAAGTTAGAGCTCAGATTTGGTTCTAATCACAACCAAGTAAGAGGTTTTCTGTATTTCTTTTCAAAGAAAATTTTTACCTTTGCATATAACTTATGAGGAAAAGCCAATACAGGTCTAATATTGCAAGCCCTCAGAAAGTGAATTTTCTGTTAAGAATCAGGATGAGGTTTATGATGAGTAAATATTACAAGAATTTTTCAGATTATAAACCATTGAAGTAAAAGCTCAGTGTCACATTTTGCATAGATTCTGGCTAGCAGTGGAGGACCTGAAGAAAAGACCTATTCGAGAAGTGCCCTCAAGAGTTCAGGAAATATGGCAAGAATTTCTGGCTCCAGGAGCCCCCAGTGCCATCAACCTGGATTCCAAGAGTTATGACAAAACCACACAGAACGTGAAGGAACCTGGACGATACACATTCGAAGATGCTCAGGTTGGTACACAACAGGCCTCATGTCACAGAAGCTCTCCTGGACATGGACAGTGGTGAAACTTTCGTTTTATTTTCATTCTTGTTGGCAGTTATTTTTAATATTTTCAATTTAGGTGGTTATATGCAAAATAACTCTCACTGATCTAGAAAAGAACAAATGTATTTTAAAGTAACTATTTTTTTTAAATCCTGGGAATTTTTTATAAATTTGAATAGGTTTTTATAAGAAAATTTCATGAAGAAACATACTTGAAGTATTTGAAAAGTTTTACTTTATTTTCTTCCTTATTTGGTACCCAGTATTTCAGTAAACATTAATGGTGACCCCCACCTTGGTACCATACATTTCTGTGTCTTCAATATGGAGATTTTGAGATTCTCACATGCCTAGATTATTCAGTATTTATGAATGGTCATTTCAAAATTTGCTTAACCTTCTGTCAAACAAATTTTGTCTTTGCTGAAAAAAATTAAATAAGAGATCAGGCATTTGTTAATTTTCCATCTACAAAAAAGGAAATTGATTTTAACTTCTAAGATAAATTTTTGGTGTTCTCTTCTCTGAACCTTAGTTAGAATTTCTACTTCCTCCAGAAAAGTATTGGTGCTTAGAAAGAAAACTGAAAAATAAGAACATGTATGCTTTGTAACTTCTTCTTTTGGGGGAGGGGGGCACTACTGGCATTGAACCTAGGGCTTTGCACATTCTGAATAAGTGCTTTACCATCGAGTCACACTCATGGCCCCTACTTCTTTTAAAATGAATATTAGCTCTGAAAATTTTCTTGTTTTTAATATTACTAACATAATGAACTGATAGTGAGATACACAAATGTTCTTCCTTATTTCTATTCTTGGTAGAAAATAACTTTCTTCTTGGCTCTAGTTTAAAGAAATGAACCAATGTGTAGTAAAATAACACAAATTTTAACAACTAACTGAACACCCCCATCCCACATGTCTCAGCCATGGTCTCCTCTGTAAAAATAATGACATTTTATAGAGACACATGACAGAGAGCAGAATGAAAATTCTGGTCCTAATGATCACTTCCCTTGTGATTTATCTTTCTTTAGGTTCAAGATAAAATGTGGACATTTTTCTATAAAATGTTTGGAATGCCCTTCCTGAAGTCTTTTTTTTTTTTCCTTCCTGAAGTCTTAAACAGAATCTTTCTTAGTTATCTGTGTCATTGAAAAATATTCTTCCTTAATAGGATCCCCAATAAAATGAAAAGGAATATTCATCTATAGGAAACATTACTACCAGATCTTAAGAGTCTACTTTTTTCACCAATTAAGCTCAGATATTTAACTCGTGTGTATGTGTGTGTGTGTGTGTGTGTGTGTGTGTGTGTAGCCAAATGTGTGTTATCCTGTTGTTGAGATGTAATATTAGAAATTTCTGCTATTATGTGAGAAGAAATGTGATGTAATGGTTAACAATGAAGACTCTGGAGCTAAATTGCCTGGGTCCTGATCTGAACTCTGCTGGGTAACATTTTAGAAATATTGCACATCTCCACACTTCAGTTTCTTCATGTCTTATATGGACATAATATTGGTCACCAACCTCTTTCGGGCTTTTTGAGGATTAAATTGACTAACATAGGCCTGTGCTTGCTAGACGATTCCCTGGCCTATGCTTATGTATATTTGAGCATTTATTGTGCATACCCCAAACTCTGCTAAGCATTTATCATTCCTTTAATCCTCATAACAATAATATATTATAAATTAGAGAATTAAGAATTGGAGAAATGAATAAATTGATCTAAATTGTAGTTGTTTATAAGTGGTTGATCTTAAGAAAGGCAGTATCTGAATCCCCAAATGCTTAACTTCAAAACCAGGAATTATTTTCTACTTTTAAATAAATTCCAATACACTTCCAAATTTACCATGTTCTAAAAGCTCAACCTTGGCTAGATCTTGAGGTTTAATCATGACAGTCATTTAGTGATTTCTGAATAACTTCAAATTATTACTGGTGTGTTAAATGAAAACCAAAAGAGTCATTTTTAAAAATATGTATTTTCTTCAAAGAAAAGATTCAGACATCCAGGTGACTCTCAAATAGCTTATATATTTGACTGATATTTCTCTAGACTGGGAAGACTAAGGAGCATTTAATCTTTCTTGAATTACAACAGACCAGAGCAGAATCATCCAGGAATAGATCAAGTATGAATCAGATGAATACAATTTTTCTTTGTTTGACTTCTTTTTCTACCAGCATTCATCACTAAAAATAGAATGGGTACTGAGAGTGTAGCTTGGTGGTAGAGCACTTGCCTAGCATTTGAAAGGCCCTGCATTTGCTGCCTAGAACTGGAAAAAGAAAACCAAAATCGAACATTGCAGTTTTATTGCAGATGAGTGATCTGATATTTACCTAATCTTTCTATGCATGGGTGAGAAAAAAAGAGAGTGAATTTGGAGACTTAGCAATTAAGTATCACCAAAAACAAATTTTTTTGGACTTGAGCTCTGACCCAAAGTAGGTGTGGATGACAATTTTCCATGTAATTTGTACCAAGGAGATGATTCATCTGGACTGTCTGTATCCTCCCAGTAAATGCGGAGGCCAAAGGTATCTAGGATGATTACTCAGTCTTGACTTCACAACATCTGCTTCTGGCCTGGAGTAATTTTAAAAGATAGCAGACTTATTTATATTCTCAAATATGCTAGGTATAAATCAACAATGTGATTCAAAGTTATTTCATTACTTCCCATTAACCATTAACCAGATTCCATCTTTAAAAAAGCATGACTGGATGTGATTTTCCTCCTCAGTAGCTCCCAAACCAATTAAAACATGTATCCATGAATCAAATAATGAATCGGAAGATATAAATGTCCTATAAACATAGGTATTTTCATTAGCATTGTCATTACTATGATTAGCTGCCACTAAATTTGTTCTTTAACCACATTTTATGTTTTTATCATAATAGTTCACTTTTCCTGAAAAATAATAAAAAAGCACCTCAACCATTTTATCTTTTCAGGAGCATATTTACAAACTGATGAAAAGTGATTCATACCCACGTTTTATAAGATCCAGTGCCTATCAGGAACTTCTACAGGCAAAGAAAAAGGTATTGGTTCTTTCTTGAGCTAGTTCTCAGTTATAATTATTTGGACTAATTGCCTCTGCTTGGCCCAGGGTATCAAACTAATGGTAAGTGAACATACTTCAAGACCCTCCCCTAATCCTTTCATTTTATAAGGGCCATTTAAGTTGTTTTTGTTTTTGTTGGTTGTTTGCTTATTGTATTATTTTTTGTTTGTTTCTGCAGATGTTCTTGCTTTATAAAATATATGAGAAACTGTTTTCATGTTTCATGTTAATCTTCTACATGCCTAGTTTAAGGAAATCAAATATTATAATAAATAAAGTAACAAGAGTCAAAAATTTGAAAATGGCTTTATTTGGAAAGCTTGAATGCATGTTCACAACTAAAAATAGACCTACTTTTTTCAATGATAGCTGCCAAAATGTAGTTATATTTTCATTGTCTCTTGGCATTTATTCCAAATTACTAAGTATCCCTGTGATGAATTTTACACCCTTTAAGATGGTAGCCAAGCACATATGGAGAGAGACCTCATTATTCAATTAATGCTTCTAATCAAAGTCTTACTGTTCATAAGTCCTAATGTGATCAATATAAAAGAGTATACAACATAAACATAAACATTATTCATTGCTTTTTAATGTTAAAATAATCCATAACTTATTGAACTTCTGAGATTAAATTATACCTTGTGTAATTCATGCATTTAGTCTAATGAGATTTTTTTAAGTGCATTGTTTTGCATCTGGAAATAGATATTCTGTGTGCCCTGTCCAAATACAGCAGACATTAACCACATGGAGTTGTTTAAATTTTAATTTTAATTAATTAAAATTGCATAAAATTCTAGCCAAATATCAAGTGTTCAATAACCAAAGCTAAAGGTTTAAGGATCAGGCAGTGTTGAATAAAGTTTTCATCCTTTTGGAAAGGTCTATTCTACAGCAATGCTTTACAGATTTAATAATGTTATCTACAAAAATTTAGCCTTGACAGAAAATTATGAGAAAATTCCAAATACATAACATGAAATTTTCGAATACTTAAGCTTTGCAAATGTCTGCATAAAAGCTTCACATATTTTCTTAATTTGATTTTACTTGGAATCATTCCATTTTGTTTGCATAAGAGCTTTTGGTGTTTAAAATAAAAGCACTAATGAAAACAGTGCCCAGATCCTGTGGCCAAAGGCCTCCTTTGGCAACTCTCCTACCTTCGGGGGCCTGTGATTTAGAATATGGACTTAACATTGCATCATTTCATCATTCTGTCTTTTTCTGCTCTGTTTTTCTTGCTGCTTTTTTTTTTTTAATGTTCCCTTACTTCCCTTCACCCTACCCCAACCCACACATATAAGTCTGGAAACTCAATGGATCGCAGAACATCTTTTGAGAAATTTGCACAGAATGTGGTAAGTTTTATTTTTTGAGGAATTACAAATCATTAAGTCCAATGAAATTTTTGCAGCTTTCCTATTTCTAGAGCCATTACCAACCATGCATTCTTAGATGTAAAAGCAAAAGTATTGCCTTTATTCAAATAGAGAAAATCATGCTTATCTTTCTGTCCCAGCCTTTTGTAGAGTAGATAAAGATGTCACACATGAACTATAATTTGTGTCAGACTAAGATTTGGAAAGAAGTGTGCAATATGATATATAAAATGAAGGAACTAAGAATTTTTCTTTATATTTTTGTTCCATGTATTCTTGTCCTTATTAAAGATAATGCATGCATTTCTACATTCTTACCTTAGCTCTTCCTTAGGCTTAAAATATTAAGGACAAGAAGTGTTGCTGGGCACAGTGGCTCACACGCCTGTAATCCTAATGACTTGGGAGGCTGAAGCAGAAGAAACGCAAACTGGAGAATAGCCTCAGCAACTTAATGAGGCCCTAAGCAACTTAATGAAACCCTATCTGAAAATAAAAAAAATAAAAAAGGTGGTTAAGTGTTCCCTGGGTTAAATCCCCAGAAATACCCCCAACCCCACCCCCCCCAAAAAGAACAAATGTTCTGTGCTTTCTACCTCTGTGGCGAGACTTGACATGAATGTTGGTTGGTGACAAGATAACACCCCACCACAGACCCACTAGCATGCCTCTCCTGTTATTTATTTTTCATGAAGGTGTTTGCATAAATCATTCAGGAAACCAGTAGCTTTCCCACTAGAGTTTTCTTAGTTCCTTGCGATGTGTTTTGGTGATATATATTTGTTTGTGGGATTCTTTTTTATTTATTTATTTTTGTATTGTGCCAGTGCCTTTGGAACTTTCTGACGTTGTATAAGCTCAAACTAAAGCCTTCAACACATTTATTTTTATAGGGCAGAAACATCCCTATTTTCCCATGCCATAAAAACTGTACACCAACACTGAGGGCCAGCACTAACCTGTTATGAAAAGAGGTAGAAAAATCTTGGTTTATACTCAAGTTTGTCTGCACTGTCTGTTGAGTTGTGTGGTTAGCTCCATGCTGCTGTGTGTGTGTGTGTGTTGTGGCTTTTGCTGTGATGGCCAGTTCAGTGGAATTATGTGTGTTGAAATATAAGCAAACTAGATTCAACAAAGATGTGGTTTTTGTTTTCCGTTTTCTTCAAGGATCTTTGTGGTGGGGAATGTCAGTTTATTTTACTTTTGAATTATCATTGTGACTGTACACAGAGTATTTGAAAGGCTTTAAACAGTAATATATATATATATATATATATATATATATATATATATACTGGACATTTGATGTGACTGCATGAATTAAAGGGATGGAGAATTTGAGATTCCAGGAATTGATCATACTATTAACTTAATAAAGTTATTGGAATCTCTGTCCCTTAATATAGAATTTTCTTAAATATGCCTTATAAGTCACCATGCAGATAAAGAAAATATCAAAAAAAATTCCCCTGTGATTTTTCTGAGAAAAGTAGCTACAACATATTGCAAGGTACTCTGTGTATTGTTTAAGAATTATTTCAAATTACTCTTTTCCTAATGTGATGTTGAGAGAATACTGTTCGTGAAATTGGAATGGAGGTTTCTGTGATATACTTAAAAATTAGTAACACAACTTGGGAAAGATGGAAAACAGGAAATAAGAGGCTTGTCTTCAACTTCATTTCAACCCATTTCCCAACTCTTAAAATAGTACCACATTGTCACATACTGCAAACCTTAAGAAAGAACCTACAAGAAATAAGACGAAATCAGGGTTAATCAACCACACCTTCAACCAAAATTCATACAAGTGCCAACTATATTACAAACATTGTGTTATATGTTGGGAACATGTGGAAGGAATAGACCTTGATTGCAGAGACACCTAATAGAACAACAAAATACTATGATATACAAGGAAAAGATAAACTCCATTTGTTTTTTGGGTGGGAAGAGAGGGGTCTTATGTAATCGGAGAATTCCCAGAGGAAGTAGCATTTAACTGGATGAATAGGACTTCACTAGGCCAAAAAGAGACAAAACTCTATTTAAAAGAAGTTGGAGAAAGGCTAAAAGGCAAAAGAAAAGGAAGTTGATTAACATTCACACACACACACACACACACACACACACCCCTATGCATACAACATACAAATACAACATACAACATAGAAATAACATTCAGAAAACCTTCATTTATTTTTTCATCCAGGAAAATAAAAAGTGACATTTTTCACTGAATATTGTGTTTTCATATAGTTCTGAAGAAGTGAAGAACATCAGAGAAGCTCTCTGAATTTCCCTGTTACAGTGTTCTTCCCCTATTATTGTGACTCTTAGGGTCTGCAGTGGTCACAGGATCCCTACGCATCTCTGTACTAGGTTCAATAGGACCCCTTTGCAGAATCAATAGAATAATTCAAAGACAACAAAAGAATGGATGATTTTATAATAAGGAGATAGACACAAGATAGAGTTTACATTAAAATACCCCCATGTGAGGATCACCCTGGTAGACACAGGGAGGCTACACAACAAGGACAGTATCTAAAACAGAAGTGGAATAGGGAAAATATGGGCAAACCACATGTGCAAGTATGTATGGAAGGAATTGTGGGAAAATATGATAACAACACACATTCATGGGTACATGCATTAGGCTCTGCTGCAGGATTCTGTATTATTTAAACTAATTTAACTGAATCCACATGCTAACTCTGCAAGACAAGTATCATTACACTCATTATTTTATCCATTGCATAGGCAAAAAACAAAAAAACTGAAAGTTTAGGTGAGGTACAAAATTTTCCCAAAAGAAGCCCACACTGATCCAAAATTTATCTTGTTCCTAAATTCTTTCTCATTCTGCTCATCCATCCTGCCGCTCCTTGATGTTCTTCCAACCACTATAAGATAAATAAATCCTGTCACCCAGTGATAACCTCCTCTGAAGCTTGATTCCATTTCAAGTTCATGCCTTTTTTTAGGAAGCTTATTTATACGTTTCAGTATAAGCATTTCTATAACCTGGGAAAATTAAAATGTTATCATTGTTACAACCTGGGTCATAAAAATGACATCCAGAGTTAAAAATTTTTTTATTCCAATTTTTTCCGACACACTAGTGTTACCCAAGTTAATAAACTCCTACTGGCATAGAGGATAATTATAGCAAATAGCCAAGAGCTACATGGCATTTTGGATAGTCCAAGGACTTCCATCCCTCCTTGTTTCTTTTGTTGAGTTGTTGTTTACATACGCAGCAATCCTGGTGAAGCAGGTGTTCCCTCGTTTTCACAAATGAACAAATGGGGGAACAGTGAGGTCAGGTCACTCCACCAATATCATTGAGTCTTGAGTGTTATAGCCAGGCCTGGAAGCAAATTTTTCATATTTAAATCCATCACTCTTTGTACATTACTTTTATTCTTTCCATTATGCCCAAAACAGGCAGGATAAGAATAATTCACATTTGTATAAAGCCTTCACCTTGGCTTATTGTCTTGAAAAAAATTCTCATTTCCTGTGACTTACTGTCTTATTTCTCTATTTTCTTTGCCATTGAAGAACGTCTGTCTTTCAAAGGTTACTCTGTCCTTCATTCACATTAGGTTGACCTCATTCTCTTATGACAAAGTGCATGTTCTTTACTAATTATAAAACCTGTTTTCTTCCTCCTTCACCATCATCATATCCAACACCATTTCTTCCATCACCAAATCATCATAACATCTGTTTGCCGCATAAACCTTATAGAGAAACAGCAAATAACGGGGATGCAGGGAAGGATTTATCAGCCATGTCTTCTATCAAGTGCCAACTGTATGACTCACCTCTCTTTAGTTTGTGTGAAGAGGAAATTAAGTCAGCTTGGTTTTTGGCTAGAAAACTAGGAGAGTAGAGACGAATGTTAGGGAAACTTCACGTTGAACTTGTAAGAATTCACTGATCCAACCTCTTTTGGGGAACAGTTTTCATAGAAGGCAGTCATCTACAGAGCCTTTGAAAGAATCAAACCAAAGCTCTGATGGCCTTGTCTGTTTCCCCTTTGTATTGGTACGCTTCTGCTAAACTGAAGTGCTCTGAGCTTTTTAGTTGTGTTCTGCAGACTGCCATGAATCACCAGAAATGGTGGACAACTCTGCAAGAGAACCTTAACAGAAAGAGTAGGTTGACTCCAAAATGACTGTAAGGCATATAGGCCCATTAGTGTAGATAAAACTATGTTGTAAAATCAAATCCGTACTTACCTCTATGACCCAATAAGCTAAATATTAGAGAAACAAATGTAAATATAAATCTCATAACCTGTTTGAAGTATTAAAAAGACACAAAACTTTTTTTTTATTTCAAGGGGGTTAAAACAAATTAAATTATTTAAGTCCATTGTGGAGTCATGGATAAAGATATAGGCTTATTAGGCAGGTTTTTTTATGAGTAGTAAAATGTGATAAAATTAACTTGGGCCTGGGGGTTTAAGGAGTTTTATTTAAATTTGAAACTAATTTCACATCTTCTTCTGATGTGACTTTTTAGAAATCATTTAAACTGCTGAAACTCTATTTTTCCATCTATAATCTCACTACTCATTTATGGTTCCAATTTGCACTTAAATATTTAAGAAACAGGATTATTTATAAGTATTCTTTATTATTTGAAGTGCATTGTAAATATTTTCCAGATAATGTCATATTCTCTCCCATGATTTTACTTTTTAACCACAGAAAATTTCTTTGAATGAATAGACTTGTACATTTTTCTAATCCCCTATTGATGGACATGTAGTTTTTCCCTTATTTATTTATTCATTGCTATTATAGATCTAAGTATAATAAACATTTTTCAACTTAAATATTGATTCTCTTCTAACAATATAGTCATAAAATTCAGTTATTTGGTTAAGTATGATGCAGATTTATAAGGGAAGAGATATCTATTTTTCATCTCCCGCTCATCTTTACTTTTATGGAGACTAAAGAGTATACATCAGAGGAGAAAAGTGGAAAACACACTTTGCATTACTGATTTCCAAAACTACTTGTGATACACATTCATGGAACACTTCCCCTTCTAAGTGATTCTTGATCTGTGAAGAATTGTAGTCACTTTTTTTTGGCAGAGGGAGCTTATGTTGTTTTTAAAACACTGTCAAAGACTAACGATTGTTTCTAGTTTCTGGTCAAATTATTTTTAACTTGCTTTTTATTAAATCTAGCATAAAACTTCCTTAATGACCACCAAGATTATAAACTAGGAGGCACCCTTTTCATCTAATGTAACCAATCCCCATGAATAATACAGATGCCAAATTTGGAAACACAGCCCCAGAGCAGCTATAGAGCCATGCTAGGAGCAGCACTGTGCTCTGCTCTGCTTGTGTGGTCCCCTAGACTGCCCATCCCTGACACAATTGGGCTGGGTCTTGGCTTCTGTCTAGGACTGAGCCATGACCCTCCTGGTTGAGTCCTTTGGACTCTGCTGTTGGGCGTATAGGCCCATGAGTGTAGGTAAAACTATGTTGTAAAGGAGCATGGAGTATCTAAAAATAAAATGTATAATCTTACTATTAAATTTGTTCACTGTGAATGGTACCACTAGAAAAAATTGATCAGGTAGCCTAGGATCTACTCACATACTGTATTTACATCATGGTTTTATGTACATACCACTGTACTAGTTCTAGATCATTCACTTATCAACATATATAAAGTTTCGATAATGTGACAGGTTATATGCTACTCTTATGTATTTAAAAAGACAGCTTGTTGGGTTGGGGGTTCAGCTCAGTGATAGAGCTTTTGCATAACATGTGTGAGGCCCTGTGTTTTATTCTCAGCTGGAAAAAAAAATTGTTTATAAAGACAACCTGTGTATTCTTACTTTCATTTCCCATGATATCAGTTTCTACCACAATGAAGTAGAGACAAACCTTAGAGTGTTTGAAAAGGTCATTTCTTAGATTGTATATATACTAATGAAGTTGCAGCACGGCAAGCCCTCCAGGAGGCTAGTCAGATTCTTGATCTACATAAACACCCATCATAATGAGCTTGTCTGCTTCACGTAAACATCCATCATAGTACACAAACATATTGGGAACCCTGAAAGGGAAAGTTCTGATTTCCCCTCTATGCTCCGTGAATTTACTTTAAGGATGATTTTGTACATATTCTTTTCCAGTGAATTGCTGTGGATTTTAATGCTTGGGATTATAGGTATGTTAAAATATACACAAGCTACATCAAAAAATTCCTACAGCACCTTAAATAAAAATAATTTATAAATCAGTCATTGGATTTGCCCTCCAGATATTACCAGCAATACTGAAAGTGAGTCTACTGAGGGATGAAGTATTTTTTCCTCTTTCCTCTTGTTATAGACTTGAAACCCATTGCATCTATCATTTTGTTGTTGACAGATATGGCTGTCCATCTTATTTTATTGAAACTGGTTGTGGTGATAACTTGCCTGAGAAAACAATTTTAGTTTCCCTGCAGCATGATGTAAATTGATTGGTGTGAAATGTATCAGATCAGGTAGCCTAATTTAATTCAGATGATATATTTTCCCCAATAGCATCATTAGTTTTTAAATTGTCACTTACATTGTATAATCTGTGAATCGTATAGTGGGTTTTGGCCATGGAGACTCAGTGCATCCCTGAGGGTTCCTAAGGAATGCCAGTGAGATGTCAGGCAGACAGCCCCTAGTGGGAAATGTCACCTTTGATGCTACATATGCCAGAGGCAGAAGCTTAAATAGCATTTCCCAAAGTATTCTTTAATGAATATGAAGCCCCAAGTTTATGGTAGCAGCCAAGAGACCTCAGCTACAGACCATCCTGACAATTTATAGCCCAGTGGCCAATGTAATTATACTTAATTTTTGACCAGCAGAGACCAATATTAAAATAGAGTATGACAGTTATCGAATTTTTAAAACACAGTCTCTAAACTGCTATATTGTTTCTTGAGAAAAAGAAAAACGTTCAACTGTTACTTGTTTTACCTCTTCATATAGTAAACTCTCAAGAGAAAACAGGCTGAGCACTATGGTGCATACCTGTGATCCCAGAGACTTGGGAGGCTAAGGCAGGAGAATGGCAAATTCAAAGCCAGCCTGAGCAACTTAGTAAGACCCTGTCTCAAAATAAAAAATAAAAAGAGCTGAGAATGAATGTAGCTTAGTGGTAGAGCAGTGTTTGGTTCAATCCCTAGTACCAACAAAAAATAAACAAATAAAGCAAAACAAAAAAGAAAAAATTTCTATACATCAGGTACTTTGTTCTCTGAAAATATATAGACAAGACATAGTCCTGCTCTTAGGAAGCATATACCCATAAGAGGACAGACAGGGATGCTACTAACTAATACACCTAAGTTGGTTTTCTCTTGTTAGGAAAGTTAACTGTCCAAGAAACAGAACTAGCTTCCCAGTAGCTTCTAAATCATGATGATTTCTCTTAAAGAAACACAGATTCACTAGAGATAAGCAGAGATAAGGCCTGAGCAAGAGACCTGCCCAGAAACTAGGCAGGAAGCTAGCCCTTTAGGAGATAACATAAAAGTGACACCAGAAAGGTCTGAGAACCCAACAATTCACACAGGAATTCTGTGGAGATTTTAAGTCTGAAGAGCAGAGCACAGAAGAAGGTAATCAAGGATACAGGCTGAGTTCTGCATTTATACATGGACCATCTTGATATGTGCAGTAGATGAGAATGGAAGGCAGGGATAGGAGGACAAGTTTTCAGGATCAACAGCTGCTGCTAGAGAATACACATTAGATGATAAGGACAAAAATCTGGGTGGTGAAATAGGAAGAAGTCAAAGAGGAAGACTTGGAGCACCGAGAAAATTACTAGAACATTATTAAGTCAGATATATTGGAAGAAAACAGGAAAATAAACTTCAAACTGTCTCAGAGATCTTAGGAGTTATATTATACAACAGTTAGCACAATATTTTGCATTATCCCTTTGATTTTATTTTATTTTTATTGAATTATTACTCAAATATGATCTAAACCCCATATTAATGTACAAAATTGTAACTGCATAAAGTAAAAAGATAAGGGAGTATTTTGTATGCTTATTTGATAGCATAAGCACTACAACTTTGGCAAAGTACTTTGCATATAGAAAACTCTCAATATAAATCTCACCTTGGTGAATTAAATGTCACTGAACACAATTGAAACAAGTCAGAATTTTATCAATGGTCTAAGAGCAATCCATTCACATATTCTTTTTATAAACTTGTTTTATGTAGCCAGAAAAAAATATCAATGGAACTTAAGTAGATAAAAATTGGACTTATTAGGATGTCAAATTTAATTTCCACTAAAAGTAAAATCATATAGTAATTATTTCTAATTATGACTCACTTACTAGGCAGCTCTATATCATCACCAGGCCATCTATTTCTCATTTTCTCTTTCTCATTCTAAAGCCACATGTAATATCTTATATGTTCATCATCACTCCTTTTTGAAACATTTTTCAGAAAAGAAAGTCAACTTTAAACTAATGACAAGATGTGGATGGCAATTTTCACTGTTCCATAATCTGTGCTAGTACTCAAAGCAGGTAACATTAAAACAGCCAATTGACAATAGCTAGGAAAAAAGTCATCTTTCTCTAAATCACATAGTCTATAAGCATGGGTATATTATATGTGTATCTGCAGATACCCTGCTACTTTTTATATGCTGTTGGAATATACGATGAACTCAGATTAAGCCAAATTCCATGTACCCTGCACTGCATTTTGATGGCTGTTATTATTTTTCAGGATCAGGACTTAAGAGTAATAAGAGAAAACACTGAACAATCCCAATGTAATAATTATACTTAATTTTTGACCAGCAGAGACTAATATTAAAATAGAGTATGACATTTATTGAATTTTTAAAACACACAGTCTCTAAACTGCTGTATTATTTCTGGAGAAAAAAAAATGTTCAACTGTTACTTGTTTTACCTCTTCACATTATGCAGATTTTGCTTTGCTCCCCGATGCCAACTCCTGCCCCTATAATAGGGATTGAACACCAAGCCTTACACCTGCTAAGCAAGCACTCTGCCACCAAGCTACATCCTCAGCATTTGGCTTGTTTATTAAAGATCTTTTTATTCCAGTCTATTCTATCAGCAATTTAAAAATTACCTAGTAAACATGGCTCAGTTACTACAAGGTCAAGTAATAATCACCCATTAGCAAGAGTGTTCACTTGAAATATACATATTAATATCTAGCAAGATCATGTTATAAACTCCAGAAGGAAAAGATTATTGGGAATTCTTTCACTTTTCTAATTTTAAAACTTAAACGTACTTTTGAGGAGATATTAACAATACTAGTATTTTTGGAGTTTCAGAATTGAAAAGGAACTTAGAGGCTCTATTCCCCCAGGCTGAATTGCATTAATCTTTTCTGTAGGCTCAATGCCAAGAGGGCATCCAACATCTGCTGGCTCCTAATTTTCAGAGATATGACACCTGTAGACAGCAGAGAAATCCATTCTTTTAGAAATGCCTTCTTTATTTTCAGCAGTCTACTTTTCTGTAACTTCCAAGTATTGATCCTAATCCGGCCTCCTGGAGCCATGCAGAATCAGGCACACCATCCTTGAGATGACAGCTGGCGAACTATTTGAAGGTGTGATTTTCATTAGTTCCCACCAAGTTTTCTTTTGTTTCTTTTTGTTAAAATCTTTAGTTCACTGTTTTTTTTAAAGTGTGTTTCAACTATCCATACCTCTAAATCATCAGGGGTTTGGAAAATGCAGATTCTGGGTCCTCATAACAAATAAACCGAATTAGAATCATTCTCTTTCTTTCACTCTCTCTCCCTCTCCCCCTGCCTCCCTCTGCCCCCTGCATTGGTTATAAGCTTCTCAGAAGAATATGTGTTTAAGGGACATGACCTACGTAGAAGTATTCCACTCTGCTCTCTCCTGGACCCCAACTATCAGAAAGTCCAATGAAGTCATTTTCTGGTGGAATCCAAATATCTCATTTTTAATCAACTCTCAGTGATGTTGATGTTGCTACTTTTAAGATCACACTTTGATAGCTCTCTCAATGTCTGTGCTAGTTATGGCCACAGGATTCTGCAACTTCCAGTAGAATCGTATGGTGCTAAGAGTCAGTTGTGGCTGAGGATGTAGCTTAGTAGTATAGCACTTGCCTGGCATGTGTGACGTCCTGAGTTTGATTCCAGTACCACTACAGAGGAAGGAAGGAAGGAAGGAAGGAAGGAAGGAAGGAAGGAAGGAAGGAAGGAAGGAAGGAAGGAAGGAAGGGTGGGAGGGAAGGATGGAGGGAGGGAGGGAGGGACAGTCAATTGTGTTTTTTCCTATAACATAACTGCTTATAATTGAATTTATATATTTATTTTTAGTTTATTAAAAATTATATAAGCTGTTGAAATATGGGTATAAGAAGAAAAAAAAATCTGAAAATTAAGCCAAACACTTAAAAAGACTTGATAGAGTGTCTTAAAAATTGAAGTTAAATCTGAGTCTTACATTGACTAGGAAAGTGAATTTCTAATATTTTCTCATTCATTAATTTCCTTTCTCTCACCATCTTGTTTACTTACTTCCTACATTTGTTCTAGTTCATCAGTAGTCCTCCTAAGTGATAACTGAGCATAATGCCCTAGATGTAACTCAACCAATATGAAATGAGAATATCATCTCCCTATGTGTCCTATACTTTTTATAATCTAGCCTAAAAAAAAATTGTCTCAGCTTCTCCACCTTAGCCTCCAACTTTAGCAAAATGTGGAGTTATTTGGAGCTTAAATGAAGACATTATTTTAAATCACTAACACTTGTTTCTGATGTGCTGCTGATTTCCCCAATCTTGTGGTTTACTTCTAGTTAGCTTTTTTTTTTTTTTTTTGGTGGTTGTTGTTTATTCATTTTAGTATAAATTTGGTTCTTCACCTTTCTTTCCGCTAAATTTTATCTTGTGATTAAGTTTCATAACTCCTTTTTGTACCTTTATAGAACTATTTGGAGTATCTCTTTGCTACCCAAGATAATGAAATTTTAACCAAGATAATGAAATTTTCATCGTGTATATCTTTGATCAGAATTCCATCAGTTTAATTGTTCAGATTACTGATTTAAATGCCATAAAATACAGGAGGAGGACAGAAGTCCACTGCTGTAATAATTAGTGCACTTTGAAGATAGTTGTTTTGTTATGAACTGCATCTTTCTCTGTCCTTAAACCTAGTAAACCCTTTTTCCTTTAAATGTAAATGGGCATGTTCATGACAGATAAAGATCTAATACAGTTTAAAGTAGAAAAAAATTTTTTTGCAAATAAATAATCACAAGAGCAAAATACCACTAGAAAGATTATCAAAGGACTTAGGCAGTTTTAACAGTAGACACACAAATAGTAAGTACATGAGAAAACAAAAAGAAAGCTCATTATTTTTAATAGACAAATTTCACTCAGAAACTAACATTAAAAATATACCTGCAACTAGGTTATTTTTCTTTGAAAATAAAAAATTAGCATTGAAAAGGAGAAAAAAAAATAGGTGATCTCACACCCTGTTCCTGGAAGTATGAATTGCTGTCACATTTCTGGAAGAGAATTTGACAGAATATGCTAAAAGGCTCAAAAATCTCTCTCTTCAAGTCAATAATACAACTTCTTGTAATTTAATCCTAAGAAAACCCAGATGCTCCCCAACATACAAGAATGTTCATTGCATCACATAATTACCAAATATAGAACACTCTCTGAATGTGCAATAATTGTGAATTTCTTAAATGTATCAAGGCATAACAACTAGTGGAATACTATACAGATATTAAACATCAGATTTCAGAGCGGTGGCTTTCATTTTTTTTAATGCCACCCATATTTGATCCACTTGACCAATATATTTTATGTTTGTGTGTGCACTTGTATTATATAAAACATATACATATATATGTATAAAACTATGTATATATGTGTATATATATAGCACTTATGTATGTTTATATGTGTCTAGAACTAAAAGAAATTTTCACAAGCATTGCATTAATGCTTGTGAATGCACCCTGATATTTTCTAATCTATTCTATAATATTTAATTTTTTAGTAATTATTGGTTGCATGTTACATATGTATGTTATTCATAATATTATTGACAGTATAATTTCAATTTGGCTAAAAAGAAAACCCTTAAGAACATACATTTTTGTATAAGAAGGTAAAAATATATAAATAATTCTATTTCAATAATATTTATTTCTTTGTATTTTTTCTATCTTTTTCTTATTTTCTATAAAGGGTATATATACTTTTATTTTATTTCTATTTTTTGGTTCTGAGGGTTGAACTGAGGGGTGCTCTACCACTGAGATATATCTCCAGCCCCCTTTTTATTTTCTCTTCGGTGACATGGTCTTGCTAAATTGCTGAGGCCATTCTGGAACTTGAGATCCTCCTGCCTCAGCTTCCCGAGTCACTAGGATTCCAGGTGTGCACCACCACACCTGTCTGTGGGAAATACTTTTAACTAGGGAAATCAAAGTGTTTGGCTTTGCTTGTTCTTTTCCAGACCATACAGGAAGCTATGTATGTTAATAAGCTATTTAATTTTAGCATGCAATACTAGATTTTTTTCAGTATTTAACATTAAGTATACAAGTTTCGAAACTAGCTATAGAATCTTTTCTTTTTGCCTTTTTGTTAAATCTCAAAAATTTGAGCTTCTTTTTAACATTGTAGGCCCTAATACATTCTCAATAGTTTTGCTAAAATTATTACTATGTTTCAATAAACTCACTCCTAAGTTCACCTAGAATAATCAGTTTGATTTAAATTAGTGAAGAACTTTCCAAACACCTAGCCTAAATTCAATTCTGTCTTACCATCTTCCAATTGAAAACATCCAGATTTTGTTAGGCAGTTGCTTAACACATAGGATGTCACCAATGTCCCCACCCCTTCCTCACCCTACCATGTGTCTCTTTTCCTGAGGTAAAAGTTACTTATCCTAAGACATATGAGTCTCATTACCCTTGTTTCTAGTGATTTATTTTTGACATAAAATTTCCAATCAAGGAGTTCAACTCATGCAAACAATTAAGTACTTATTTGGGAACTTCTATAATATTAATGTTGTTTAACAGCTAACAATTGCTTCAGCAGGCCAGGGGACTTACAAAACAATACAAGACCATGTAAATGCCCTAGTGCAGATTCTTGGGCAAAAAGAGTTTAGAAAAGGAAACTTTAGAATTTAGGAGTCAGTTTGAAGTCTTCAGCAAAGACATGGGTAAGAAAGTCTCTTTTCAAGAGTGAGTAGAATCTGAACAGGTATGTGCACAGGAAGGAGACCCTAGTTGAGAAAGCAGCAGGTGCTAAGGTCAACAAGAACCATTTTTTCAGAGTGATAGTAGGCAGTTTAGAAGCCCAGAGAACCCAGGTGATGAATAATTTTAAAGTCTACAAGAGTATTTATCAACATGAGAGCTAAAGAACAGATTCTTTAGTTCAGTCTTTTATGTGTATTTGCTGTTTCTGGTCCAATACATCTCATTACCACCACGTCATCAGCTCTTTAATTCCATAGCTGTAGGGCTGAGCATCTGGTCAGACCATTGAGTCACGTTAATAGCAGAAAGGCATTGACAAGAGTTTCCTTTTCTTTTTTTTTAAATTCAAATTAGCAAAAGTGTATTTATTGAACAAAATCAGGAATTGCTTGTCATAATCAAGAGCATTTTGATGAGGGAGAATCATGATGACAGGCATTGAGCATTAATTGTTAAATCTTTAGCTACATCTTGTGCAGCACTGTGCAGTCTGCAGGCCAAATTCTCAAGGTCTATTGAATGTACTGTGCCCAAACCAGTTCCAGCTCTGCCAAGTGAAGTGCCATACCAAGCTCTTTTCACTGATTACATTATTTCAAAATAAGGAAAGTCAAATTAAAATGCAATTGGTGTGTTTGATAATTTTGAGTTTCAATTACACAAGATTTTGGACCTCTATTTAAGGAAAGTTGACATCAGGTTGGGTTTCTAATATTTTAATGTTATCTCCCCACCATGTTTGGTTATCAATTCAGGTTGCATTGACACAAAATAATGCTTCAGAGGTATTAAATACATTACTGACATTATATCCTTGGTTGGTATAATTTCATTTACATTCTCTTTTTAAAGTCAATATTTATTTTTGACTTTTCTTATAGGTTACTATTTCCCCTGTAATCTATTTCTTTTAAACTCTGATAGGAAGGATTTAGATAGTCATTCATGTAGTTAAAAATAGATACTGTTCACACAGAATTAATTAATTATTGTAAGTAATTTGGTTTAAAATGCTATTGGTAAGGTTTTTGTTCATGTTAGCCCTTTTAGTTTCTAGAATTAAAATATTGGAATTAAGCTATAAAATTCTCAGGTTCTTCAACTTAAAATTGGCAGGGTATATAGCTATACAGCTTGCAAGGAAGTGCCCTGAAAATGACTGTTCCCTAAGGGCTGACCTGCAGATTTGGGACCAGTACATGCCTGCCTAGAAGAAAGGATCAGTGTTTTTATTTTAGAACTTTCTAGTAGAGACAGCAATGGATAACACACATAACAATAGTTTCTTTATGCCTTAGAATCCGACTGAGGTATTTTTCCTTTCCATACATGAACTGAGCATGATATGCAGATGGTTTGCAAATAGATCCAGATTTAGATCTTCAAAATTGACGACCTACTGGATAGCCATGCCATTTGCTTTGACCCCAGTGGGTCACCTAAGTTCCTTTTATTATTGGTTATACCCAAGTTTGCTTTTTAATTGTCTCAGTACACAAAACCAATATCCTTATTGCTTAGTAAGTCCATAGATTTTTGTTTTGTTTTGGTTTGGTTTGGTTTTTTTTTGGACTCTGTTAAAATGTATGCACATGTTTTTCCATTTGTGCTCATTGTTATTTTATTGTCACAAACTCCCAGGTGTATTACTATAGGCCTGTACTTCTGTATGGGCTTCTGTGAAAAAGTTAATTTTAAATATTTTTTAGGATAAGAGCCGGTCAACCAAACTTTTACCACATCTCATTTCTAATGAAGTACATACGAGGGCAAGTACTAGTAGTTTTTATGACTTGTGGATATTTAAGGAAAAAAGCAAAACTGAAAAATATAGAAAGAGAACTCTATTTCTTTTTATTAAATTCAAAAAGTGACAGTTGTTTCCATAGTCCAAATATAAAACAAAACAAAATCAAGTTTCAAATGAATTCCTATTTTAATGTGACCATTTCCCAGTGAATCAAATCACATCAACAAATAGTTTTAAAATAAGTAGTTTTACATTAGCATCTTTCCCCCAGCCTTCTACTGCATAGAAATTCACTCTTTTGCTCCAAACATATGTACTCCCCTTCATCTCACAGATGGCTCAGTGAAAACAAGCCCTTTTTAAATGTAAATTATTCAGGTATGGTAATGTAGCTTAGTGGTAGAGCACTTGTCCAGCATGTGCAAGGCCCTGGTTCAATCTCCAATTACACACACACACACACACACACACACACACACACACAATGTAAATTATCAGCTTCAGAATAAATATGTATACACACATATACATATATATTACGAGCACAGCAATGACAGTAGACAGTAGCAAATATAGGAATTAGCATGTAAATATGGAAAAGTGCTTTTTAATTTCAACATTTTTAATTGATTTATTGCCTAGGTTTGGGGCAGGAAAACAGTATAAGTTTAGTTTTCCATTCATTAGAAATTTTCTGCCCTTCTCAGAGTCAGAACAGTGACTTGGGTCTAGATGTCCTACAAATAATAGTTGTAGACATAATCATAATAAGGTAATGGCCAACATAAACTGGGGATATAGAATGTTCTAATAATAGTTTCCAGTAAAATGAGTCTTCAGAATAAGATCTTAAAATAGGTACAATTATTATTTTAATTTTATGGATGAGGAAATAAGCATAAAAATGAAAGCAGTATCTTAGCCCCCTTGAGCAGCTATAATAAAATACCATAGATTGAATGGCTTATAAACAACAAAAACTTACTTTGTACCATTCTGAGGTCTGGAAGTCTTAAGATTTTGGGGTGCCAGCAGAGTTAGTGTCTGGTTGAGACCATCCTTCTTTGTTCATAAGTGACAAGTTCTCTCTGTGTCTTCTCACATGGAGGAGCAGGGTCAACCTAGTTCACTTGGGCCTCTCTTCTAAGACTATAACAAGGCAAGGAATACACCAATTACTTTTTCTTTTTTTCATATTTCTTCCCATAAAGTGACTAAAGCATAGCCTAGTACAAAATACCTTCACTAAACCTTGGCAATTTCTACTGTCTTGCAGAAATCTAAGTTTTGAACACTTCTTCCCAATCAAGAGAAAATTTTGCTTAGTTTTCAGTGGTGCTGTTCATGTCAGCAAAAAGGGCCTTTATCAGTACCTGTAAGGTATATAAAGAAAGTGTTTTGATTATGAATTATGGAATTACTTATCATATCTTTATGATTATAGAATTATTAGTCATTTCCTTACCATCATATTCTATGCACAAAGTGTAGCTGAAGTTTGAACATGTTAAATTCTAACACTTTAAGGTGATGGTTATAAGAGATGGGACTTTGGGGGAGCTAAGTCTTCATGAATAGGACAAATACCCTTATAAAAGAGGCACCAGGGAACTCACTTATCCCTTCCATCAGGTGAGAACACAATGAGATTGCACCAGCTAGACACTAGAAGAGAACAGAAATATGCAAGAATCTTAATCTTAGACTCTAGCTTCCAGAACTGTGAAAAATAAATTTCCAGTTTGTGAAGCCACCCAGTCTATGGGTTTTTGTTACAGCAGCTTGAAGAAACTAAGAAAATGGCCCTGAGTCATGATCTCTTTCTCCTCATCACCCACCCCTTTACCAAAACATGAGCCACATTAGGTAGCAAATCAAGATTGTTCTAATTATAGTTTATTACCAAAATACTATATTCCTCAAAAACTCTCTTAATTTTTCCTTATTGCTTTATCCTTTGGGAAGCAAAAGAATCAATTAAATAAATTAAATGACTCTTTTTATATTAGAATGTATAGAATTAAAAATGAGCTGGGCATGGTAGTGTATGTCTGAGTTACTCCAGAAGCAGAGATAGGAAGATTGCAAGTTCCAGGTCATCCTGGGCAACATAGAAACTTAAAATAAAAACTAAAAGGGACTGTGGATGTAGCTCAGTGGTAGAGAACCCCAGGATTCAATCCTCAGTAAAACATACACGCGCACACACACACACACACACACACACACACACACTGGACATGAAATAGAAACCACCAATCAACAACCTATATTCTGATAAAAAAATGTCAAACAAATTCCTATCTTCCTAGAGTATTTATAATTAACAGGAACAATTTGGTTTTAAAATTTCAAAAAAAAAGAACAAGAATATGTACTCAATGTATCAGAACAATATGTGGAACCAGAATTATATCATATTTTTCTGGGGTTAGCATTAGAGGAAGTCAGGCAGGAAAGGACAGAAAGGTGGTAATTGTATGAAACAGGGAATAGACCTCTGTCTCTAGATGTACAATTAGCATTTTTTCCTCCATTAACTATAGAAGGTTGGGGATAGACTCAATCTTGAGTTTCCACCAATCACATTCTCAAAGTGCATCCCCCCTTTATTTTTCAATATTTATAAATTCAACAACCAATTCACAGAATGCATTTACATTATTATCCTTCAGAGCAGCTTACTAAGATTTATTGTAATATGTTTCTAACCAGTTGGGAACCTAGGTATTGCCTCATTGCTAAGCCTCGATGGAATGTTTATGGACATGTTTTATGATTTGCTAATCTGTGCTGTGAAACCATCAGTCTGTTTGCAGTGGGAAGGAGGTGGATGAGGGGAGGGGGAGGGAAAATCATTTTGTTTGATGTGTTGGTGGCAGAAGGGAGGGGAGGAAGGCTCATCATGATGTTTGAACTAAGATGTACTTAAAAGATTCAGTTTTGAGGGCTGGGATTGTAACTCAGTGGTAAAGCACATGCTTAGCATGTGTGAGGCCCTGGGTTCAATCCCAGCCCTACAAGTAAAAAGGGTTCAGTTTTGACCCTTGCAAAAAAAAAAAAAATCCACAATAAATGGATACTACTAGTAAGCAGGTTTTCAGTGATCATCCTTTATTTTCTTTCTTTTTTTGTTTTGTTTTGTTTTATATTTTTTTCCTCAGGGGAAGTCTCTCACATCCAAGAGGTTAACAAGCCTTGTTCAGTCTTACTAAATGGATCATCTTGTAGCATGGAAGCAGACTGGAATCATTGCACATACTTTGTAGCTTGTCATTGTTACCTGGATCAGAGGACATTAGACCAAGATGTTGCATGAATGAAGGACCTGAATTGTTCTATTTTGTGTGCACATTAAGGCATTTGCTATCTCCAAGGGACCCTATGCCATCTCGATGCCTCCATTTCAAACTGTTGTCTGCTTTCTTCCTCCTTCTATTCTACTAAGCTGGATCTGTGTCTTTTCCTTTTTAGCAAGTTTAAGTAAAGTAAAACTATTTTTTCCCTTTCTTTCTCTTAAAGCTTCTGCTAGACACACAGTTCACTAAAAATTCAGTCATTCACAAACTGGAAGAATTGTAAAAGAAAAAAAAATAACATATATCAATAAATATACATATGGCTTCACAATTATTAAACAATAAATTAGCACAGAAAGTTTCATGCCACTGATGTATTCAAGTCTGAAACAAGCTCATGTCTTTGTCTGATGTCTGTACATTCTCAGTTAATGTTTCTTGCATTTATTTTTATACCATATTTAAATAAGAAACACCTTTTACTCCAAATGTATCAAAGTTGAACCCTTCTCTGTAAATTTGTGTATGTTTATATTGTTGTTTTATCTTTCATTAAAAGATGCAGAATCTCCTTGCTTTCGCAACTTTTCTCTTCCATACAACAGTAGAAGAAAAGTATGAGAATGCATTCAAAGTCATAGATTTTCAATTTAGACTATCAATTTAGGCTAAATTTCAGAGTTTCAAGAACAACTTGGATGGTTATAGCAGCCAAGAGCAGATTGAAAGTCCTTCACCTCCAGGCCAGTCCAGACCAAGTAGATTGTTTTTCTCCCATTGAAAAGCAACACAAATTGGTCTTTCACATTTTCAGAACTATTTAAAGATGACTTTCTGCCTTGCTATGAATATACATTTCTATGTTTTACTAATTAATATTTCTGTTAGAGTTAGGCTTAAGTGTGACTTCTCAAACAGGAATTGATTTTTTAAGCACAATTCTAAAAATACCTATGGTCAATGTTTTTCTTTTTTCTTTTCTTTTTTTTTTACATTTTTTTAGTTGTAGATGGACACAATATCTTTTATTTATTTATTTATTTATTTATTTATTTATGTTTTAATGTGGTGTTGAGGCGCAAACCCAGAGCCTCTCATGTCCTAGGCAAGTGCTCTACCACTGAGCTAGAGCCCAGCCCATGGTCAGTGTTTCTTAACTTTCTGACCTTACATATTCTTTTGAGAATAAGATATAATTATTAACATGTATTAGGTGCCTGTCGCTGCATTATGGACTTTACATAAATCCTCACATTTTATTCTCACAGAAGTCCCTTAAGATTACTTCTGCAGTCTTGAGAATATTGAAAAAGAGACAGGTCACGAGTATTGTTTGAAGTCACACAGCCAAGTGGTTGGGTAGAGATTAAAGTGAAGGAAAAATAATCTTTTCCTTCTACCCTTTCTAGGTTCTCAGCTGGGACTCTGTAATAAAAGACAGATTAACAAGAGAAAAGCATCCAACTTTACTTAATAGAAGATTTACATGATGGGAGACCTCATAAGGAAATGAGGACCTGAAGAAAATGGTTGAACTTGAGTGGTTTTATACTAGATTTGATTAAAAAAATGAAGAGTCATGGAAAAAATATGATGGGATAATGGGATGTGACCTAAGGGTGGTGGGGGGAGGGGGGAACCCAGAATTCAAAACTTGATTGTTCAGATTCCTCTCAGCATTCCATATTCATAGATAAGGATGTTCCTGTCCTTTGGGTTAATGGAGGGCATAAGAATCTTATGACCTGACTCTGGAAAAGGTCGGAGAGTCTTTCCCATACCTGCTATTTCTAAAATCCTTCAGAATAAAATGCTCAATATGTCACATGATTACATGCTCAAACATCCCACCAGCAAACATCCAGACAGTATGACTTCAGGGCCCCTTATACACCTGTCCGTACCTCTTACTGTAACAGTGGTCCACTTTATGCTTTGAATATAGCCCTTGCTGCTCTGTCCCTAAGGCTTATCTTTTTTTTTTAATTCTAATTTGTTACATATGACAGCAGAATGCATGACAATTTATATTACACATATAGAGCACAATTTTTTCATATCTCTGGTTGTATACAAAGTAGATTTACACCATTCGTGTTTTCATACATGTATTTGGGCTTATCTTAAAACAGATATGTTTTCTCCTCTCTCCCAAATTAACAAGTGAATCACACAGACTGAACACCTGGAATAAATTACTTCTTTAAAAACCCTCTGCTCTCCCTGATGGGCAGAATCAAGGCCTCTGGGACAGGAGTCTCCTGTGCTTTTTGTTTGCTAGCAAAGCAATAAAACTACTTTTTCCCTTTTCTCAAAATTGTGTCCTCATTATTGAATTGACATCAGAGACAAGGACCTAGCATTAGGTCAATAACATTACTTCTTTTGGTAAAACTGTGCAAACCCATATGCACTCTCACATAGGAAACACTTGTGCTAAATGTCAAAACATTCTCAGACTTAGTCCTGGAGCTCATCCATGGACCCTGGGTAAGAAAAAAAACTCACTTCAAGGGTTGCTTGCATCAGTAACTCAAAATGTTGCCCAGCCAGGAGATGGGTCTGACCTCTTTGCTTCTGCTTATACCAAGACATTGCAGGCTCTGGCTATTTAAAAACAAGATTATTAGTGCTCACTAATTACTATCCATAAATTCAAATTCTGAAAAAGTTTTACCAACATTAGTGAAAAATCAGTAGGGAGTCTGTGAAACTAGTCTATAAAATTGTCACAAAATGGGAGAGACTCAATAGGAGAAATTTGTACATAGGCTATAACCTAAATACTGCAAGTAGATTAAGAAAGATTTAATTTTATGCTTACATGTTTTTTTAATAAAGACTGAATAAAATTAAAATTAAGTTAATGGACTTTCTCCCTTAAAAACACAATTCAGAATAGTCTGGCACAGATGGGACTGAAACTAGATGAAGACTCTAGTTAATAAAAACATTATTTAAAGGGAAACAGTAACCCTCTTAGGAAAACATGGTTTGTAAATAATGAGACTTGAACTTGAAAAAATATGATTGGCAATTTCAGTAGTTATCTTTCAAAAAATTGTCACTCCTTAGAAGTCCATTCTTATTGGCAATTCCAAGTCATGAATCCATGCAGAGATGAAAGAAGAATGACAAAAGCCAGAAGAAAAGGGAAACTCTCAGGCAAATATCTCTATGTGAGAAACTCCTAATAAAACATTTACTCAAGTTTCTGGATTCAACTACATAAAAACTGTAATGACCTATTTGACTCCATTTATTTGCATCTAAATGATAACTTGAAAGTTAAAAAAAAAAAAAGTAGTTTTGGAGTTCCTTGCTTCAATAAGCCCTCAGCAACTGTCTCCCACCCCACTCTAAAACCATTTGATCTATAAGGCATAGAATAAAAAAAACTCTCATGTTTCTACTAAATATAATGGCTGTTCAGAAGTCTTTATCTTTTTTACCTTTAGACCCCCTTTAAAGTTATCTTCCAATGACCCAGAGTTTCTATACTCACATTTCAAAAATATTTAATGCATACTCTAAATTGCATTGAATGGAATTCTCCCCTTTGCAGTATTTCAACAATACTTTTTGTGGATTTGCAAAGAATTATCTACTTGAATCAGAATAACAGAAATGTGGCCAGCCACCATATCAAAATTATATCCTGACAGGTTCCCAGAAAATAAATGAACCTTCCCTTGCTGTTGTATTACAAGTATCTAACGTGATCTTGTTAACTCAGGACTCACATAGCTTTGTCCTCATCCTCCTGGCTGAGTGCTTACTTCTCTTATATAATGGCTTGCAAATAATATTGGTGTATTTATTGAGGAAGAAACAAATAGTAATTTTGGATAGGCAAGTCTTGGCTACTACCATGGTTTTATTCCATGTGGCACATGTGCTGATTGTTTCTATAAATAAGTATGGATTTGAAAAAGTACATACAAGTATCTCAGGTTTGTTGTAAGACCATGCATTTGCATCTTTTCATTGGGAATTTTATACTCTAGAACTCACTTTTACAAAGGCACCAAATAATGTATCAAACATTTAATGTTGTTATCTAAAAATCCCATTAAAACAAAAATTTGCATATATCATTGGATGTTTAGGGAAGTTTCCCTGGTGCTGAAATATAATGTGCTCATAACTTCATTTTCAAAAAGGTCATTAGTGGCTGGGTAGACATGAATACTTCTTGATTAATAAGTTGATTCATAAATCTTAATGTCTTTATTATGTTATAAGACCTTAAGTATTTCACCCTTGTTTGGAAATCCAGTAAATCAGAGTGCATTTAATATCATCCTAAAGGTTAATAACATCTAACTCCAGTATTTAAAATAATGTATGCAAACTACCAGGCACAATTATTGCTACATAATTGGTAAAGAAATAATGTTCATATTAGTTTTTTCTCTTTCTCCAAAAATTAATCTTTATAAAAAGATAAAATATGTTTCCAAATACCCTTCCCACCTGGTATGAGTCAAGGATGAAGTTCACGAAACCAAAACTGACTGGTGAATCAGTATATCAGAGACCTCAAGAAAGACTAAGAGTATAGGCAGAAGTGATGGAAGGCTGGGAACAAGATAGTGTCAATAAGCCTTTAGGACCAAAAGTGCTGATATTGGGCTAAGAGAAGGAGACTATTCTAAGGCAGTGGATTCTGGAAACTCCTCACCTGTGTAGAATGAAAAGTCTTAGGGGAACAAAATCAATCTGAGAGTAGTTAGTGGTAATAGGGCAGGGGTGAATTCACCTGTGTTAGTTTGATTTCTGCCAGTATGACAAAATACCTAAGATCAACTACTTATAAGGAGGAAAAGTTTATTTTGACTCATGGTTTAAGTCCAAGGTCATTTAACCCTGTCACTTTGGGCTTGTGACTACACAATACATCATAGTAGGAGAACATAGTGGAAGAGGATTATTTGCCTCATAGTGGCCCAGAAAAAAAGAGAGAGGGGGCAGGGGCTTGGATTCAAATATGCCCCCTTCAAGGTCATACTCCCAGTGACCTAATTTCCTCCTCAAAGGTTCCCACCTCCAAAGGTTCCACCCTCCCAATGGCAACAAAGATTGGTCATCAAACATTTAGCAGATGGGCATTTGGAAAACATTTTTGATTCAAACCACAACACACCCTGTCTTTCTCAGTTCAGGGCGTCCAAAGGTATTTTTGTCTGTACCCAAAATATAAGTACAGGAACTTCTTTCTTCTCTACACACAAGTTACCAGGGATCTCTCTAAGTGCATAGGGAAGATGGTATTACCCCACAGGAAGACTGAATGATTGGCCTGGGAAGTCTTATAGACCTATAGCCTATTGATCCCAAGATGTAATGGCTGGGATGTTTGTATGAGCTCTGAAATCCAGGATGGGCAGTGGGTTTAACTCATATGGTAACTGAGCATTTGGCAGGTGACATAGTAACTCAATTTGTCATGTAGAATATCCAGAAACATTGCCTCAAGTCCACAGATTTTGAGTTAGCTCCATGGGGAGGTACAACTAGGTATACAAATACATTCCTCACATGCAATTTGGTTGCAGTTTACATGCCCTGACCCTTTGACCTGCAAGCAAATTACTGACTTGAAAAGCAACTGCATTGCTCATTGTCTGTCCCTGACCTCCAAACATCTCCAAACTCTCTAACTGTGTCATGTACAAAAACCATTTTTGTACTTCTTTTTCATAGTAAACCTTAAAGCTAATAGCACAAGAGTCACTGGGAAGCATCTCAGCTTCCTCTGGAATACAAAGGTCTAATATTTAGAAGGGCACATTAATCACATTGTGAAAATTCCCATTCTTCAAATGGCAATGGTTTTAAAAGTTTTGAAAATAACAAACATGTACCTTAAATAAGAAGGCAATTTTCTATAAGGGCATAAACAAAGGCTTCATTTGGTAATTTTCAGAAAATAAAATCACTTGATATGGAAATAAGGCATAGATCCAAGCAGAATGTGCAGGAGCAGTGGCCTCTCATCTCTTATAGTTGTAGACTCGGTTAACACTACCTTCCAGTAGCTCAGGGTGGAAATACAATATTTTCCCATGAACAGAGACTATATGGCCTTGCACACTTTCCATGGTCACTAAAGAACTGAGCCATTTCCAATGACCAACGTTTTCAATGTCATCCTCCATACATGTAGGGAAGTGGGGTCATCACATTATCAGTGCAGAGCAGGAAATATATTGCTTATGCTGGAGCATTCCCTGAGCCTAATACATACATGATAGCCTGGGCCTGAGATACAGGCAATGAGAGAAACATGGAGAAAATGTGTGGAATGTGAGCTCACAAAAGAAGAATAGTTCAAATGCTTATAAAGATAAACATTGTGAAAGATATTTGGAAGAGGTTACACCAAAGGAAATTGATTAGATCAGATCAATCTGAAAAGTATCTCAAAATAAGTATATTTAAATTGTTAAAGTGATAGAAGATGAACACGTGAAACAGAATATTATAGTTTGGATCTGAACTCTACCATCAAAAGCGTCTGTTAATGCAGCAATATTTGGAAATGAAATGTTTGGATTATATGAGTTGGAACCTAATAAGTCCGTCCTAGTTTGAATGAACTGGGTGATAACCATAGGCAGATGGTACATAGTTGGTGGAGGTAGGTCACGAGGTCATGCTCTAGATGGGTGAATCTTCCCTATGGTACTTTCCCCTTCCTTCTCTCTGATTCCCAACCCTGGCCAGTAGCTAAGCAACTCTTCTCCACTGGGCCCTTTTACCACTGTGTGCTTTTATATCCTGGGCCCATAGCAATGGAGTTGGCCAACTATGTATTGAAACCTCTGAAACCGTGAGCCCCAAATAAACTTTTCCTCCCCTAAATTGTTCTTGCTAGTATTTTAGTCACAAAAACACAGAAACTAACTAGAACACGGAAGAAGGAAGGATATTTCTTTAAAAATTTACACCTTATACACACACACACAGTGAAAATTCAGAAGATTAAAGGTAGAAAATAAACAGAAGATTCCAAGTAAGTACAGATAAAAACATAAATTTGATCAACATTATATTTATCTTTGGAAATTGAAATGTCAGAAACCAACACAGAGTTACTCTGATTTTAGAATTCTATATCCAACTAAAGAATATCCAAGTATAAGGGTTATTTACTGGCCACTTTAGTTATGCCATGTTCTAGACAGTTTGCCTCAGATTTTCACTGACAGAACCAGCAGTGAATAGATTCTATTCAGAAAGAAAAAGAAGACAGAAATCTAAAGAATAATAGATGGAAGGAAAAATCAGTAATAAGCGATGTAAACCATAAAATAATATTGTTATAGGTCTGGGAACTTCTGGGAAACTACAGCAGCATGAAGGCCCCTCTCCAAACCCTGGTTCTTGAGATAAAGTCAGAAATATTCAGATGTCACTCAGAGTAACAGGCAATAAGTTGGAGTTGGCCACCTATGTACTGAGACTTCTGAAACCATGATCCCCAAATAAACTTTTCCTCCTCCAAATTGTTCTTGCTAGGTATTATAGTCACAAAAAACTGATTAGAACACAGAAGAAGCAGAATACACACACACACGCAGTAAAAATTCAGAAAACTAAAAGTAGAAAACAAACAGAAGATCTTTCCATGAGATGGGAAAGAGGAAAGAGGGACACTCAAGGGAGAGAGTGGGTCCTCTCAGAGAGGAGAGGGACTACAGATCTCTCCTTACTTAAATTTTATTAGTGATCCCAGAGAAGTTTCCAAAGAGTCCCGCAAATGTCTACCTCTTGGCTTTTGACTGACAGAGGATGACCTCAGACTTTCAACTCCCCACTGTCATGACAACTCTAGGTCAATTTGGCCCATGCTGACTTGTTCTAATTTGGATTCTTAAACATAAATTATTTATAGATTTTAAAGTTATAGGGAGTTATCCTTATCTCCCTGAATTCCAGGATCTGGTCTGTGAAAGAGTCACAAAGTCTTCCTCTTCAGGGTAACTTGTACTCTTTTTAACTTTATTTTGAGCCTGTATTTTTCCTGCAGATACCAGGTAGTTTGCTGAGGAATGTGACATAACCTGCCAAGACAGGCAGGGCTGCAGGTAAATTTCTTCTTGGAAAAGAAAGTATGTGGGGGTCAGCACAGTGGGCCCATTTTATAAAATTATTCCCTTAACCTCTTATTCCCACCACTTATCATGACCCCTATCATTATGAAAGATTCTAAATGTGTATTTTCTATTTAAAATATTACTAAATTAAATATCTTTAGTTACAACCTGGGAAATAAATTTGAAAACTGGGAGCTGGTATCATAGGAGAAGCGGTGCCCCTGAAGAAAGGTCTGAGAAGTTTCCGGAAAGAAAGGGAAACTGGACTCAGTCCCAGCAGGATACTTGGCATATATGGCACAAAAGAATTTCAGCATGTACCAGTCAAAAGCATACAGAGGAATTTATTTAGGAAAGCAGAGGCAGATTCAAGAGAGAATGTAAGCAATTGAGCGTGACAAGCAGCACCCGCTGGGATGAGGTATTAATATTTATAGAGGGACTGTTACTGGGGATGGAGTAGAGGCAGAGTTAAGCAGTTTCTTGCCAATTTTCCTTGTGCTTGTGCATTGCACCCTCGTGTTACTTTTTCTTTGTGGGGATGGGAATTAAACCCAGCAGCTCGTTATGACTGAGCTACAACCCCAGCCCCTCCTTCTGTTTTTTTTTTTTCTTTCTCTTTTTTATTTCCTTATTTATTTTATTTTATTTTATTTTAGACAGTGTCTCACTGAGTTGCTTAGAGCCTTGCTAACTTTCTAATGCTTTTTTAAGTGAGGACACAGGTCAAAGGCATGAGCTGGTTTGTTCAGGAACTGAAATAGTCCGTGGGCAGTTTCTGACTTTGAATGGTTCATGAGTGCTTCCTTTAAGACTCAGTATCTCCTTTTTTGTACCCCCAGCTTCCTATCTCAGCAGGAGGAGCGTGGAACAAAATACTTCAAATTTATTTTATTATTTGTGAAAAGAAGTATAGAATAATTTTATATTTAGCTAGAAAAAAATGTTTAAATTTCTGTGAACCATGCAATTATATAATACAGAATATAAATAGGAAATGGAAAATATAACTCCCTAAACATATAAAAGGAACATGATAAAACAAAGAAAATTAGAGCTATATAATTAGAAATAACAAGGATAAAACAAAAAGCATATTAAGTGACAAACACAAAATAATATGAAAGAAGGCTGGGATGTAGTGAGGGGATATAGATATATATGTGAGGCCCTGGATTCAATCCCTGGGACCACAAATAATTAAAAGCAATAATAATATGAAAGAAATTAGTTCAAATATATTATCAATAATAATACAGGTGATGGTTTCAAATCATCTCTTTAAAAAATTCTTAGATTAAAAGATACCACAAACAATACTATTCCAAAGGGTCATGTCAGCAAGATGGCTGAGGAGAGCTGCCCGGTGCACTTTCCCTCTACAATGAAGAATCAAAATAAAGAAAAACAAGAACAACAATGAGAAAAAATACAGCTATTTCACTGGAGTATTTCAGGCAGTGTTGAAAGGCTATGCATGGTGGCAAAAAACATTGCAGGTGTGTAGAGATGTATGATGACATTTATAAAGAAGGAAACTAAGAACATAGACCCTACCAACCCATCTCTCACTCTCTTTGGCACTGGGGATTGAACCCAGGAATGAGCACTTTGATTTGCCTTACATCTCCAGTCCTTTTTTAATATATATTTACTATTATTTTTTTTTTAATTTGAAGATAGCATCTCCCTAATTTTTATACCAGGGATTTAACTCAGGGGTGCTTAACCACTGAGTTACATCCCCAGCATTTTTTATATTTTATTTAGAGACAGGGCCTCACTAAGTTGCTGAGGCTGGCTTTGAACTTGTGCTCCTCCTGCCTCAGACTCTTGAGCCACCACACCTGGCAGGTCTCCATAATTGGATCTTGTTAAACTGCCGAGGCTGACCTCAAACTTGTGATCCTCTTGCCTCAGACTACAGTGTCACTGGGATTACAGGTGTGTGCTCTTGTGTCCTGACTGAACCATCTCTTGAGATCAATCCCAAACAAAGAGAAACCTCACTCAGTGGAGAAAGAACAAGTAGGAGGACCCTGGAAGCTTTCTCTCACACCACACACACCTGAAGCAATTGCTGCTGGAAAAGTCTACAGCTCTCATAAACCCTGAGCTCAGTTTGGGGAGCTGCAAGTTTACCACACTACTGCTTTGACACAGAAAGAACCTAGCCACACTGTACCCTCCCCCACTCAGCCTCCTGCACAATACCACCTTGAGACCTTTCCCATCTGTGGTCATGTGAAGGAGCAGAGCAGCTGCTCTCAGAAAATTGGATGATATAGCCCTGCAAAGCACACAGATGGTCTCCCATGAACCAGAAAGCACCAGACCATCTTTTCCTTGAGTGGCTCCCCATGCTGAGTCCCCTGGACAGCAACTGGGCAGCCCCACTCATCCTCCTGCAACCCAAGAAATAGTAAAAAAGCCTTATTCCCCAGACTCCAGCTTGCTACAGACCTGAGAAAGACACTGTCTATTCACCTTCCATCAGAGAAGCAGCTGCTCAGCTACACCAAGCAGGTTGAACCCAGAGTTCCTGAAAATTTACTTACATAGCCCTTGGACAGTGGCAGGTGCATTATCTGGGCTTACTGATGTAGCTCAACCTCCATGCAATACTCAGTTAATGACAGGTTACCCCCAGCTTGCTAACAGGCATGCTGTGTCACATCCACCCATACCCATAAGGGTGACTTTCCCTCCACACAGTCTGCAGAAACTGATAGAAGTCCAACACCTACAGATGGTTGTATTGTGCCCAGAGCTACCAATGAATCTGCCTGTGGTAGTCAGGTTTTTTTTTTTTTCACTGTGATACAATACCTTATGAAGAGGGAAGGTTCATTTTGGCTCACAATTTTAAAGGTTTCAATCCATGGTTGGTTGCCCCTATAGTTTTTCAACCTGTGACAAGGTAGTATATTATGATGGGACTGAATGGCAGAGGAAGCCATTCACCACATGCGGCCAGAAGCACAAAAGAGAGACAAGAGGGAGCTAGAAATCTAATATTCCCTTTAAAGGTGCACATCCAGTCACCTAACTTTCTGCCACTATGCCTACTCCTTGTGTTTGTCAGCTTTTCATTGTTGTGACCAAAATACCTGACAAGAAATACTTAGAAGATGAAAGATTTATTTTGGCTCATAGTTTTAGATGAGTCAGTTCATTCTTGGCTGACTCCAAAGTAGGAAAGATAGAAGAAAGATGCTCAGCACATCACAGCCAAGAAACAAAGAGAGAAGCCAGGGACAGACATAATCCCGAAGGTCATGTCCCTAGTGTCCTACTTCCTTCTGCATTGCCCAACCTGCCAATAGATTTTACTATGTACAAGTAAATGCATTAAATTGTTAATCCATCAAATGGATTGATCCACTGATGAGGTCAGAGTCCTTATAATCCAATATTTTCACATCCAAACACTAACACATTACCAAACACATCAACCTTTTGGAGGACATTCCAGATACAAACCATAACAACCCCTAAAAGTGTCATCACCCTCCAATAACACCAAAGGCTTGAGACCAAATCTTTAACACATGTGACATTCTAGATCCAAACTACAGCACTATCTCACCAAAGAGAAATGTGTCCCACCTAGAAGGGCAATCCTATAACCCTTGCAGTTAAGGCCAGTGAGCCATCTATAGATATTGCCAACATTGATTACAAATAAGCTACATAAGCAAATATACGAAATCACCCAGAACCAAAGCTAAATTTTAAAACAACAAAGAAAGACTTCAAGACTTATAGAACATAATTAAACAATCAAACATTTTAACACATCATGGGTATTCCAAAAGGAGAAGAGAAATAAAAAACATATGATCCCTAAAAAAGGAAATAATTGATGAAAAAGAACTCAACATGAAGAAAAAATTATTAGATTAAAAAAAGGAAATATTGTCTAGTAAAATGATACACTCTGAAATCAGAAATATATATTATATATAAAAGGATATTTAAGGACTTCACCATTCCACTTCCATCATTAAGGAAATCATCCAGACACCCCTGCCAAATTAGTAATAAAAAATCAGAGTTAAACTATAAATAAAATCAAGAGATATTTGCAGAGCATTTTATCAACAGATGCAGAATACATATTCTTTTCATTACCACATGGAGGCTTCTCCAGGATAGACATATTAGGCAACAAATTTTCAAAAAATTTAAATACTCTGATCAATACGACAACACTAGAAGGAATAAGAGAAACTTTAGAAACTGTAGAAATATGTGAAAATTAAACAATACCCTCTTGAATTGTGAATAGGTCAATTAATAAATCAAATAGGAAGTTTAAAAAATTCTTGAAACAAATGAAAATGAAACATATCAAAGCCTATGCAATACAGCAAAAGCAGTATTAAGAGGGAATTTTATAGCAATAATGGCCTACATCTAGAAGAAAGGAAGGAAGGAAGGAAGGAAGGAAGGAAGGAAGGAAGGAAGGAAGGAAGGAAGGAAGGAAGGAAGGAAGAAAAAATGTGCTGGGCATGGTGGCAAATGCCTGTAAACCCAGCAGCTCAGGAGGCTGAGACAGGAGGATCATAAGTTCAAAGCCAGCAAAAGCAAGGCACTAAGCAAGTCAGTGAGACCCTGTCTCTTAATAAAATACAAAATAGGGCTGGGGATGTGTCTCAGTGGTTGAGTGCCCCTGAGCCCCTGAGTTCAATCCCTGGTATCCTCCTCCAAAAAGAAAAAAAAAAGAAAGAGGCTTCTAGGAGACAAGATGTTGGATTAATGGGAAGTGGCTTTTCTCACAGCTCCATGACTTGGGACAAAAACAGTAGAAAAAACTACTTCTCTGTGAGGTAAGTGAAAAAAATACTCCACTGATACTCCATATTGAACAGAGAGTCTTGAAGACTGGGAAATTTGGAGTACATCAGACAAGGATAAGAAACAGAATCAGAGCTGAGCTCTTCTTGGGAGCAGGCAAAATTAACACACAAGGATGGAAAAGACCAAAAAATGTTGGGAAAGTCTTGGCATGGGGATTTCCAGGACTGGAGGGGCAGCCTGTCCAAGGCGAAGCCACAGCCTATTCAGCTCATTAAACTAATGCACAAAAGCCATGGTCTCACTAGTACATAGGGAGCCCAAGCTGGGGATATTTTGGTATCTCTGTGTGATAGTCACACAAACTCAGACTGGGAGCATAGTACTGCTGCAGTCTGGCTGGGCACAAAATCACGAGCCACTCAAAGAGGAACAAACTTTATTTTTGAAACTGCTGCCAATGCCCCGTATGCTCCCAGGAAGATTGCCCACCGACCCATGCAACGTTCTCATGGACCCCAACAGGAAGTCCCTCCTCCGGAATTCCCTCCTACTGCACTTCCCCAACCAATGGGAACTCTCCAGGAGTCCCGCAGCCTGCCAGGTGGACAGCAGGAATCTAATATCCATAAGAATGCAGATCTTAACATAATCATATCATCTCAATGGCTTGCTGGCATCATCTTTCAACCAGAAATGCCATGCATCATACTGCTTGGCTATGGCTCTTAGCATAGTACCTCGATCAGGGCTGTCCAATGCACGAATCTAGAAGATGCCAACTATGAGATCTAAAATGAGCCTAGAAAATTAGGAGAATCTCTGACATGGAGAATTTCTGTCATGGAGACCATTTTGCCTGGGGGCAATACCAATCAGGAAGCCAGAGAAAGCCTGCCCTCCCAGCTCCCTTGAACCAGGCAGCCCACAGGACCAGTAGCAGGAGAATCTGAAAGGGTGGATTGACTGAGCTCAGTGCTTGGAAACATTCCTTGGGAGGCCAAAAAGGGCAATATCCCCCAACAATACAAACAACAAAGGATGGGCTCCCCATTCCCTTGGGTGGTGCCTGGGAGAGCAGTGGGATACAGTCCTAGAAGTGTGATGCTTCATTAATGCCCCCAAACTCCCTATAAACTAAAACACTTGGAACAATACCAGACCTAATCTCTCCCCCCCAGGGGGCGGGTGTCACTTGCATAAATTTATCTCATAAAACCCAGCAGCAACTATACCTTGAAAGTGAAGCTGAAGGTATCTTCCATAGCTCCTCATACAATCCCTTTGAGAAGGGAAGCTGAGAATCAGAAAGACAGTTTGGCACAGACAGCATGCATATACTTTCACTGACTATTCTGTTATTGTTTTTGTTTTTGTTTTTGTGTTTGAATGTGCACTGATTGATACATAATGGACATTTGCACATTTGTATACATACATATTTGTTTCTGCCTTTTCATTTTTAGCATTTCTTGAAGGTAGCTATTTTTCCATGCTCTGTTTTTTGAGGGTTAGGGTTTTTGATTAGTATAGTTTGGATTGATTTTCTATTGTCTGATTCACAACTCTGGTTCCCTTTGTTTCTATTTCTTATTTCTTGCTAACAGCCAAATTCTATTGTTCTTTCACTCTTCCTTAAATTCTTTTACTTCTATGTTTTTCTTCTTCGCCTTCATAAACACATCTTACTTAACCTCTGCATTAGCCCTATTCACCTCTTGAATCTACAAATCTTTTTCTACCCCCATCTTTTCTTCTTTTCTATTAATGAACTCTAACTGGATATGTGTAAATATTCATATCTGTTTTTCTTTTTTCTATCATTTTTGAAGGCAGTTATTTTTCATGGATCTATATTTTGAGGACTAAGATGTTCGATGAGTATGTATCAATTTTGCTCTTGTAATCTCTTATTTTATTTTTTATTTAATTTAATTTTTATTTTACACATTTTTTTCCTCACTTACTAGTTTCTCTTGACTCTCATTCTTTCTTTTCCTCTGCTAACAGCTAATCTCTATTGATCTCTCTTTCACTCTTCCTTTAATTTTTAACTTCTGGTTTTCTTTCCTCCTCCCTCACAATCATCACAACCTACATCACTACTGTTATATCCCTGATCACCATTTGAAATTCTAAACCCTTTTATAAATTTATTGTTTTTTACCATGAGCAATAACTGATCATGTCACTTCTGATTATTGTGACAATCAACATTGTAGATTCTATAGCAAGAACTATTTGTTTTAATAATATAAATTGTTTGCATCAGTTGTTATAATCTGTCTCCCCCTGAACTATAAGATACTGGAAACCTTCAGGGACACTATAAATCCAGAGGGTAGAAACTCTACTGTCTCAAAACCAACTGTTAGATGGGTAGACATACAAACAACATGAAAAAGCAAGGGAATAAATTGCCACAAACAAATCAAAATACTTTAATAATAGAATCCATTGATACCACTATGGAAGAAATGTCAGAGAAGGAGTTTAGAATGTTGATAGTTAAATTGATCTGTGGGGTAAAGGATGATGTAAGTTAGAAAATAAAGGAAGCAAAAGATAACTTCAGTACAGAGAGATTCTGGAGGAAAAGTACAAGCAGAAATAATTGAAATGAAGGAATCAATAAACCAAATTAAAAAGACATTGCAAAGCATCACCAACAGAGTTAACCACTTGGAAGATGGAGTTGCCACAAACAAACCAAAATATTTTAATAATAAAATTCATTGATACCACATTGGAAGAAATGTCAGAGAAGGAGTTTAGAATCTTCATAGTTAAATTAATCTGTGAAGTAAAGGATGATATAAGGGAGAAAATACAGGGAGCAAAAGATAACTTTTAAAGCCTGCCAGAGAAAAATGACAGGTTACAGTTAGGGGGAAACTAATCTGATTCTCAGCAGATTTTTTTCAACCCACATCATTAAAGCTAAGAGGTTTTGGAATAATATACACCACACTCTGAATAAATTAAAAACTTTTCATAATAAACAAAAGTTTAAAAAACTTACAAGTAGAAAGCCTCCCAACAAAACATACTCAGTAAAATATTTCATGAAGAAATGAAAACTAAAAGTGAAAATCAGCCAAGGGAGGAACCACACAAGAAGAATAGGCAATCAAAATAGAAACTAATTCAAAGTAAAACCAGATATAAATCAAAATAACAGGGAATAAAAATTATTTCTCAATAATAACATTGAATGTATATACCCTAAATTAATCAATCAAAATACATTGACTGGCAGATTGGATTAAAAAACAAGACCCATCAATATGCTATCTCTAAGAGACTCAACTCATAGGCAAAGACATTCACAGACTGAAGGTAAAAGGATGGGAAAAACATTCACATGAATCTTGTGAACAAGCAGGAGTTTCTATCCTCAGATAAAGTTAATCAGAGGGACAAAGAAAGCCATTTTATACTGCTTAGGGGAATTATACATCAACAAGAGAGAGCAACCTTAAATATTTATGTCCCAAATAATAGAGCATCTACAAACATCAAACAAACCCTTAACAATTTCAAGAATCAAATAGATCACATCAAAATAATACTGGGTAACTTTCACATGCCTGTCTCACCACTCCGTAGACCTTCCAGAGAAAAACTAAATAAAGACACTGTAAAACTAAAGGATATAATTAATAATTTAGGCTTAACAGTCATGTATAGACTATTTCATCTATTAATGTCTGAATACACGTTTTTCTTAGCAGCACATGGATCCTTTTCTAAAATAGACCATATGTTATGCCACAAAGCAACTCTTAACAAATAAAAAAATAGAGATAATACCTTGCATTTTATCAGATCATAATGCAATGAAATTAATGATAAAATAAAAACCAGACTCAACTATAACACCTGGAGACTAAATATTATTCTATTGAATGACCAATGGACAGCTGAAGAACTAGGGATTAAATTTAAAAATACTTGGAGGTAAATGAGAATATCAATACAACATATCAAAGTATCTGTAACACCATGAAGGCAGTGCTAAGAGGAAAATTCATTACATTGAGCTCATTCATTAAAAGAATGTAAAGTCACCAAAGAAATAAACTAACTTTACAACTCAAAGCCCTAGAAAAAGAAGAATACATCAACATCAAAAGTAGTGGTTTTTTTGTTGTTGTTGTTTGTTTGTTTTTTAGACTATCATGAATGGGATTGTTTTGCTGATTTCTCTTTCAGCTAATTCATTATTGATGTACACAATTGATTTATGGGTGTTAATTTTATATCTTGTTACTTTGCTAAATTTGTTTATGAATTCTAAAAGCTTTCTGGTGGAGTTTGTTTTTGTTTTCTAAAAAAATTTCATAAAATAGACAATAAGTGAACCCTTCCAAATTCATTCTATGAAGCTAGTATCACTCTGATACCAAAGCCAAACAAAGACACATTAAGGGGGAATAAAAAAACTATAGACCAATATCCCTTATGAACATACATGCAAAAATTCTTAATAAATATTGTCAAGTCACATACAAAACACATTTAAAAGATAGTGCACCATGATCAAGTGGGGTTAATCCCAAGAAAGCAAGAATCATGTCATCAGCAAGTAGGGATAGTTTGAGTTCTTTTTTTCTATTTATATCACTTTAGTCTCTTTCTTTTGTTTAATTGCTCTGGCCAGGGTTTCAAGGAGTATGTTAAATAGGAGTGATGAAAGAGGACACCCCTGTTTTATTTCAGTTTTTAGAGGGAATGCTTTAAATTTTTCTCCATTTAGAATGGTGTTGGCCTTGATTTACCATATATAGCTTTTACAACATTGAGATATGTGCCTACTCTCCCTAGTTTTTCTAGTGTTTATTTTGTCAAATGCCTTTTCTGTATCTATTCAGATAATCATGTGATTCTAGTTTTAAGTCTATTGATGTGACATTTATTGATTTTCCTATGTTGAACCAACCTTGTATCCCTGGGATTAACTCCACTATATTATGGTGCACTATCTTTTAAATATATTTTGTATGCAATTTAAATATATTTTGTATAAATATTCAATATTTTATTTAGAATTTTTGCATCTATGTTCATTAGTGATATTGGTCTGAAGTTTGCTCTTTTTTTTCCCCCTTAATGTATCTTTGTCTGGTTTTGGTAGTAGTGTGATACTAGCTTCATAAAATGAATTTGGAAGGATTTGCTTCTTTTCTATTTCATGAAATGATTTGAGGAGTATTGGTGTTAGTTCTTCTTTGAAGGTCTGGTAGAAGTTAGCTGAGAAACCATCTGGTTCTGGACTTTTTTGTCGTTGTTTTTGGTAGGCTTTTGATGACATCTTCAATTTTATTGCTTGAAATTGGTCTATTTAAATTTTCGATGTCTTCCTGATTCAATTTGAGTATGTCTCCAGAAATTTGTTGATGTCTTCAGGGTTTTCTGTTTTATCAGAGTGTAGATTTTCAAAGTAGTTTTCTGATTATTGTCTATATTTCAGTGGTGTTCATTGTGATATTTCCTTTTTCATCATGAATTTTAGTAATTTGAGTTCTCTCTTTTTCTTAATCAGCTTGGCCAAGGGTTTATCAATTTTACTTATTTATTCAAAGAACCAACTATTTATTTCTTCACTTTTTTGTTGTTGTTTCAATTTCATTCATTTTGGCTCTGATTTTAATTATTTTCTGTCTTCCACTACTTTTGATGTTGATGTATTCTTCTTTTTCTAGGGCTTTGAGTTGTAAAGTTAGTTTATTTCTTTGGTGACTTTACATTCTTTTAATGAATGAGCTCAATGTAATGAATTTTCCTCTTAGCACTGCCTTCATGGTGTTACAGATACTTTGATATGTTGTATTGATATTCTCATTTACCTCCAAGTATTTTTAAATTTAATCCCTAGTTCTTCAGCTGTCCATTGGTCATTCAATAGAATAATATTTAGTCTCCAGGTGTTATAGTTGAGTCTGGTTTTTATTTTATCATTAATTTCATTGCATTATGATCTGATAAAATGCAAGGTATTATCTCTATTTTTTTATTTGCTAAGAGTTAAAAAGAGGTGAAAGATCTCTACAATGAAAACTACAGAACACTAAAGACAGAAATTGAAGAAGACCTGAGAACCCAGAAATAAACCCACACATTATTTCTGATGAAAGTGCCAAAAACATACACTGGAGAAAGGATAGCCACTTCAATAAGTGGTGTTAAGAAAATAGTATATCCATGTGCAGGAGAACTTGATCCTTGCCTTTATCCTGTACAAAAGTCAATTCAAAATAGACCAAAGACTAAAATATAAGACCTAAAGCTATAAAAAATAGTATAGGAGAACATATGAAAGATATTTCTGTATGTTGATGAACTATCTACACTCATATGTTAATTCAGCACTATTCACAATAGCCAAAATGTGGAGTCATCCACTGCCTATCAGTGGATGAATGCATTTTTTTTAAAGGTGGTATGTTCACACAATGGAGGTGGGATAACATATTTCAAAACACAGACAGAAGGAATATGTTCCAAAGAACAACGAAGTGACTATTATTCTTAATAACACTGTGTATTTTATCAAGAGCTGGAAGAGAGAAGTTCAAAGAATTCAAACTTAGAGAAATGACAAGGATTTATGCACTTTGTTATATCATACATAGATGAAGTATAATTTCTCATTTTCTGATTGCACATGTTGTATTGGTTTTAATGTAAAAAGTTTAATAAATAAATAAATATAAATTTAAAAAGAGAAATGATAAGGAGAAGGACTAGATGATTATCCTGATTTGATTGATTGGCACATTCTCTCTCTCTCTCTCTCTCTCTCTCTCTCTCTCTCTCTCTCTCCTCATAAATGTGTACAATTATTATTTGATAATCAAGATTTTGAACATTTTTAAAATTTAAAACAAAATACATAATGGTAACTACCAATTACCTAAAAAAAATTAATAAGAATTTAGTAAAACAGTAAATCCTTGATTCTAAATTGATACAAATTAAAATGGAAAATAAGTAATTTATAATGGAGAAGCCTGCTAAATTCTATCTATACAATGTTTCTTCAGAGAAGCAAAATCAATCAGGTATCTATAGACATATGAAAGATGCTTTATGGTAATTTCCTCATGTGACTGTGGAAGCAAAGCAACCTCATGATCTGCTTCTGCAAACTGGAGAATCAGGAAAGCCAGTAGTATGAATTGGTCTTCATCCAAAGACCTGAGAACCAGAGAGTGATGCAGAGAACCATCAGCTTCAGTATCTGAGGGTTAAAAAAAAAAAAAAGGATGTACCAGTTTAAGAGAAGGAGCATTCATCTTTCATTCTGACTTACTTTCTATTCAGGCCTTCATTAATTGGATGAGGTCCTCCTACAGTGGTGAGGGAAAATCTTTACTTAATATACTAATCTAGAAGTTAAGAATGAAGTTAAGAATCCAAATGCCAATCTTTTCAGAAACAGTTTAATAGACAACTACAAGTAATGTTTTACCAGCTACCTGGACAGCCCATTTCAAATTAGACATAACAGTATTTTACTCAAATTCAAATAATAGGACAAATTAAAATTAAGTACCAACACATTAGAATGCCCTGAGAAAAATTCAGCATCATTTCTGTGATATGCCTTCTAAAGATGTATAATCTGAATCTAATCCTGTGGAAACATAAATTCAAAATACAAATCACTGACCTATAACTTTCAAAATATCAAGGTCAAAAATTCAATCCAAGACTGAAGAACTATTTAAATTGAAGGAAACTGAAGTGACACAACAATAAATTATTGTGTGTAATTCAGGGTTGAAGTTTTTGCTATAAAGCATATATAAGGGTAGATGGGAAAGGTTGCTGGTTTTTGTGGATTACATTGTAGTAATGAATCAATGATAATTTCCCTTTGTTGACTGTTGAATTTTGGGTATGTTGAAAAATGTTCTTGTTTATGGGAAATATACACTAAAGAATTTGGGGATAGTAGACTTCATGTCACCAAATTACTCTCACATGAGTCCAGAAAAAAAAATTACTTGTGCTTACCTGCAACAATTTGAGATTGTTTCGCGTAATAAAAAAGGAAAGAAGAATAATTGTTTTAAATAGACCTAAATAGGGTGCGTGTTTGTGTGTATGCTTGTTTTTTTGTTTTGTTTTGTTTTAGAAAATGAAGAGGAATAACTTTACTTCAATATTTCTTTTAGTTTTAAAAGAATTTATTAGTGCACTATAACTATATATAAAACTGATGTATATAATTTGTTTCAAAAATCACAAAGAAGTTAAGAATGAAGTTTAGTAAAAGTGGAAAAATCTCATAAATAAAATAATAATTTTTTGAAGGCATGAAACAATCTCTAACTAAATGATGAAGGGAAATTTTCAATACAATACTCATATTCTTTGCCAATGAATTTATAAATGCAATGTGATATCAAAATCTCAATAAAATTATCTGCAGAACTTTCATCACTTTACATTTATTAGTAGCATAAATGTTCAAGAGTAACTGAGACAAAACAATAAAATGAACAAGGTAAAGCCATTAAATCTTTCATTTAGCAAGATATACTCTAAAGCTATAGTGATTTTATTTTGTTTTATTGATGCGGCTATTTTTTAAAAGTGAAAATATATCTAGATTAAGTGAAAATAAAGCTATTTAAATTTTATAAATAATATATGCCATTCACCTGAGATCATTTTTTCCTTTGAGTCTAAGCCCCCTAGAGTATTTCATCATTTTGTTTTATAATTGACAAAACTTGTACATATTTATGGGTACAGTGTGATATTTCAATATATGTATACAGCATGCACTAGTCAAATCATTTCTTTGTTTAGATCCTTTGATCATCTCTCTTCTAGTTCTTAGTAAAATATATGTTATTGAGAACTAGTTCTTAGTAAAATATATAGTATGTTATTGAGAACTATAGATACCCCATTGTGCTACTAAAACTTATTCCTTCTGTGTTTCCTTATTTGCTATCCCACCTTTATCCATCTCCCCCATCCCAACTTCCCAACCTCTAGGAGTCATTATTCTGTATTCAGATCAACAATGTTTTAGCTTGCACATATAAAAGAAAATATGCAGTGTTTATCTTTATTTTATGTACCACATATAATATGATGTTTTGATATAAGTATGCATGGTGGAATGATTAAATTAAGCAAATTGACACATGCATTACCTCACATATTTTAATTTTTGTTGTTGAAATACTTGAATTTATTCTATTAACAATTTAAAAGTATGCAATATACTGTTATTAAGTATAGTTATAATGATGTACAATAGATCTCTTGAATTTATTCCTCTTATTTAACAAACATTTTATTCTTTTTGATGACTACCTCCCTAATACCCTAGCCACCCAGCCCCAGTCTCTATTGTCTGAGTTCCACCTTTTTAGATTCCACATTAAAGTGAGATCACACAGTATTTGTCTGTGCTTGGCTTACTTCACTTAACATAATTTGTTCATCCTTTGTTCATTCACGTTGCCACAAGCCACGGGTTTTCCTCCATTTTTAAGTGAAAGTATCCATTGTATATATGTACCACATTTTCTTTATCAATTCATCCACATAGTTGATTTCTTATATTTGCTATTGTTAATGATGCTGCGATGATCTTGAGAGCACAGATTCTCTTGGAAACATGGATTTCATTTCCTTTGTAACTATGCCCATGGTGAGATTGCTGGATCATATGGTAGTTCTGTGGGGTATTTTGGTGGTTGTTCTAGAGAAACTTGCATACTGTTTTCCATGATGGCTGTATGAATTTACATCCCCACCAACAGTGTAAATTTCCCCTCCTCGCCACATTATCACCAAATTTATCTCTCATCTCTTTGACAATAGTTATTCTAACAAGTGTGAGGTGATATCTCATTGTGGTTTTTATTTATATTTCCCTGTTGATTAGTGATGTTGAGCGTTTTTTCATAAAACTTTGTATGTCTTCTTTTGAAAAATGTCTATTCAAAACCTTTGCCCAATTTTTGTAGTTTTTTCAATTTTTGTTATTGAGTTGTTTGATTTCCTTAAATATAAAAATATTCCCTAAAACATATTTTGGATATTAACCTACTAAGAGATTATGGTTTGCAAATATTATTTCCATATCATACCTTTTTTCTTCACTCTATTTCTTAACTCTTTGGTTATGTAGAAGCTTTTTAGTTTGATGTAATCCCATTTGTCTATTTTTGCTTTTGTTGTTTGTGCCTTTGGAGGTCATATCCAAAAATCATTGCCTAGATAAAAATCATGGAGATTTTTCCTAAAGTTTTCTTCTAGTATCTGTTATACAAAATTACATATAAGAGGTTGTGAGGGGAATGGGAAAATAAACAAGGAGAGAAATGAATTACAGTAGGTGGGGTAGAGAGAGAAGATGGGAGGGGAGGGGAGGGGGGATAGTAGAGGATAGGAAAGGTAGCAGAATACAACAGTTACTAATAGGACATTATGTAAAAATGTGGATGTGTAACCGATGTGATTCTGCAATCTGTATTTGGGGTAAAATTGGGAGTTCATAACCAACTTGATTCTAATGTATGAAATATGATATGTCAAGAGCTTTGTAATGTTTTGAACAACCAATAAAAAATTTTAAAAAAGTATTTCTACTATTTCAAATTTTATGTTTAAGTCTATAATCCATTTTTAGTTGATTTTCATAAATTGTATAAGATATTTATTCTTCTGCATGTGAATATCTAGTTTTCCCAACATAACTTATGAAAGAGACTTTGCTTCCTCCATTGGGTATTCTTGGCTTCTTTGTTGGAAGTCAATTGCTTATAGAGTACGGATTTATTTCTGGGCTCTCTATTTCTCTCTATTTTGTTCCATTATATCTATTTCTATGCTGGTACCATACTGTTTTTTTAATGTATTTATTTATTCTAATTTGTTATACATGACAGCAGATGGCTTTCAATTCATAGTACACATATAGAGCACAATCATGTCTCTGATTGTACACAAAGTAGAGTCACACCATTTGTGTCCTCATATGTGTACTTACCATGCTGTTTTAATTACTATAACTTGAAGATTTTGAGAACAGGTAGGATAAAGCCTTCAGCTTTGTCCTTTTTGTCCATGATTGCCTTGGCTATTTGGGGCTTTTTGTATTTCCATATGAACTTTAGGATTATTAGCTTCCATTTCTGTGAAAATAGTATTGGAATTTTGATAAGGATTGCTATTTTTCAGCAATTCTACCTGTAGATTAAATAAATACATGTGTATAGGAGGTATGTAAGCATGAATATTGGTGCTTTCTTAATAAGAGAAAAAAGGGAGAAAACAAAGTAATCATAAAATCAAATAGGTGTATGATTAAACAAATGAGCAAATGAACTGAAACACTACAGATTTTATTCAATAGTTATAGGAATGAACTCTTATCTTTATGTATCAATATGTAGTTTAAAAATAATGTTGAGTAAAAAAAAAGCTGTTAAGTAACATGTGCAAATCTTTATATAACAAAATCTCAGAAAATATTATTTTCTCTTGTTGCCTATAGATATGTGGACTTATTCTTGGGCCTGTGAGTGGGAGGGGATGAAAGTACCTTTAAAAATTAGTCACCAAGTGCAGGGGTGCAAGCCTGTAATCCAAGTGGCTCTGGAGGCTGAAGCAGGAGGATCGGGAGTTCAAAGCCAGCCTCAGCAAAAAGCAAGGTGGTTAGCAACTCAGTGAGAACCTGTCTCTAAATAAAATACAAAATAGGGCTGGGGATGTGGCTCAGTGGTTGAGTGCCCCTGAGTTCAATCCTTAGTACTCCAAAAAAATAATATAAAAAACTACTCATTATAATTATATTATATATTATATATATAATATACTATATATATTATATATATAGTATATTATATATATAATATAATATATTATAATGAATCATGATCGAGGTCAAGATCAAGTGAGAGTTTATTTCTAATGATAACATTTTAACTTTTTGAAAGTAATATGTTCATAAATAACTTGTATAATTTTAAAAAACATAACAAAAGTTCAGAATCAAACAGAACAAAATGTTAACATTGATAGTTCTAATTAGAGTGAACACAAATAAGTTTTCTTGTTTGAAATATATATTCCATATTTAAATATATTCTATATTTCATTAGTTTCAAATATTATAAATTCTTTCATAAAGTACTACCACTAAATAAAAATTACCAAGAAAGCCCATTTATGTTAGGTCTTTCCTTCCTATCTGTTTACATTACAATGATCAATTTGAGTATGAATTTTAAAATGTTTAAAAACATTGCATTTCAGATGAGTTATAAAAATAAAAAGACAGAATTTTTTCTTTTTTTTTTTACTAATAAAGATAATTCATGAGCTGTGAAAAGAAGAAAGCATGATACCTCCAAGGATGTTGGGAAGAGAATACAGGCAATTACCTATTAAATGTACTCTTTGTAGAGGAGCAAATTAAACTATTAAAGATAAGGGTGCATTGTGCATTGAAGTTTCTTCTCTTCATTGATAGCATATGCCTAGCATTTCAAATAATACACTAAATCTTTGTGCAGTCTGATCCCCATTTTGTTCTTACCTCTGTCTCTGAAAAAAGAGTGAGGAACTAACTATGGCACCAACAGAGCCTCTTATGAGCTTCAGTAGGTTTGTGCATTCAAATGCAGATGAGCCTCATGGATGTCTTCTCAACTGAGAGAAATGTGAGTCCTTCCTAGTCTCTTAAAGGTTTTTGCCTGAAATTTGAAATTTGAGACAGCAGAAAACAACAGACACTAGTATGTAAAAACGTGGATGTGTAACCGATGTGATTCTGCAATCTGTATATGGGGGAAAAAAGGGAATTCATAACCCACTTGAATCAAATGTATGAAATATAATATGTCAAGAGCTATGTAATGTTTTGAACAACTAATAAAAAAACCTAATAAGTATATAAAAAATGAATAAATAAATAAATAAAATAAAACTCTGAATTCAGTGCTTCCTGATTACTGACTGAGGAAACAACATCTCAAACATGGAAAGCCCTAGATTTACGTGCTTAGTTTAGGGCTCCAAGAACAGAAAGCATCACATATGATTTGTACATCTAAATAGTATTTGTGACATTAAAAAAGAAAAGAAAAGAAAACAGACATTAACTGAAAAACAACAAGAAAGGGAAAATGTTAGGTGCAGGCTCAGGAAACAGATACAGATTTTTTAAATTTATTTTTTGGTCCCAGGGGTGCTTAACTATTGAGCCACATCCTCAGTCCTTTTATAAATTTTTATTTACAGACAGATTCTCACTAAGTTGCTTATGGCCTTGGTTGCTAAGTTGCTGAGGTTCTCTTTGAACTCATGATCCTCCTGTCTCAGTCTCCAGAGCAGCTGGGATTGTAGGTATGTACGTACCACTGCACCCAGCCAGATTTAGGTGGAAGAAGACACAAGATGCAGTTGGAGTAGCAAACATTCTTTATTCAGAGGCAGAAGCAGCCCCCAGGCTCCAGTTTCAGTCCCAATTAGCCCCAGCCTATTCCATTTAGACCATTGAGGGATTAGTAGGCTCTTTAATATGCAGGTAAAGAAGGCACATTGTCAACAAGACATAAGTGGATTCATGGCTCACAAGCAAATGTTTATCACCTTGAGTACATACACTCAATCAGAGTATCACGACCTTGGCTACATACTAAAAACATAACCCACTGGAAGCTTCAGCGAGGGAGCCCAACTATAACCATCTTGGGCCTATCCTACAGAAAACATCTGACATATTTACCTGCTTTAACTACGGACAGATGATAGATAGGCAACCAAATAAATTGAGCATAGGCTCAAAGACATGATGCTTACTAGGAGGATATAAGCTGGCAAGTATGGATTTTAAGGACTTTTTAAGCAAGTCTTGCTAAGACAAAAGCTACAGAAAACAATATGCATTCTTTCTGTATTTCATTTTGTCCAACTCCAGGGTTAAAAATACCCCAAGCGTACTGTTTACTGATTCCAAAGAAAACTCTTAGAATCCTCACCAGAAAGGTTTGGACACTTTATTACTCATGTAGTCCTCAGTGGCAATAGGCTGAGATACAGTGTGGGGTGACATAGCACCTATAAGCAAGGGGAACATAGGGGATGGATTGCATGCCCACTGTGAAGGTGGATTTCTTCAGATGTTTTATGAGTACATTCTTTACAGTCAAGGTCACTCTGTTCAGAGCCTCTTCTAAATACTAGAGATAAAAGAAGTGACCACTTTATCCTGTTCATTTCGTTTATCATCACATTCTTTAGAATCCACTGCAAACTTTGCTACAGACACCAATTATTATTTAAGGCAACACATTTAGATGTCATTTTATTACTGTATCTGTCATCAACCCCATGACCTATTTTGAGGAATACATTTCTAATATTATATATAAGTGCAGAGACTCAAGATGATTAAATAAATGGCCTAATGCAATGAACTGCTGCACACTCTGAGTAAAAACAGATTGAACTTCATCAACTTGTGTCTTTTAAGGTAATTTAAAGATTCAAGGCCCTGATCCATTGTCTTCTGTCTCAAAGATTCTGGAGGAGAGTGACAGGCTACACCATCCATACAGACCATTCATGATCCTGTGGCTTATTTCACCTTTTCTGGTCTCAGAGCAACTTTACTGATAACTTGAGCTGCTTACCAAGTGCTTCCTTTGAGGTCTGGAATTGAAGCAAGTACAACTAGAAATGTCCACTGATTTAAAAGTAAAGTGAAAGTTCAGTCTTTACTACATCCAAAGTTTTCTTCTATGATTGATATCAATCTATGATTGATATCTTCTACACATGATATCACAATATTTTTATTCTTAATTATAACTTATGTGGTTCTGTTATGCTCAAATTCGGGACCCCCAAAAGACCACCAGAGACTGAGATCGATGTAAACAGCAAAGAGGTGTTTATTGCGAGCTAGCTCGGTCCTCCATGCGCACACAGCAACTGGTGATGCTGAGAGGCCCCGAGCCCAGGGTTTGCAGCAGTTTTATACATTCTTTGGAGAAGGCAGGGACCCCCACATACATCATAGCATCTCTTAGCAAATCATCACACACCGCGGGAAAATCAAATAACAACTCTAAAACATGATTAGCACATTCACTGGCGGGAACAAGTTGGGTAAGGGTGATTGGTCAGTACAAAAGGGGTATTCATTTGAACTGATTGGTTTAAACCAAGAGGGGTGTACGTGCTGAACTACATGGTTTCCCAACATGTTATCAACCACCATAAACTACTGGGAGGGTCATTGGCATCCCAGGTATTTCCCTGTCTCATGCTGATTGGTGGCTGCCAGGGGGTTGCTATGGATCCCCACCTAGCCTGACTGAGTCAAGGACACCTGGCACAGCAGATCTCTCCGGTTATTTGTAGATAAACAACTTAGCAGGGAGGGATTGTGCCTAGGAGTGCTCTGTGGGTTTTCCCAAGGACAAAGGTGATGTCCCTTTCTTGGACAGGCTTTGCTCTGAGGTAGAGGCTGGTTTTTCAGTTCACTATGAAAATTTGATACAAATGGTCAAATCAGGGTAGTTGACAGTTTCATCTCCTTAACCACTTTTTGAAATTTTTGATTAACACATAATAATTGTAGATATTTATGAGATACATTGTGATATTTCAATACATGTATACAATATGTACTGATCAAATCAGAGTAATTAACATTTTCATCTTCTTGTCATTACTTTGTGTTTAGAGGCTTTGGGCTCCTGTCTCCTAGTTATTCATAAAATGGACAATATGTTACTATGAACTTTAGTCCCCCACTGTATTCTAGAGCACTATAACTTACCATTTCTATTTTACTGTGTTTAAATTCTCATTATCCAACCACTCACCAACACGTCTCCCTTTTCTCCTCCCCAGGACATTAAAATCTTAGAACTTTTTCATGTGACTCTCTAACATTCTGTTCATTTTAGGATTAAAAAATGCATCATTGAATTAAGGAAATTTAATAAGCAGACTTTTGTTCAGCTTATGAAATCTTCCACAGAAGTCTCATAACAAGACTCCTCTCTAGAGTTTTAGAAAGAAATATATATATGTATACATATATATATATATATATATGACATAGGAAACAAATGATTTCTAGTTAACAAATGATTGAGAGTTAATAGCTAAATTTATCTGAAAAAGACCCATAATCAAAACTTTCAGGAGAATGATAGAAGGGAGAAAATATATAAATCCTAGACTAGAGCAAAATTTAAGTTCAAACCCAAAGCATGGAACTTAAACACTGTAGAAATGTCTATTAAAAAGATTTTAGCCTTCAGGGCAGACTCTGAGCTTTTTTTTTTCCCCAGGCTCTAAAACCTCAGATTGCTTCCCATAGCCACTGCAGACAAAACAATTAATAATGGTGGTTTGTTCCCTGAGAAGTGGCTATGCCTATATAAGCTTATCATGCGGACAGAAAACAGGAGGAGTCCTGGTCCTTGCTTTCAAGCCAAGGTAATATTCTAGTCTTTATCTAACCTGATGTTCTTCTTCCCAGAGGATAAGGAGAAATAAACAAAATCTTTCTAAATTTGTTGGTCCATATTTTGAATCAACTGAACCCACAAGAAAGCTACTAGTAGTGAGAAGTGAGTTTGGCAAAATTATAAATATGAAAAATATACATATAAAAACTCACTGTGTTGGGGCTGGGGTTGTGGCTCAGTGGTAGAGCATTTGCCTTGCATGTGTGACAAGCTGGATTCTTCAGCACCACATAAAAATAAATAAACAAAATAAAGGTATTGTGCCCATTTATAACTGAAAAAACGGTAAAACAAAAACAAAATCAAAAAACACCTCACTGTGTTGGAAGTACTTCCAGAATGGAAAAGACCTCCCCCAAATCTGATCCTCACAAAAACAATGAAAACATAATAGCAAATATCAAAATCAATTTTTTTTCTCAGAATTCTGGACACTAATTCTATAACAATTGGAAGAGCATTCATTTCAGAAAACCAATTCAGTTTGGTTAAAAACAATGAGCTTTTTGTGTTTTGACTTATCTTTTGCTTGTTTCCCTCTCCCCATGTCCACAGTAACTTTGAAAACCAAATATCTCATAGTGAAAGTCAGAAGCCTAGCATCAACTGGATAGGAAGAAATGGGTTTTTAGCTCTCCAAGAGCCCACCCCAAGAGAACTGTCACTATTGCATTTGCCAGGCAGCTTCCGAAAGTTAAAATGCCAGGCTCCATTTTTAGGTCTTAGTTAGTTAGTTAGTTAGTTAGTTAGTTAGATTTGATGCTAAGAATTGAACCAGGGCCTCCTACATGCTAGGCAAGCACTGTACCACCAAGCTACATGCCCAGTCTTTCAGGCCTTCTCTATTTGACCTGATTATAAGTTTATTCTATAAGAATAGTCCATTTACTACTATGGTGTTTGTTAAAAGTAATTAGTGAAAACTGTCTAACATCACAGTTGCCTAATGAATGCTGTGAATCAGGGCTTAAAAGAATCAACAGGGCTGGGATTGGGGCTCAGTGGTAGAGGTCTTGCCTAGCATGTGTGAGGCCCCGGGTTCGATCCTCAGCACCACATAAAAATAAATAAAATAAAGATATAGTTGTCCAACTACAACTAAAAAAATAAATATTTTAAAAAAAGATATAAAAGGAAAACATGAAGATGAGATCTCCATAGGAAGCTTTAAAAGCTCTGACTTATTTGTAGGCTTCTAGACGAGCATACACAGCTACAGGGCTTGGCACATGACCAGAAAAACCATGTGAAGTTCCAATCACTGGACCAGGAAGTAAAAATAAAGGCAAATTTTTAGTCTACCTGCTGGAGCATTGAAAACATCCCACACACATACTCTGAGAGAGAAGGCAAATTCTTGGAAACATTGTTTAAGGCATTTGCTCTGGTTGGAGTAACTGTTCTGCAGACTTGGTCTCCAGTCTGTGGCACTACTTGGAGGCAGTGGGGCATTTAGGAGGTGGGGCCTAGTGGGAGGAAGTTGGAGGTGCCCTTGAAGGAGTTTTTGGAACCCCACTCCTTCCTCTCTCTTTCTACTTCAGCTGTCCTGAAGTGAACAGCTTCCTTCCCCACATCCTCTTGTTGTGATGCACAACCTCATCACAGGTCCAAAAGCAGCAGGGTCAACCCATTGTGGACTGAAGACTCTGAAACTGAGCCAAGTAAACCTTTCCTTCTTATACATTGGATCAGGTATTTTGCCACAGTGATGGAAAGCTGACTCACACAGCTTTAAGGAAACTTCTTTCCATTTTTAACCTGAACATTAAGCTAACAGAGCAGAGATGTTATTGGCTACACCTGAGGAAGAAGACAGACTTTAACGAAGTTAATCCAGGAAAGCTATAGAAAATAAAAGCAAAATCAATGACACAGAACAACAATTAACCCCGAGGAAAGCAGTGGTGCAAATCTGATTTTCAGAGTTGCCACATTCTATTTAAAATGTTCAGCTTTGATCAAATTTTTAAAAGACAAACACACAGACAGAACATCTGTCCCATATAGAGGGAACAAAAGCATTCAAGAGAAACTGTCCCTGAAGAAGCCCAGACAGTGAACTTAGTAAGCAAAACTTTAAAGGACTTGAATCAGCTATTATAAATATGGTCAATAACTAAAGGAAATAATTTTTAAAGAATTAAAGAAAAGTATGAGAATAATATTTCACCAAATGGGGAATGAAATAGCCAAAATAGGCAAATAGAGAAAGAGACAGAAATTAGATTAGTGGTCAACATGGGCTCAAGCCAGGATGGGAATGAGAATTTTCTGGGTAATGAAAATGTTTTAAAATTAAAAATCTCTAATGATTGAAAAATTCTGTAAATAAATTACAAACACTGAGTTGTATAATTTAGGAGAAAAAAATGTTATGATGTATGAATCACATATTTAATGTTGGAACAAAAATCAGTTATATTTCTATATAGTGGCAAAAATCATATATTGAAATTTAAGAAAAGTCCAGTACAACCAACAATGGCATAAAAATATGAAACAGAGACAAATTTTACAAAATATGTGAAAGATCTATATTCTGAAAATTTCAAACAAACTGGTGGAATTTAAGAAAGGCCTAATTTAGGGGCTGGGATTGTGGCTCGGCAGTAGAGTGCTCGCCTAGCACGTGCGAAGCCCTGTGTTTGAACCTCAGCACTAAATAAAAAATTTTAAAAAATAAAGATATTGTGTTCAACTACAACTAAAAAATAAATATTAAAAAAAAGAAAGGCCTAATTTAATAGATAGATATGCCTTGTTTGTCAGTTGGAAGAAATAGACTCACATATATTGACAACTGTTTTTTGACAAAATTCAAAAAGTATTTCAGTGGATAAATGATGGTCTTTTCAGTAAGTGATATTGGAATAATCTGATATGCATCAGAAAAAAAAAAAAGAAAGGAATCCAAAAACCAAAAACAAAACTCTGAATTTCAATCCATCCACAAAAATTAACTCAAGGAGGGTGAGAGTCCTAAATATAATTAAACTTATACAATTAAACTTCAAGAACTAAACACAGGCTGGGTGCAGTGGCTCATGCCTGTAATTCCAATGACTCAGAAGGACAAGGTATTATCAGCGTATCTCATTAAACTATTCAGGATCTCTAAGTTGCTGAGGCTGGTCTCCAAAATTGGAGACTACTCCAAAATTGGAGACCAACCTCAGCAACATAGAGAGATCCTGAATAGTTTAATGAGATGCTGCCTCAAAATAAAAACTAATTTAAAAAAGAAATGGGTATGTGACTCAGTGGTTAAATGCCTCTGGGTTTCATTCTTGTACCCTCATCCCCCTCCCCCTCCCCCCAAAAAAAGAACTAAATATAAAAAAGAATATTTTTGTGGTCTTGATTTAGGTAAAAATTTCTGAGATATGATTTGACACTAACAGGACACATTAATATATTGAATTTCATCAAAATTAAAAACTTCTATGCTTCAAAAAAACAAAAGAGAGGGCTGGGGCTATGGCTCAGTGGTAGAGCATTTGCCTAGCATGTGTGGAGCACTGGGTTCAATCTTCAGCACCACATAAAAATAAATAAAATAAAGGCATTCTATTCATCTACAGCTAAAAAAAACAACTTTACAAAAGAGAGAATAAAATTATAAGTTAGATTACCAGAGAAACTATTTGCTTTATTAGCTTCACTAGGCAAATTCTCCCCCACAGGTAGCAATTGGTGGAAGCTGGGAACTCAAATGTGCCTGACTTGAAATCCCATATTCTCACCATATGCAGCCAGGCTGTGGTTGTCCAGTCCTGCACTAGCACAGAAACCAAGGGCCACATGTATACGCAGCTAGAGCCCAAGATGCATCCCAATGTGCGAGAGTTAAAACAAAGAAGGGAAATGTGTATCTTTAATTTAATGAAGTTTTTAATATGGGTCTGCTGCTTTCTATTTTTTGTCATCTTGAGCAGGAAAGCAAAAGTGTCTAGAGCCCAGGATTTAGAAGAGAACCTGCTTTCTAATTCTGATCCTGTGACTTGGTTTTGATACTTTGAGTAAAGTATTTAAGTGTCTCCAGATTCAACTTCCTTTTCTGTTAAATAAGAATATGAAAATATAAAGTTATTGAAATACTACTGTGAGAAATTACTTCCAGACACACAGTGAAAAACATCAGTTTTTCACTGATACGTTTTTCTGTGTATCAGTTTCATTGTCTGTAAGATGAAGATAAGAATTGCTGTGTGATTAAGAGTTAACACATGATGCAGGGCCTGGTACAGAGCAAGGTAATTTAGGCAGGATTATTAATCTTTCCAATATTTTTACCTTTGTAATTAGTAAAAAAAAATCATCCAGCTTAGTGTTGATGCAAGGATCACAAGAGCCTGAAGTCCACGGCAATGACTAGTCCACGGCAATTCCTGCAGGATTACAAGTGAGGTAATTTCTTAAAAAACAACAACAACAACAACAACAAATATATATACACACACACACACACACACACACATATATATGTTCACATATATGTGTATATATGTATACATGTATATATATGTGTGTATATATGTATACATATATGTATATATATATTATTAAATGTGAGAGGACACTATGAATGATTCGTGTTCTCTATCCCAGAGCGGAGAAGCTTTGACCATCACTACATCTCACAGTGATCTGAACATTGCCCTGATCCTGGAAGTTTGAGGACGCATCTTCGGATGTAGGGTATTGCCCCTTGAATTGAGCTACACTCACCTGTTCCTTTGTGATATTACTCCTTTGCCCCGTTTGGGATAGAATGTTCCATGGAAACACTTTGGGTGTCTCCTTCTCTTGCTCTGCCTTTGGGTGTGGCCTTCCTAGATGTCAGTCAACCTGCTGACAGCAGACATCACAAAGCTAGACTCAACCCCCTGAAACCTGACTCCTTGCCTCATTTGAATGGCTTTTCCTCAATAAAAGGGTTCCAAATGAGCTGGCTCATTTTCTTTCTGGGGACCCTTAAGGTCAGAGAAGCTGTCACGGGACCCCAAATAAAAAGGTATCTCTGTCTCTTGTGTTTTTATTTTGTACAGCCCAGTTCATCTGGAGTGACCCTGAGTGTTTTAGACTCAAAGAATGCAACAATTAAGAAAAAAAAAAAAATGAAAGCTACCAGATGGTGTTTGAGTTCTGCAGAGAAACAGAACCAATGAATGTATTTTTGTGTGTGTGTGTTTGTATGATTTAAGAAGTTGACTCACATATGATGAAATTTACAAATCCAAGAGGCATATTAATAAGCTGAAGACCCAGAAAGCATGGTGTTAATTCTACTTCTTGTCAGAAGGCCAGAGAACAAGGAGAGCCAATGGGGTCTGAGTGCAAATGTTGACAGGTTTGAGACCCTAGGAGGGGCTTATGAAGTCACAATCTGAAAGGTAGAAAAAAAGTCAATGTCCCTGTCCAAAAGCAGTCAGGAAAGAATTGTACTCAGTGAAAGATGAGCTTTTTATTCCATTCAGGCCTCCAACTGATTGGATAAAGCTCACCACCATTAGGAAAGACAACATGTTTCACTCAGTCCACCCATTCACATGTAAATCTCATCCAAAAGTTCTACCACAGACACTATGTTTGACAAAATATCTGGGCACCCTGTGACCCAGATGAGCTGACACATAAAAGCAACCAATACAGATGGCAAATAAATAAATAGCAATAATTTTCTACATGCCATCATCTGATTACAGTTATTTGAAAAAATATTGCAATTTACTTAAGTAGTTCAAATTTATAGCACATCAGCACTGAAACTTCATTTTTGATATAAGACATCGAGCTTGGGTATAAGGTGTACATTTTCTTTCTGAACTGTTTAAAGTTCAAATATTAGAGAATCATAAGTCAAATATTGTAGAAGTAAATGTGCATTATGTTTAATGAAAAACACATTTCAAACTAAATTAAGAATAGTAAAATAAATAATAATTTATTACTATTAAATAACAAATAGTACTTGTTATTACAGTAATTTTACTTTAAACATAATAGCAATTAATAAAAAGCCCACAGTGACTCACTCAAAAGTGTCCCTGTTCTGAACACTGCCAAGATGGAGAAATGGGGGCTGGGGATGTGGCTCAAGTGGTAGCGCGCTCACCTGGCATTCGTGCGGTCCAGGTTCGATCCTCAGCACCACATACCAACAATGATGTTGTGTCCGCCGAAAACTAAAAAATAGATATTAAAAAAAAAATTCTCTCTCTCTCTCTCTAAAAAAAAAAAAGGATGGAGAAATGGTGCACATGTAAAGTGGGTGTTTGCAAAAATGCCAGTTGTTACATGTCAGAAAAACCTCTCAGCTCTAGCAATATGATTATCTAAATCTAGTCGACTTTTACTAAATCGTATTTAGAGTGCAAAAAACTGAAATCCTCTGTAACTTCTTGCTATTTCCAACAAGCATCAAGGTAAGATCTAGCACCTTGGCATCCAATTGAGGCCACTTCAGAAGAAATTTTTAATCTACCAGAAAGCAAAACAGATCCCCTACAGGACTTTTAAAAGAGATTTGGGGAAGAAGTTTTAAGTGGCTAAGCAGAGCACACTTGATATTTCAATATATTAGTAGAAGAATTCAAGAAGAAATGGACAATTAGTTTGAGAACTTTTGATTTATTTACCTAATGGTTCTTAGCAAATCAAATGTATAAGAAAAGAAATTTAAAAATGGGGAAAAGAAAGGGAAAGGGAGAGGGGATAAAAGGGGAAGGAAGAGATCTGCACTTATACCATTGACATGTAGAAATACTGATATTGCTGCTTCCCCAAGGAAGAATCTAAGCAGCACAAGTAGAATTACTACAGTATCCACAGCGGAGCAGCTGACCACTTTCTCCACAGCTCACCAGCTGGGATTGGGAGATAGGCCAGGATGCTCTGTAGGAGGCCCCAGTGTTCCTCCAAAGCTCTATCCATGCACACTCTTTATTTACTGAAGTTCCAGGTTTTCCTGCTCCACAAGCCCTTCTTGGTTTCTGTCACTGAAATAATCATTTCATCCACAGATGCTCATTTTTTTGCTCCTTTACTATTAGAAATATAATAGTGAATATTTTTAGAAACAAGAAAAAATCACCAAGAAGTTTCTCCAACATTCAAATGTGTCTATTTATAAATATATTCTGACTAATAATAGCTTGATTTTTTAACTTGATTTTTAAATTAAATTTATTTTAACTGATACATAAGGATGCAAAAAGTGTATATATCAATGGGGCAATGTGATGTTTAAATACATGTATACATTGTGTAATTAGGTTAAACATACCTGTCACCCCATTACTTATTTATGATGAAAACATTCAAAATTTTTATTTCTAGCTTTTTGAGATGTACTCTACACAATTTTTATTGATATACTCACTCTACTGTGAAATAGCACACCAAAACTTCTTATTCCTATCTAACTGCAACACAGTACCCATTGTTGAAACTTCCCTCATTTATATTTTTCTATAAGCTACTTTCAATCCCTTAAGAACCAAGGTTGTTATACATTTTAAAAATAACTAATTAAGGGGCTGGGGATGTGGCTCAAGCAGTAATGTGCTTGCCTGGCATGCGCACGGCCCTGGGTTGGATCCTCAGTACCACATGCAAATAAAGTAAAGATGCTGTATCTGCCCAAAACTAAACAGTATATATAAAACAAGTAATCCACACACAAATCTTACAGAGGTATAACTATATTTCACATATAGTTGTACATTTAACAAACTCTATTAAATGAAATTCACGACTGTCCTAGAAAATCCACAAGATGATTCCCCAAATTATGTTTATTACCATCTTTTATATTGTATGAGTTGTATTCATGTCTTTCTCCCCCACCTTCAAAATGCTAAACAAATTTACATTAATTCTGACCACAGTAAATAGTCAAACTGGGAAGTTTTAATTCAATGATTGATTTTCCTGACAGAAAATTTGTTCAAAGCTAACTATCAAGTTATGTATGATTTTAACTCAGGCAGTTTACTCCAAAGCTTGTATTCATTCCACTAACCTACGAAGTTTATTTCTTTTGCAAAGGCTCTCCAACTAAAAAATTAACAGATCCTATATCCTCAGTAAAGGAGTTAACCTCTGAGAAAGAGCACAGTCTTAAAGAGTTGAACTGGTTCCAAATTGTGAGGATTCGTAATTGGGAGGTATTCAGCCATCACTATTGAGCTGCATATTGCTATCTAATCTCAGGGAAGCCTATCTGTCCTGGTTTCTGTTGCAAAATACTTGTCTTTTATAGATAATTAAATTAATTAGAAATCAAGATGGCAGCCAAGAGTGAAGGGTTGGCAATACTTCAAATGACAAGCAATTAGTATCTCAAGGAATTTGTTTACTTGATTATTTCTTCTTCCCCTTTCTTTCTTCTCTTCCTCTTCCTCCTTCTTCTTCCCTTCCTCCTTGTCTTCTTCTTCTCTTCCATCATCATCATTATCATCATCATCAAGTTATAACTACCTTAGCAAATCATTTCTCTTAACTGGGTGCTTTAATCCATTACATTTAATATTATTATCCATAGTAAATTTTCATTATTCACAATTATTCATTATGTAACAAGTCAAGTCTGTAACCCACAAATCAAGATGCAGGATATTTTCTTTATTATTCCTGATGTGTGCAAAGTGGCAAAAATGTTTGAGTTGCCCAACATACATGTTTCCAGATCAAGTGGAACAAGACAATACACTTATCTCCTTGTTTCAGCTCTCATTCTATAAATGAGTGTCCTTTGGGGGGCCTACCTAGTGCTTCTGCATTTTTGTGTTTGTTGGTAATGATGTTATGATTCACAGTGACCCCCAAGGGTAGTGATAAAAAATGCTGCCTAGTGTTCCTTATAGCACAAAGGTTATAATGTCACTTGCATTTAGCCTGAAGAATTCTCTTCAGTGCTTTTTTCTAAGGCAGGTCTGCCAGCATCAGGTTGTTTAGTTTTTCTGTGTAAGTCTTTATATTATCTTTATTTTGAATGACAGTTTTGCTAGATACAAGATTCTTGGTTGATAATTATTTCCTTTGGCACTTTCAGTAGTTATCACACTGCATTCTGGCCACCACTGGTTTTGCTAAGTCAGTTGTTAATTTTATTGGGATTCCCTTGTAAGGAATGAGTCATCTTTTTTGCTGCTTAAAGATTTTCTTCTTGAGAGCTCCCTCACTGCTCAGAGTTTCCATGCCATGAGTTACCCATCTACCATTGTGGCCACCAACTATCACTGAACTACCTGCTGCCACTGCCTCATCTCCCAATGTGGCTGCCTCCATCTTGGGACACCACAGCCTCCATAGCCACCTTGATGTGGTAGGCTCTACCTTGAGACCCGCAGACAAGGCTGAGGTCTCCCTGCTAGGTGTGTTAAAAGCCACCATCTAGCTGCAGAAGCAGGAAGAAAGCCTTGCATGGGGTTGGTAGAGTGGAAGAGGATATGAGAGCATCTTGCTGTCAGGTTGCCCAGCCAACCAGTCTGGCATCTACTGGGTTTCCGGGGCCAGCTCAGTCTGGCACTTGCTGGGACCCAACACCAGCCTGGTTCCCCATTCTCTCCCCAATCTGGCATCCACTGATCCCCTAGTTGCACTGATTTGGCAATCAACAGGACCCTCTAGCTCCCCAATCCCTAGTTTCCTGACCCCTCCCTAGCCACCAATCCAACCCAACACTTGCAGTTACATGGCTGGCCCACGGCTCTCAAGGCCTGATCAACCAGATACAGAACAGCTTTCCACAATAAGTGCACAGGACCTAGTACTGAGCCTTCAGGACTTCCAGAGAGAGAGGTGCCTGATTGGGAAATCAAAAGGGCAGAGCTGGAGAGATACAATTTAGAGACTAAATTAGAAATCAATATTTGTGGGGTCCACAAGCAACATAAGGGGCTAAGGTTAGGCTCCCACATTACACAAATGGATCACAAAGGAGATTCCTGGGGTTTGATCTTACAACAGGGACTGGGAATTACTATGCCCCACCTCCAGGAGTTCTGCCTCCAAGTCTAACCCCTCCTTCCTAGTAACCGTCACCTTCCTGAGGGTGGAGATATCAGCAAACTTCAGACAACACCACCTATTAGATGAGAAATGAAGCAGAGAAACTATTGAACTCTAACAGAAACAATTGTTCAATTTTCCTTCAAGATTTTTTTTTCTTTTTTTTCCCACTCTCACATCTCCACCATTGTTGAAACCAAGTACTTTTCATGCATCAAGCTATTGAGGACTGGAATATCTGAATAGTACATTATAGTTATGTTTTATATTCTTTTATTTTTACATTTTTCTCCTTTTTTCTTATTTAATTTTAATTTTCTTCCTTTTTTAACTCTCTATTTTCCTCTCACTCGTCTGTTTCCCCAGATTCTCTTTCTCTCTTTTCTCTTGCTAACAGCCAACTTCTATTGATTCCTCTTTTACTCTTCCTACGATCTAATACTTCTATCTTCCCCCCAACTCATAAATATCACATCCTACACCACCCCTGTTCTCTCTTTGTCTATCATTAGAAATTTAGAGCCTTTTGCAAACCTACTGTTTATATTGCAGACAATAATTGAGCACAATAATTTCTGTTTATTGTGACAAAACTATAAATGTATTAATAGAAGCTATTTTGTTTAAGGCTGAATAGTGTTTGCATTGGGTGTGATTAATATTGATCTCCCTCTTAAAGGTGAGGCATTGGGAACATGCAGGAGAACTGTAAGTCTATAGGGTAGAAACTGTAATACCTTATATCTGCACTGTTATATTGGAAGACACAGGCATAACATAAAAAAAACAAGGGAAAAAAGTGCCCCAAACAAATCAAGATGCTACAATAATAGAATCCATTGACAACACAGTAGAAGAAATGTCAGAGAAGGAATTCATAATGTACATAGTTAAACTGTTTTGTGAAGTAAAGGATGATGTAGGAAAACAAATGAAGGTAGCAAACGATCACTTCAATAAGGAGATAGGATTTTTAAAAAGAAGAAAGAAAGAAATACTTGAAATGAAGGAAACAATAAGCCAAATTAAAAATTCAATAGAAAGTAGCAACAACAGACTAGATAACTTGGAAGACAGAACCTCAGGCCATGAAGACAAAATATATAATCTTGAAAATAAAGTTAGGTACACAGTGAAGATGATAAGAAACCATGAACAGAACTTCCAGAAACTATGAGATAACGGAAAGATCAAATTTAAGATTTATTGGAATAGAGAAAGGCATGGAGATACAAACCAAAGGAACACATAATATTTTCAATGAAATAATATCAGAAAATTTTACCAAATCTAAAGAATGAAATGGAAAAAAATACAAGAGGCTTAAAAGACTCCAAATGTACAAAATTAAAATAAACACACACAAAGTCACACTATCATGAAAATACCTAAAATACAGAATGAAGATAAAATTTAAAGGCCACAAGAGAAAAGTATTAGCTTACTTTGAAGGGGAAACCAATTTGGATCTCAGCAGATTTTTCAACCCAGACCTTCAAAGCTAGGCGATCCTGAAAAAAAACATATACCAAGCTCTGAAAGAAAATGGATGGCAACCAAGGATCTTATATCCAGCAAAATTAAGCTTCAGATTTGATGATAAAATAAAAACCTTTTGTAATAAATAAAACTTAAAAGAATTTACAGTAGCCTGTACTACAGAATATTAATGACAGAATATTCCATGAGGAGAAAATGAAAAGCAACAATGAAAATCAACAAAGAGAAGAACTACACTAAAGGAAAAGCCAACCAAAGGCAAAATAAAGTCAAGTTAAAGACCAAAACTAAGCCAAAATGACTGGGAATACAAATCATGTCAATAATAACCCTGAATGTTAATGGCATAAACTCAACAATCAAAAGAAATAGACTGGCAGATTGGATTTAAAGAAAAAAAGAAAGAAAACCAACAATATGCTGTCTTCAAGAGACTCACCTGCTAGGAAAAGATGTCCACAGACTGAAGGTAAAAGGATGGGAAAAAAACATCACTTCCATGAATTTTGTAAACAAACAAAGGTTTTCATCTTTATATCAGATAAGTTGACTTCAAGCCAAAAAGAACATCTCATATGGCTTAAGGGAATTATACATCAAAAGACATAACAATCATAAAAATTTATGCCCCAAACAATGGAGCATTTATGTACATCAAACAAACCCTTCTCAATTTCAAGAATCAAATAGACCACAACACACTAATACTGGGTGACTTTAACATACTACTGGATAGATCTTCCAAACCAAAAGTAATCAAAGAAATTATAGAACTAAATAATAAATCAACAATCTAGACTTAACAGACATATATAGAATATTTCATCCATCAAAAACTGAATACACTTTCTTCTCAGCAGCATATGGATCCTTTTCTAAAATAGACCATAAGTAATGCCACAAAGCAACTCTTAGCAAATAGAGATACTACTCTGTATTTTATCAGATCTAATGGAATAAAATTAGAAATCAATGATAAAGTAAAAAATAGAAGCTACTCCAACACATGAAGACTAAATAATATGCCATTGAAAGGTGAATGTATAGAAAAACAAATCAGTGAGGAAATTAAAAAAAATTGTTAGAGGTAAATGAGGACATCAATACAACATATCAAAATCTCTGGGACACTATGAAGGCAGTGCTAAAAGGAAAGTTCATTGCATTGAGCTCATTCATTAAAAGAATAAAAAGTCAACATCAAAAAAAGGAAACTTTAGTCCAATACCTCTAATAAACATAGATGCAAAATTCTCAATAAAATTCTGGCTAATTGAATACAAAAACATATCAAAAAGATTGTGCACCATGATCAAGTAGGATTCATCTCAGGGATGCAAGTTTGGTTCAACATACAGAATCAATAAATGTAATTCATCACATCAATAGACTTAAAGATAAGAATCATATGATCATCTCAATACATGCAGAAAAAGCATTTGGCAAAATACAGCACCCATTATGTTCAAAACACTAGAAAAACTTGGGATAACAGGAACTTACCTCAACAACATAAAGGCTACCTATGCTAACCCCAGGCCAACATCATTCTAAATGGAGAAAAATTGAAGGCATTCCATCTAAAAACTGGAAAAAGAGGGATGCCCTCTTTCACCACTTCTATTTAACATAGTTCTTGAAACACTGGCCAGAGCAATTAGACAGATGAAAGAAATTAAAGGGATACACATAGGAAAAGAAGAACTCAAATTGGCACTGTGAAATGATTCTATACCTGGAAGACCCTAAAAGTTCCACCAGAAAACTTCTAGAACTAGTAAATGAATTCAGCAAAGTAGCAAGACATAAAATCAACACCAATAAATCAAAGGCATTTCTGTATATCAGTAACAAATCCTCAGAAAGGGAAATGAGAAAAACTACCCCATTCTCAATAGCCTCAAAAAATAAAATAAAATAAAATACTTGGAAATCAACTTAACAGAAGAGGTGAAAAATCTATATAATGAAAATTACAGAACCTTAAAGAAAGAAATCAAAGAAGACCTTAGAAGAATGAAAGATCTACGTTGATCATTGGTAGGCAGCATTAATATTATCAAGATGACCATACTTCCAGAAGCAATATACAGATTAAATGCAATTCTAATCAAAATCCCAATGACATTTCTTATAGAAAGTGAAAAGGCAATCATGAAACTCATCTGGAAAAATAAAAGACCCAGAAGAGCTAAAGCAATTCTTAGCAGGAAGAGTGAAGCAGGTGACATCACTATATCAGACCTTAAACTGTACTACAGAGCTATAGTAACAAAAACAGCAGGGTATTGGCACCAAAACAGACTGGTAGACCAATGATAAAGAATAGAGGAACACAGATTTACCCCTCAAAATTACAATTATCTTATATTAGACAAAGGTGCCAAGAACATGCATTGGAGAAAAGATAGCCTCTTTAACAAATGGTGCTGGGAACACTGGAAATTCATATGCAACAAAATGAGATCAAATCCCTATCTCTCACCATGTACAAAACTCAACTCAAAATGAATCAAGGACTCAGCAATACAACCAGAGACTCTGTGTCTAATAGAAGAAAAAGTAGACCCTAATCTCCATCATGTGGGATTAGATCCCAACTTCCTTAATAAGACTCCTGTGGCACAAGAATTAAAATCAAGAATCAATAAATGGGATGGACTCAAAATAAAAGCTTCTCCTCAGCAAAAGAAACAGTCTGAGGTGAATACAGAGCCTACATCTTGGGAGCAAATATTTACCCTTCACATATCAGATAGAGCACTAATCACTAGGGTATAAAAAGAACTCAAAAAGCTAAACACCAAAAAAACAAATAACCCAATCCATAAATGGGCCAAGGACCTGAAGAGACATTTCTCAGAAGATGATGTACAATCAATCAACAAATGCATGAAAATGTGTTCATCATCACTAGTAATTTGAGAATTGCAAATCAAAACCACTCTAAGATTTCATCTCACTCCAGTCAGAATGGCAACTATTATGCATACAAACAACAATAATTGTTGATGAGGATGTGGGGAAAAAGGTACACTCATACATTGCTGGTGGGACTGCAAATTGGTGTAGCCAATATGGAAAGCAGTATAGAGATTCCTTGGAAATCTGGGAATGGAACCACCATTTGACCCAGCTATCCCTCTCCTCGGTCTATACCCCAAAGACTTAAAAACAGGCTATTACAGGACACAGCCACATCAATATTTATACCAGCACAATTCACAATAGCTAAACTGTGGAACCAACCTAGATACCCTTCAGTGGCTGAATGGATTAAAAAATGTGGCATACATACACAATGGAATGTTACTCAGCAATAAAAGAGAATAAAATCATGGCATTTGCAGGTAAATGGATGGCGTTGGAGAAGATAATGCTAAGTGAAGTTAGCCAATCCAAAAAAAACAAATGCCAAATTTTTCTCTGATACAAGGAGGCTGACTCATAGTGGGATAGGGAGGGAGAGCATGGGTAGAATGGATGAATTCTAGGTAGGAAAGAGGTGCAAAAGAAAGGGAGGGAGCATGGGGTAATTAATGAAGATACAAATTGGTGTGAATATACTATGTATACAACCAGAGATATGAAAAACTGTGCTCTATATATGTAATAAGGATTGTAATGCATTCTACTGTCATATATAAATTTTAAAAATTACATAAAAAAGAATAAAAAGTTAAGAAATAAATAACCTAGCATTGCATCTCAAAGCCCTAGAAAAACAAATAGACACCAAAAATAGTAGAAGACAGGAAATAATTAAAATCAGAGCTGAAATCAATGAAATTGAAACAAAAGAAACAAGTCCAAAAATTGACAGAATGAAAAGTTGATGGTCTGAAAAAAATAAATAAAATTGAAAAACCCTAATGAAGAGAAGTAAGACAAAACTCAAATTACTAAAATTTGTGATAAAGAAGGAAATATTGTGACAGATAGTAATGCAGAAGATAATTGGAAACCCTCTTGAAAATTTATACTCAAGTAAAATATAAAAATCTTGAAGACATCAAAAAATTTCTAGAGATATATGCTTTACCCAAAGTGTATCCGAAGATACACAATTTAAATAGATCAATTTCAAATAATGAAGCCTACCAACAAAGACAAGCCCAGCACCAGATGCATTCCCAGCCAAGTTTGAAAAAATTCAAAGATAATTAATTATTTATTAGATATTAATACTAATACTCCTCAAATTATTCCATGAAATAAAAAAGGAGAGACCCCTTCCAAACTCATGCTGTGAGACTACTATCACCCTGATACCTGCCGCAGTCTGGCTGGGCACAAAATCACAAACCACTCAAGCAGGAACAAACTTTATTTTTTTAATCTGCAGCCAATGCCCCGTACACTCCCGGGAAGATTGCCGACCAACCCACTCGGCATTCTCCCGGATCCCAACAGGAAGTTCCTCCTCTGGAATTCCCTCCTACCGCACTTCCCCAACCACTGGGAACTCTCCAGGAGTCCTGTAGCAGGCTGAGGTGAACAACAGGAGTCCAGTATCCATACGAATGCAAATCTTAACATAATCATATCATCTCAATGGCTTGCTGGCATCACCTTTCAACCAAAAATGCCATGCATCATATTACTTGGCTGTGGCTCTTAGCAGATACCAAAACCAGACAAAGACACATTAAGGAAAGAAAACTTCAGATCAATATCCCTAATGAATATAGATAGAAAAATTCTCAATAAAATCCTGGCAAATCACATACAAAAACATATTTAAAAAGATAGTGCACCATGATCCAATGTGATTCATCCCATGGATACAAGGTTGGTTCAACATACAGAAATCAATAAAAGTAATTCATCACATCAATAGACTTAAAGATAAGAATCATAAGATCACCTAAATAGATGCAGAAAAAGCATTTGACAAAATACAGCAATGGCTTCATGTTTAAGACACGAAATCTAGGGAGAATAGGAACATACCTTAACATTGTAAAAGCTGTCTGTTCTAAGCCCAACATCATTCAAAATGGAGAAAAATTGAAAACATTTCTTCTAAAAACTGAAACAAAACATGGATGCCCCCTTTGACCACTTCTGTTCAACTTAGTCCTAGAAACTCTAGCCAGATTAGTTAAGACAGATGAAAAAAAAATTAAAGGAATATGAATAGGAAAAAAAGAACTCAAACTATCACTATTTGTCAATGGCATGATTCTATATTTAGAAGATCCCAAAAATTCCACCAGAAAACTTCTAAAGCTAATAAATGAATTCAGCAAAGTAGCAGGATATAAAATCAACACCCATAAATCAAATACATGTCTATGCATCAGTGATGAATCCTCTGAAAGATGATTTAGGAAAACTACCTCATTCATAATATCCTTGAAAAAAAATAAAATACTTGGGAATCAATCTAACAAAATAGGTGAAAAACCTGTAAAATGAAAACTACAGAACACTAAAGAAAGAAATTGAAGAAGACCTTAGAAGATGGAAAGATCTCCCACATTCTTGGATAGGCAGAATTAATAGTGTCAAAATGGCCATACTACCAAAAGTGTTATGCAGATTTAATGCAATTCCTATTAAAATCCCAATGTCATTCATTCTTCATAGAAATAGGAAAAGCAGTCATGAAATTCATTTGGAAAAATAAGAGACCCAGAATTGTCAAAGCAATCCATACAAAAAAAGAGTGAAACAGGAGGCATCACAATACCAGATCTTAAACTATTCTACAGAGCTAAAGTAACAAAAACAGCATGGTATTGACACCAAAATAAACTTGTAGATCAATGTTAGAGAATAAAAGACATAGAGACAAACCCACATAAATACAGGTATTTTATACTAGACAAAAGCACCAAAAACATACATTGGAAAAAATACAGCCTCTCCAATAAATGGTGCTTAGAAAACTAGAAATTAAACCCCTGGGTCTCAGCATACACAAAACTCAACTCAAAGTAGATCAGGGACCTAGGAATTAGACCAGAGACCCACTTAATAGAAGAAAAAAGTAGGCTCCATCATGTTGGCTTAGGACCTAAGTTCTGTAACAAGACTGCTGAAGCGCAAGAAGTAAATTAAAGAATCAATAAATGGGATGGACTCAAACTAAAAAGTTTCTTCTCAGCAAAGAAAACAATAATGTGAAGAAAGAGCCTATAGAATGGGAGAAAATCTTTACCACATGCACATCAGATAAAGCACTAATCTCCAGGATATATAAAAGCTCAAAAAACTCAACACCCCAAAAGCAAATAACCCAATCAATAAATGGGCTAAGGAACTGAACAGACACTTCACAGAAGAAAATATGGAATCAATTAATAAAGATGTGAAAAAATGTTCAATATCTCTAGCAATTAGAGAGATAAAAGTGAAAAATAGTCTAAGATTTAATTTCACTCCAGTCAGAATAACAATTATCAAGGACGCATTCAAAAATAAGTGTTGGCGAGGATGCAGGAGGAAAGGTACACTCATATACTGCTGGTGGAACTGCAAATTGGTGCAAGCAGTATGAAGATTCATTAGAAAACATGGAATGGAACCACCATTTGGCCCACTTATCCTACCTTTATCCCCAAAGGACTTAAAACCATCATACTACAGTGATGTAGTCACATCAATGTTTATAGAAGCCTAATTCACAATAGCTAAACTATGGAACCAACCTAAATCCCTTCAACAGATGAATGTATAAGGAAAATGTGATATATACACACAATGGAATATTAATCAGCCTTAAAGAAGAATGAAATTATGGCATTTGCAGGTAAATGGACTGAGTTGAAGAATATTTTGCTAAGCAAAATAAGCCAATCCCCAAAAACCAAAGGCCAATGTTTTCTCTGATATGTGGATGCTGATCCATAATGAGTAAGGGGGCTATGGAAGAGTGAAGAAACTTTGGCTTGTACAGAGGGGAGTGAGGGGAAGAGGTGGAAAGGATGGACATTATTACCCCATGTACATGTATGAGTGCATGAATGGTGTGACTTTGTAGAGGAATAAAAAGTTGTGCTCCATTTGTGTACAATGAGTTGACTTGCATTCTGCTGTCATGTATAACTAATTAGAACAAATTTTAAAAATTTTAAAAAAAAGAAAAAGAAAGATTTCCTTCTTGTCTTTGACTTTCAATAATTTTCCTATGATGTATTCTACATTTCTAAAATTCTCTTCATTTTTCTTCATTTTTTTTTCTTTTCTTTGTTCTTAACCTTGTCTAATTTCCGTAACTATTATTCTGTCTTCTGTCAGTTCAAATCTGTTGAACCCTTCTATTGAGTTTTTTCTGTTATTGTGTTTTTCCATGCTATACTTTCCATTTGATTCCTTTTTATAATTTTTGTTGTTGATATTCTCTACTTGATGCAGCATTGTCATCAGATCTTCAGTTACTTCTTAAAACTCTCTTTAGTTCTGTGAATATGTTCATAGGCTAATTTGAAGTTTTTTTTTTTTCTGACAATTTTACATCTGGCTCTCACCAGAAGAGGCCTAAGGAATTCCTGGAGAAAAAGTCCTCCACTCAGGACAAGTAAGGTTCTTGGCATACCTAGGAAAAAGAATTTCAGCATATGTTGGTCAGAGGCATGGAGATTTATTTAGGAAAATTAGACACATTCAAGGAAAAATGCAGGCCATCAAGTGGGGGAGAGAGACAGAGATGGAGAGAGAGAGAAAGAGAGAGAGAGAGAGAGAGAGAAAGTGCACGCTTGAAACTTGCTTTCTAACTAGAAAATGAGGTTATGGAGGGAGTAAGGATTTCTTTGACTGCCCTTTCTGTTCTAATGCACTCTGCAGATGGAAATGATGAATACCCAAAATTATCTTGAGCGGACTAGATAGATGTAGGATCTTGACCACTTAATTTATTAACCTCAGGCATTCATTTTCATCTTAAACAGCTGCTATCTACAGTTGAGGGAGATGTAGAAGAGCTTAGGCAGACAGGGCAAGATGGTGAAGAGGTTGGGAACAGGGCCAGAATAACGGAGCATGGAAAGGGTCTTCTGATGAGGTCAACATTTTGCTTGACAAAAGTGCTCCTGGACACAAGTGGGGGACCCAATTTGACAGACCCTTTCATTTTCATGCTCCTAAGCCGGGGATCCACTAGAAAAATTAAAACATATGTGTAGACAGAGGGTGCACCCATCAATAAGAGTGAGGAGTAGTTGGATAGAGATAAGGAAAGGGAGAAATTCCAGAGGCCATAAGAAGAACAGGCCAAAACTCACCACAAGATTCCCAGCTCTGAGGCCCCTTCCCTTTGGAGAAGTCTACCTCTCACTTTTGTAATAAAACCACTTCTTATTTGTTATCTCTGTGTCCTATTCTTCAGTTCTTTCTGAATGGAGACAGAGAACCCAACATCCTTAGACAGTAAAGAGTTCCTTTACCAGAAGACCAAAAACACTTGAAATGTACTTCTTGAATTTACTCCCTCATTTGAGAATTAGGGTGGTATACAAAGACAGAATCATTAGGATAATATTGCCTTTCAGGGTACAACTTTGTAGCAGCATGGAAAGTTATCATAAGTTTGGATATGATTATTCAAATATTATATTAAATTTATTTTTAATATACATATATAATATGTATATTAAAACATACATAGTTGATTTATGCACATTAAATTATACATATATAAGGAAAATGACTAATATGAATAATTTTATAATAAACTCTATGTACTTTATCAGTATACACACTTTTAGGCCTTAGAGATAATTTATCATACATGATTTTCTTCTCCTAGTGTGCCTTTGAAAGTTTACTTTCACCGCAGCAGTCTCTTCTGTTGTTTCCCTGTTTTCCTAGTTCTCTCTTTCTTGTTCTTTGGGACTAGGGATTGAACTGAGGGGTGCTTTACCACTTAGCTATGATCGCAGACCTTTTTATTTTTTATTTTGAAACAGAGTCTAGCTAAGTTTCTTAGGGCCTCACTAAGTTGCTGAGGGTGGCTTTGAACTTGTGATTCTCCTGCCTCAGCCTCCCCAACCAATGCACTAAGGTTAATTCTCTCCCAAATCAGTGCACTAAGGTTAATTCTCTTCCTTTAATTCTTTCTTAGATCCTGTTATGACTTAATTCTTTCATAAAATTTTCAGAGGACTTTTTAGGACTTTGTGAATTAGGTATTAAGTGGTTAAACAAAATCCAAAATGTTAACAATCCTCTGGGAGCTGTTTTGTTTTTTTTTTTTTTTTTTTTTTTTAACCAAACCCTTCAAAATTCTAAACTCACAGATCCATTGCCCAGCTTCAGGGTCTCTGGGCAATTACAGGAGGAAAAAAGATAGATCTTTTATTCCAAGAGCATTGGTGTCTAAGATATAATATGTAGTGACTTGTTTTTGTTTTCGTTTCTTTCTTTCTTTTAGATACAGCCTCTTACTGTCACTGTCAGACCACTCTAAAATATTGCTCTCTCCTGCCACTATCTGATTTCCTTGGGGCTGCTTTGTAACAGGATCCACAGACAAGTGTGCATCATCAGTTTCATTGAATGAATGAAAGAGCAGAATCTGTCCTTAAAATTTTATCTTTGAACAAGACAAAATTATGCAGGCAAGAACCACAAACTCAAAAACTCAGATGAAATTGATCCATGCATTAGCACATTCTTAACCTGTGGAAACATCACCCTCATGGAACATTATCCAAGTCACTGAGAACTTTTTCTTAAAAAAGAGAAAAAGTGTTTTCCAAGTCCTGGGAATATGTACTACTTTTCTAACTATTTAACAAGCCTGACATCTAGTGGTCAACTGGTGTTTCTAAGGTAACTTAAGGAAATCTTCCTTTGTCTAGGTAAATTGTGAAGTGTTGTGTGGAAATGGTTGTGAAACCAGGGTTTTGAGAGGGGACTAGATTCCCCACTTCACCAATTTTCTTCTGAGTTCTTGACTCATAAATCTGAAGAGTAAAATCCACATGTAATAATAAGGAAGAGTAAATGGAGTAGGATTTATTTAAATGAGAAGAGATAGAACTCCTGAGATTTAGGAAGGGGCCAAATAGCAGAAAGCCCATTTTTGTGTGCTAGCTTAAGGGCTTATATGGATTTGGGATATGAGCATTGAAATCTAAGTTAAACAGACATTAAAAAAGTATCAGGGCTATTGATTAAGTCCTTTAACCTCAGTTTTAATCCTTCCTGAAACTCCCATTTGGTTTTGCTCCCCCCTCTCATCCTCCCTCCCCCACAAAGGAGTTGGCTGCAGTGTTCCCACAAGTGAGTCTCAAAGTCTTTGACATTTAAAATAGGTCTCCCTGATACGCATTAATAGTTCTTCCTGTTAGCCTCCTGGTGTGGTCTCTGCCTTTGAAGAAGACTTTAATTGGGGTCCATTGCCTGACCATAATCTATTCTTATTCAGTATTTTCAGAGTTCCTAGGACTGGGATAAAGGTGAAGAATAGAAAGTATGGAAGTCACTCAGATATATGTAGTACCTGTCTGTGATCAGATAATTTGATTGACTGTGAACCCAGCTATGTGAGTTCTAAACAGTCACTTTTCAAGGCAAAAGTACAGAGAAAGGAGAATGAACATGGGACTCTGCATGTTTCTTAATAATAATCAGAATAACTATGTTATATGACCCAGTATGATGAGTCTTTTACTAAGTGCTTTAAAACACTGCTGTTTCCCCAGAAACCTTGAAAACTAAGTATGATAATATTCATTTCATAGATGAAACAGAAGCTAAGGGACTTGCTGAGTTGCCAAGTTTTTAAAAATAAAATTAGGAGGAGCCAAATCACTACCCCAGCTACTCCAAAACAGCCTACCATCATGTTGTCTCTATTATTGAATAGGCAGAGGAAGGGAGTAAAAGCAATTTTTTTTCTCTCTGAATTGAGAAATTATTAGGGGTCATATATCCATAGATTGAAAGCAATATTTTTTTAAAGCCATAGTACAGAGATCTTGATCATGCTATTCAATTGGCAGGCATGTATGAATGTTAATAGACTCTTTGACCCTGTTTTGGTTTTGTGTTTTCTTTTAGGACATCACAATTTTCAGACAGAGATATTTGAATACATGGGAAAACAAACAAACAAAAAGAAACACCCTCTCCATGTCCTTGTTTTCTGGTCAGAGAGCTTATTCCCACAAGACATGGGTTGCCTGTCATTTGAAGTATAGCCAACCCTTCCTTCATGGCTGCCATCTTGGTTTTCATACTCTTTGTTTGCCAAGTAGGACAATGGTCTAAGTATTCTTCCAACCTAGAGCCCTTAGAGGGTCAGGGACCTGCTCTATAATTTTTAATTTATAAGTTATGGAGCTTAGGTCATAACCACAACTGGACCTAGAATTACTTTGCAGGCTATTTTGATCCACTCTAAATAACCTATGACATTATTAAGTCTGTAGCTCAAAATTTCTGGAATTTCTTCAAATCTCCAAGGTGTCTGGGGGTGGGGGTGGGGTCCTCCCAGATTCCTCATCTGAGTTAAAAATTCCCTGCTACAAATGAGCAAAGTGAGGCTTTGGGGTAGAACAAAAATACACCTATCAAGTGATATATAAAATGCTTATATGCATAATAACAGGAAGGGGGTGGATATAGTGCTTGAGGGAGCTGGGGTTGGGCATAGGAAACTCATTAAAATATGGTGGTGACACTGTTTGTAGCAATTATAGGCTGCTTAATAATGGGTCACTTGCCCTAGACCATATGGCAGCTATAGCCACATCTTGAAAGACTGATTGCTCTGATAAAATGGAGCAATGGATCCAGGAGTGACCATTTGGACAGAGAAACATCCCTGAGGCTTTGGTTAGAGGGTCATGTCAATGTGGAGTTTCTTAAGAAGAAGAAAGGCATTCTTACAATAGCAATTTAAATCAATTTAATTTGCATATGTAAATAGGTTCAGTTGCATTTCTTTGTCTTGCTTTTACTCAGGACTACAACAAAGAAAGTCTTTTGATTGTGATTATAATTTAACTTCCACCTTGGGTGGGGAACTGGAATTAAAATCTCCTAATAAGAAGGTTTTTCAATCTTATAACAATTTTCAAGGATGGGTGAATAAAAATATTAAACATATTTTTCTCAATATATTTGGCTTCCTTGGCATTTTAAGAAAAATGATTTTCATTCACAGTATTGGAGATATATCTTTATTCTTAGGATATGCACTTTTGACCCCAGCTAAATATTGGAAAAAAAAAAAAAAACTCTAAAGAAAGTGAAATAAAGTAAAAAGTTTCTGTGTGTTGCAACTAATTTTTTTTTCCTTTACAATGACAGTACAGTAAATGAGGTTGTATTTATCTTTGCTGATGATTTATTTGCTATTCTTCCCGTCCTCCCCAATTTCCCTCCTTTCTACAAAGAATCTTAAAAAATATTTCTTTTTATTTCATTTTATATACTCTAAATTCTTTTAATTCCCCATTTTTGCTATCAGATGTTTCAAACATGTAGAATCAAGGCAGCTTGAATCTTCTAAGTGGTAATAAAAATAAATGCTCCATTGTGCCGCAGTCTGGCTGGGCACAATTCAGGAGCCACTGGTCAAAAGAAACGAACTTTATTTTTAGAACCACACATGCCAAACTACACAGCTCCTCAGGAAAAACCTTCAGAGCCCAACTGCCACCACCGGCTTCCCACAAGCCTCTCAACCTCCCCCACTCCCCCTGCTCTTGAGGTTGATTGGCTGGGTCACATGGGCAGAGCCAAAAAAGTCCCCCAATGAGCAGCTCCGCAGAGGAGCCAATCAGTTGGCAGCTAGAAGTTTGCTGGGGCCGCTGTGAGCCAATCATCAACTGCCAGCTGTACCAGCACATTGACTACATGCGAATTAATGAATAAGCTTCCACTGAGACGTCATTTCCTTCTTAATGTTGCCAAAAGCTTGATCCCTGATGCCACTCCAATAATGAGGACTTGGTTTTGAGAAAAAGGAAAAAGAAGGTTTATTGCTTTGCTAGCAAAGGATAACACAGAGGACTCCTGTCCCAGAGGCTATGAATCTGCCCATCAGCCAGAATGGGGGCTATTAAAGAGGTAACTCAAAAGCTACATTGCATGAGTGCTCAGTCTTGAATTGTAATTCACTTGTTAATTTGGGAGAGAGTCATTTCTGAGATCTTCTGGTACTGTCCCCAAAGTCTAGATGATTTCTTTCCTATGGTGGGGGTGTACTTCAGGACAGATAATTCTACCTAGGATATGGAAGAAAGGTAATCCTGTTTCCCTTGAGATTAGGGAGTGGGAGAGATTAGGAAGGAGCTAGGAGAGAGGAAAAGGAAGAAACATGTCCATTTTAAAAATAAATTGCAATTGCAGTGACAGAGCAGCAAGGGTTATATTCAAAGCATAAAGTGGACCACTGTTACATTAGGAGCTCTATCTCATCAAGTTTCCTAATTTTAAATTTAAAATGCATATGCCAATGACACTCAGATGTATAAAATCCTGGTCAACAGCTTTATCCTCAGCCCTAAACTCTAGTCTCAACCATCAATACTAATGCTTAGCATACCCAAAATTTAACCTTTTGATTCTGTAAGTGCAACAGTGGTGTTTTGTGCCCTGGTGATCCTGCAGGTGTCAGAATTACTCACATAAACAAAGGCTTGGACCACAGCTAAACAGAGACTTGGTGGATGCCTTGAGTATGAGGCCATGTCATAAGGCCATCTTGTTCTCATCTCCCTATTGCCCCTGTCATGAATTTTTCATCAACTCTTGGTTGATGAAATTGTGTCAAAATATGGGACTGTCTTCCAGCCACCCTTAGAATAGGGCTACAGAAATCACTGTATTGTATTCAAGAATTAGTTTCTCAGCCACATGGCATCCCACACTGGTAATGCCATCATCCATACCCTTTTATGTTAGCTCATTATTTAGTTATGTGAGTCAAGGCTCATAGGAAATTGACACCCTTCACCTACTTTTCTTTTCACTATCTACCTAATAAAATGTATAAATCTGAAAGTGGCTCATTGTGACTTTACTAGCAGGATCAGAGGAATCAAGGCCTCATCTTGGCTTTTCTTCTATGTATGACCTTGACAATTCCTACCTTAGCCTACTTTCTTCTCCATGTCAGAAAATTGCCACACCAGCTTTCATGTTCAAAGTTTGGAGTGGTCTCTATTCCCTCCCATTTTGCAATTCACACTCTCCAACATATCCTAAATCTTATTGGCTCAAGTTGATAATGAACCCAGAATCTGACCATTTCACATCATCAATGCAGCCCTCTAAGGCAGCTTCTCTCACCAAAAAAATTGTGTGAACTTCCTAAGGAGTCTTCCTACATACTTCTCCTGTTTCTTGAGTTTATTCTGCACAGAGCACCCAGGATGCTTCTTTCAATTAATTGTATCAGAGCATGCCATCTTTGCACTGTTCATAGCCTTCATCTTGCCATTCCATCACTTAAAAAGTATTTATGTGATTTGCCTCTATCCTTCTGATCTCATATGTTCTCTACTTCTTTTGCCCATCTCCCTCCTCTCCAGAAGTCAAATACCTACCTCAGAATGCTACACAGCAGCACCCCCTGGAAACATTCACCCTCAATTTTTAGCATGACCAACCCCTCCACTTTCTTCATGCATTTGCTCAAATATCTCCTTATTAGTAAAGACTTCCTTTTTCATAGTACAGTAAACACTTTCCCTCCACCCCTTGTATTTATTTTTCTTCTTATCCTGATTTATTTTTCTCTACAGTACCTTTCATGTCATCTAGGACTTATTTTTTGTACAATTGCTATTGCTTCCTCTCTATAGAATGCATGATCCATGAGGCCAAAAACTTCTTCTTTGTTCCCCACTATATCCCCAGCACATAAAACAATGCCTCATGCCCAGTAGGAGTTCAACTAATATTTACTGAAAGAATAGTTGAACCATCAAAAAACAAAAAATGTAAATAAACTCTTCAATTAAACAACAACAGGACCATATATTATGGTATAATTATGAAATTGAGTCAATCCATCTTGATCTTCCGTCTGTACTTTCCTACTTTAAAAGGATGATATCTCAAAGATTCTTTATTATTACATTTTATTTGTTTGTTTGTTTGTTTGTTATTTGTTTGTGGTGCTGGGTATTGGACCCAGAGCCTTGCATAGTTGAGGCAAACACTCTACCACTGATCTATATCCCCAAACCTAGTTATAACTTCTATATTGACAATTGAATTTCATTAATATTTGATAGGTATTTATAATATCAGATCAATGTAGTAGGACTAATTATAAAATTCTGAAAAAGAATCCTCTCTGATTTCAGGGAGAACCCAATCTCTTAGGGGAAAAAAAGTTCAGACACAAATAGTTTCATTTTAAATTTATTCAACAAACATGTAGTGTTTACTGATGAGAGAGTGGAGTCTTACATGTTATCAACTTCCATAAAGTGCAGACACATGCTGAGCACTCTAAATGGCAGCTGATGTTATGATTGTTCCTAATGAAATAACAATTGAATTGTTCTGACAGGTGAGAAAAGAGTCTTTGTGTGATCTTTTGAGACAGTCTTCATGGGTTGAACAGAAACTTGCAGGAGGAAAAGAAAGGGGAGATTTTGCAGATCCAGCAGTCAACCATGCTGCCTGAGGTACACTGGGAGAGCAGGGACAGGGATATAATGGCCCCAGTTGTGGGATAAGTGAAAGTGAGAGAAAAAAAAGCAAAGTTCAAATGTTCATTGCTTTTAAGAAATATAGGATGTGGGGATTGGTATTTATCTTAATTTACATAGACTAAAAATAAGGGTAAATTTATTTCAGTGGACAATCCGTGTTGTTCACATGATACAAGTGAGAAAATATCATCTTCCTTTAATTTTGTTTCCCTTGAAAATAGTGGTTTCAATTAAGTGGTAGGAAAACTTAAAGATTTAAACTTCAGGAAATAGAATTTTTTAAAAAGAAAATCAAAGTATACAAAGCGAAATTGGTGAAATTAAACTATTACCAGATCCTTCTCTTTTTTTCTTTGATAATTAGATTAACTTTCTAATTGGCTATTCAATGCATTTATTTTATTATGCGCATTATGTGGTACTCTATTACGAAGAATTGAAAAAGAAATATAAATATTTAATACTAAACAAAATTAAACCAGCATAGTTTCATTTGGAAATAAATACTTATAAAAACCTACAAGCATTCAAAAAAGGAAAATCTGTCAGAGTTTGACAAAAGTCTGATAAAATGATAACTACCAGAAGAAAGACTACCTGAAGTCAAATTAGAAAAATGTAGTTAAATCATTGCCATTTCCCTGTGAAGAGAAAAATATTAGTTGTGAAGAAGTAAGGAAAAACCAAATGATGTCATATTAATAATAGGAAAGACAGATTCCTTTATAAAAGATGCTGTCACCAGTCACAAAGGTATTTTTGCAAAGAGCCAGTTTTTTTTGCAATGTCTGTTGCAAAACATGACAATTGATCTCCCCAAATCTCCAGTGGTTGCCTTGAGTAAAGAAAGAGGTCATTTTCCCACATAGTAAACCAGCTGAGTATACTTGTGTCCCCTAACTACAAATCCCCAATTCTCATCTCATTAGAAAGATGGGGCTTACTAAAAATATGTATCGGATGAGAATGTCTTAGGCCTTCAGCTCTCTTGGAATCTATGCTACTATTTTGAGACATGTTAGATGGCCTCATATTTTGCTACCTCTCTTAAGGAATACATTCTAATAGTTTTCCATTTTTAACTTCAGAGACTTCTCTGAAATGTTTAACATGATCAGGGACTCCAAGTAAATCTTTTTTTTTTTTCTTCTTGCTCAGTTATTAAGAACATAAAAACAAAACTTTAGAACAGCCTCCCTGAATTCTTCACTCTCAGGTACGTTAATTGGTTTCCCTCAATTCCAGCCTATATGGAGTAGTTTACGCCTAATCTTCCCTAAATTTTTAGCATCATTATTGGTCGCTCTAAACTGATTGTAGTTCATTCCTTTAAAAAGTGTTGTGGGCTGGGAGTGTAGCTCAATGGTAGAGAGCAGGCCTAACCTTTGGGAGGCCAAGTTTGAGCTCCAGCACCTCAAATAAAAACAAAATTAATTAATTTTGTATTGCATGTTGCATTGAAGGAACACAGAAAACTGAGCTGCCTAACATCAGCTCTTTAAAGGAGACACTCATCCACAGGAAAAGAATGGCTGTGGATTAGGATAATATGGGGAATCCTGAAATGTTTAATTCCAAATACACTCAGAAATTATTGTACTCTTCATAATTGCACAGGATTTTTTTTTTAAGTTTAAGCATAATTGCACAGATAAATGCAATTAAATACCCATGGCTTATCAAGACATAGCCATTTAGGTGTTGGTTCAGGGAAAGAAAATGGCTCTGAGTCTAGGGAACCAAGGGTATGTTTTTGCTTGCGTGTGTACATGTGCATCTGTGTGCTGTGTACGTGTGTATCTGTGTGCTGCTAACTCCTAAGTCTTGTAGAGGGCCAAATGACTCTAACAAAACAATATTTTGATGAGTTAAGTGTAAATGAATCAGAAACACAAGGATTAAATTTCCCTTAATGCACATGGATTTAAAAAATTAAAGGAAAAATGCTCGACAAAGCCAATTTTGGCTTTTGCCAAAACCAAGCTTTGGAAAAATAGTTGGAGATATTCAATGATCCAATTGAGAAAAACATGGCCCATTTCCCCTCTCCCTTTTATAGAATCTTTATTTGTTCACACACATGGTACCGGAAAAGTCCACGCAGACATTTCTATTGGAGACGACGCCTGATTCTAAACAAGACTTTTCTGAGAAAATCCCTTGTTTATTCGTGACTTTGCCAGGCTTTTGCATTTATGGTACATAATTAGTCAGGGAATCTTCTGAAGAAGTATGGCTCTTCCTCAGCCTTCAGCAAAGAAAGGACATCCACTTATGCCTGTGTGCTAGTGTCTGTCTGTCTCTACATCATAAATATATTTCCAAAGGATTCTCAATGGAAAGTATCTTCTCTTAATTTTCTCCAGATGTTGTTCTTAGTAGGGATGATTTTTCTGACTGAGTGTCTCCTAAATCCTGCTGGGTAATTCAGCACATGGTCATGGTTAACACAAGCGTGTGACGAATCCCAGATGTGGAAGTAATCAAAGTGATCTACACATTTAAGGCAAAACTCTGGGGAACAAATGAGGGATATTGTGAGGTCAGAGCAATTAATGAGGGTCACACTGGAAGGTTTGGAAGTTGTTGGATAGAGAAGGGAGAGAGAACAGGGGGTGAGGGGTGAAGAATGGAAATCCCTCATATTTTTAGAATTTTCTGCCTGCCTCAGAGGATAGGGATAGGTGAAAGTGGAGGAATATTAAAAAAAAAATCTTTACAATTATTATTATGAGGGTAGGTACTTTTTCTTCTATATGTGCTGTGAAGGCAAAAGATGAGTAATTCTCTATCCCCATCTATAAAATAGTGCCAGATGTTATTGAAACATACTGAGTCAGAGACAGATAGAATATAAAGAAGCATGCTATAGAAAGTTAATAAAAATAAAATCTGCCTTACACATGGTACAGAAAAATCCAGCAGGACAGTCTAGGTAGTGTAGTATGGCAGAAAGTGGATTTGACTTGGAAAAAAACCTGTATGCAAATGCCAACAGCACCAATTGCTGGAGATAAAGGAAAAAGTCCTCCTCCACCAACCCCCGACTTTTTAATTTTTTTAACTTGTCAAATGATGGTAATACCTCATATCTTAGAGGTTTGCATTAAAGAGAAAGAGTTTTGTTTTAAATATTTTATTGGCAAAAGTATCAGAATATTTTACTTAGGGAACTTTACTGAGGATAAATGAAGTTGTCGTGAGTATATTATTTAATTCTTTCCTTTTCAAAGAAATGTCGTGTTCTTTTGTTACAGAAGTAGCATACAATGCCATGCATTCATTCAATGCAGGCAATAGCAAATTATATAAAGAACATAAATAGACTCCCCCTTTAAAATTCTCTCTTACTGCCTTGGTAAACAAAATTAATTGTTTGATTTGTCTTCTTCCACACTCTTCCCTCTATATTTATGCAAATATATGCACGATTAAGATTTTCTTTGAAAAGGAAAATGGAATGATATTACATATAAATATATGATTCTACAACTTACTTATCTTTCACTTAATATAATAACAGTGAAAGATGTTTTAATTTTTTTCCAATGTTTAAGAATCATATATTATTTGTAAACTTAAATGCAAACATCTGAATTCCAGCAATGGTTTAGTATTATTTCTCATCAAATCAATAAATCAAGGCAGATAAACCCTATGACCACTTTGAAAGATAGGAAAAAACCTCTTTTAATAGAATTTAACATTCATTTATAATTTTAAAATATTTCAATATAAACTATGAACAGAAGAATATTTTGTTAACATGGTAAAACATATCTACATAAAAACAATAGCCAACCTCATATGGAATGCAAAAAACAATAAGGCGAATCTCAGTACACAAGAAAGAAAATTGTAATTCTTGATATTACCACTCCAAAATTTTTCTGAAAATCACTCTAAAATACAATGAGAAAAAAAATGAAATTATTCATAAATAAAAGCATGTGAAATACAACACAATACTTCAAAACATCAGCTAAAAACTATTTCAATAAATAGAGAATTCAGCAAACTGGTTAATTATAAAAATATGTCAAAATCTTCGTGATTTTTATTTATAGCTGGTATAATGAAAAAGCATGTGTGTGTGTGTGTGTGTGTGTGTGTGTGTGTGTGTCTGTGAGAGAGAGAGAGAGAGAGAGAGAAGGTAATATTAGCAACAGTACTAAAAAGTCAAACTTTTTGTGGCTAAATTTAAGAAAAATATAGTTTGCTTTTGGAAGTAAAATATATTTATTAAAATGTATGCTAAATACTTTTTCTTAAAGATAGTATTAATAAATGAAGAGATATACTATGATATTACATAGAATGAATTAGTACTGGAAACATCTTGGTTTTTTCCTAAGTAATGTATAAATTAATAAAATTACTGTTAAATTCTGAATTTTTTTAACTTAATTTCCTCAAACCCTTGATGAATAAATTGCTAAGGATAATGAAGGCAATTTACAAAAAAGGAAGACTGACATATGTTAAAAGACTGTTGAAAACTGTTTTGAAAATTATGGCTAATGTATGAAGAAAAGCAATGTCTTTTAACATAAGCCATAATTTTTAAAACAGTCTTCAATATTGTACCAATGCGGATAAAGACAGAAATTAGTGGCTCATAAACAGACCCATATATATCTGTAATACTGTGTTAAATCATAAGAATGTCTTAGTTTTAGTCCCAGGCTTTTGCAACAAACACCTCGCCCTGTAATTTATATACAACAGGTATTTATTTCTCATAACTGTGGAGGTTTAGAAGTCCAAGATCAAGTCCCCAGCAGATATGGTGCCTGTTTCTTATACAGCAACTTCTTGCTGAAAACTCACAGTGCACAAGGTGCAAACAGACCTCCATCTCTTTTATTAGGGTATTAACCCCATTATTGAGAGCAGAGCCCTCATGCCCTTAATCTCCTCCCAAGGCCTACCTCCTAATATCATCACCACAGGGGCTAGGTTTCATCACATGGATTCTGGAAATGGCAAATGGTATTTAGCAAATGGCATTTCTTGGCAACTTGGGAACTTCCTAAAGTTAAAGTTTATTCAATAGTTGTTTGCAATAAGAGGAAGTAAATAAAGAAATTAGGAGCAAGAAAAGGAAGAAAGGGAGAAATAGAGAGAGAAGGAAGGAAGGAGAAAAAATAACAGGAAGAAATAAAAGTGCTCAACTTAAACATTAACCACAGAGTAAGCTAAAGATACATTCAGGTCTTTACTAGAAGTTTCCTATGTAGGAAAAATTAGTCACAAATAAATATTTGCAACAAAATTGACAGTGGGTGAATTTTATTTGTCATTTCTGTCCTTGAATTCTAGAATCTAGCCAGAGTATCCTTTTCCTGACATCAAATGTTCTACACTCTGTCACTGGTAGGCATCCACACAACTGTTCTCTCTTCTAGGAAAGTGCCATATCTTTCTGAAGGATATTGTTTCTGTGATATTATAAATGTTTTGCAGAAGCCTGTCCCCAAAACTCTCACTTTTCTTTCTCAGAAATTTGAAAACACACAAAAAGATTTGCTTACAAAAATATATGTAGCCATTATGCTGAAAAGATCAGTAATAGATGGTGATAGAATTTTTCCTTTTAATGTGAGTACATCCACAGAATAAAATATTATGCTCTCATTTAAAATGATGTCCTAATAAAGGGATCAAATACAGTCTTCTGCCTGTTTTCATAAATAATATTCTATTGAAATGAAATAACTCATGCAACCCATTTATTTTCTTTGGTCGTTTTCTCCCAAGAACAACTGCATAGAGTAGTTGTGACAGCCCTTGTGACTAATAAAAGACAAAAATATTTATTGTGGTTGCATTTATGGAAAAAGATGACCATCTTATGGTAGAATATTTGGTGTTTAGGTAAATATTTACAATTTCTTAATATATTTGTTAAGGTAGAATACCAAATAGATAAAAAGCATAATGAAAATTTAAATATATATTCAAGGTACACATTCTGTTATCTAACTAACTATAATCTTCTATATATGCATATATCCTACCAGAAGTCCACCAATGAAATGTTATTTTGAGGTGTTGGGAGTCTTTTTTTAAATTTCAATTTCAGAATTACTTTAAATTAATTTTCAGAGTTTATGCCAGCCTCCCCCCATTCTCCTTCAACATACACACAGTGTCAGCTGCAGGAGTTAACGATGAGCATCAATCTTGCAGGGAGGGGTCTCAGAGGATGCACAAAAATTCCTGTTTTTTTCTCAGTTTAATTTTGCTTCATTCTTCCTAGGTACCCAGGGAAAAACATTACTTTTCAGATTTGTGGATTGTGTATTTGCCTACCTTTTGGAAATTAAGCTGCTCCAGTGTTTCTGGGAGTTAATTTGGCAGCATACATTTTTCAAAGTTCATAAGGAGAAAGAGAAAACTACATTTGGTTGCCATGGTAACTGGTAGGACCACAACTCTTGGGCACCTCAATTAGTTTTACCTTGGGGCCATTAAACAGAAGTCATCTCCCCACAAAAAGGTGATGGAAAAGCTAATTCTAACCTCTTTCACTACCAAAATCTGAAGAAGACTATTTCAAAGTTGGCACCTACCTTCCTACTGTTATTTAAAAAGGGAAAGATTAATGAACCTATCTCACAGCTATTAAATTCTTATTAAGTAAACAGTGAATTGAGCATCTAAATATAAGCTTCTTTTTTCACTCAGGAATGGGAGTCTTTTAAGTTTTTCAATGTATTAATGTTTTATGTTTGCATGAAAATCTTACATCCCCAAACAATCTATGTTTCTGAAGCTCTTTTGTCTTTTTTTTTTAATGTTAAGTTGAATTTGGCAACTACTTAATAACATGCAGAATAAAATAATAATGGCACTTGTGGGGACAAGTGCATGGAGTACTGCATATATGGCATACATTAAGGGTGGCTGAGTGGCAAACCACTCCCCGGTGTGTGAGTGGTAAACTCTTACCCTGTAGGCACAGCCCTGGGTTTGAGGCCACGTGTTGCAGTCCCTGTGCTTGCTCCATGCCTCCATTGGTCTCTGCAGGGACAGTTGGCCAGCAATTGTATTGGTGGCTGCTTATAATCTGCTCAGCTACTCCCTGAGTATATATACATGGTAACTGCGAAATTAGACCTGCTTCCTGCTTGGTCTCTGGAGGTCTTGATTAGCGACTCTGCAGCCACAGTCTCCTCTATCCTGTTCCATGGACCTCCTCGCTGGATGAGAAAGAGCCCACACAGACACTTGTCACACAGCAGAATGTGAGAAGATTAGGAAAGGCTGTAGTCTTTTCTTCTCAGGAAAATAGGGATAAACCCTATTTTCAGGAAATGAATGGAGTTCTGCAATTTCTGAAGCTTTTATAGTGATTTTTCCAGTAAGTCCATTTACACCTAGCTAAAAGAGAAAATTCCAGGGAAGGTGACATCAACTTAAAGAATCAAAGAATTTTGGAGCTGAAAAAGAGGCTATCATGTGATCTAATCCTGCATTTTGCAAAAGGGGAGATTGATTCCCAAAGAGGTGACATGAATTGCTAAACATCACTCAATGGACAAGTGACAGGGTGAGCTCTTGAACATGAGCCTATATTTCTGTATTTACTGCGTCTTAAACTGGCCTTCTCCTCTCCCCTCTGGCTCACCCCTGCACTGTGTTACTGCCAGAATAATCGCAGTGTGGCAATCTTTATTTCATTTAATTCTTACTACAGCATTTTAGGATACTATTTCTTCTTTCACAGATAAAGAAACCGAGCCCCAGGGAGATGAAGTACCTTGGATATAATCTGAAAGCCAATTCTACTTAACTCTGAAGTCTATGATACCAGCTATTCCAGTTGGCTACAAATAATGCTTTCATGTCTACTTCTCTACTTGCCTGTTATCATCCCACTGGGTTATCTGGAATGATTTTTTAAAGGTACAAACCTCTAAAACCCTCTGTGTTTTGGAAGAGAAATTTATTTTCTACCTTTTAATCCTTTTCTGGCCTACGTATTTTGTAGGATACGTGAGGCTATTTTCATTTATACCTAGGGAGTTTATTCATTCATTGACATATATTCCATTCAGATTCTTACAACTTCTTTTACTAAGTGTATGTTACATATCATGGAATTTAAATGTATCATCTCTAATCTGTACAGCAACCCTGAAAGACAGATGATGTCATTTGCTTCTTTTGTGTCTTTCTTTTCCCAAATTCCGAGCTCAGTTACAAGTGTCTGATAGAGGCTCAATATCACATGATGGATTTAATTGAATTGGCACCAGTATCCCTGGAGACCAAAGAGGACTTGCATAACTTTCAAATCCCTGGGTCCCACCATTAATCACTGGCTTCCCTGTCTACAGAACAGGAGAACCAAAGTCCAGCCAGAATGTGTAAAGTGCCATCTCCAAGCAGCAGGGTGCAATCTCTACCCAATTCCCTCTGGGTGTTGTTTAGAAGGCTGTGGAATCTTGTCACCGACACTGTGGAGCCAACACTCTTCCCCCTTAGGGTTTGAAATATGTGGTTTCCTCTTGTGCACTGGTCTCCTACTCAGAGACAGCCTTGCTTCTGACAGCCTCCCTTTGGAAATAGACAGGGTTGGAGCCTGCCTGCTGTGCTTGGAATTGATGTGACTCCAGCCCAAAACTGAGATGCAAAATCTTTTTTTTTTTTTTTTATAGCCAGCTTCAGAGAGAGGAGTGAATAGGATAGCAGGGAGGAGGCAGAGAAAAACTGGGAAGAAAGTTTACATATTGAAAGGTGAACAAGATGCAAATAACTTTGTTTACAAAGGATTTGGGAAAAGCTATTTCCCTGTAAACCTTGAAACCAGAAAGCAGAGGACTCTGAGACTACCTGACCCCTGTTGTTCTGTTCATTTTCCCTTCATCTCTTGCTGAAGACAATGACATACAAAACAATTTGAAGGCTTAGGGCTCTGTCAGGCTTGCTTGTGTCATAAGAAAACAATGTGCTCAGAGAACACACAGCACTAGACCCTTAAAAGGATTTTCCTTTTTTTCCCCCTCTCTCTGGAAAGATGCTTCCCTTATTCTGAGAAGCATGATCTATGGCTGTTTGGGTTACTGTTGTTTGTAGTCTTACTTTAATGAAAACAAAACTTTAATAAAGTATATCATCGTTCTGACCATATCATCCTCATTCTACCTAAAAGAAGAATTGAGTCTACATCTGTCCTGAGTGATTTCTAAACACTGTACAAGGTAAATAAAAATGAGCCTTGTCCCATTCAATGGAAACTAAGGTAATAATGCATATAAAATCATCTAGCACAATGTGTGGCACTAATACTTGGTTTCTCAAGATCTGTTACTGCATCCCTTCCTGCTATGGAGCTGTTTCTAACCTAAGACAAGGAACTGACATTGAAACAGATGAGTGCCCCCCGCCCCCCAAAGCCCATGAATGGAACACTAAGCCAAAGTAATAAGTGTTGCAGTTACATTATATCTAAGCAAAAGAACATCTTAGAGAATAGAAACAGCTGAAAAGCTAGCACCTATTGAGACAGGACAAGATTGTATGAAAGTAAGTAATCATTTTATTTGGCCTGAAAGTTTCCTGGAAAAACTTGGATTCAGAAACTTGGAGCTGGAGAAATATAATGAAACAAGCCAGAAGGGGAGAAATGTGGTTAAACAGAAGTTCATACAGAGGTCCATTATGGGTTCTGGAGATCCACAAAAAGCATGTGAGTGAGAATTTTTCTAGAGAAGATATTGTACCTTCCCTTAATTCTTCAGAAGAACCAACAAATGAAGGAAGGGTGGGAAAATCATGAAGAATTCAAGATGATATGACACATGAATGAATTTGTATAGACTTTGAATGGTTAGATAAACTAGTATGATTTGGAGAAAGGTGGTGACACACTTGCTTTTAGTCAAGATCTTTCTGTTTGCAAAATCATGTGGTACCTCCTCGCTAAAGTTAAGTTGATGTTGGCACAATTATTTGACATCATCTAAATTATCCAGAAATATCCTGAAAAATATAAATTCAGTAGTTTCTCCTTTATCAAAATTAGCAAAGTAGGCTAGGTTTAACTCACTGATTTTCTCAATTCTTGATTTTCTTTCATTTGTACATTGGAAACAGTCCTTCAAAGGCCCCTGTATCTGCCATTTGGGAGGAATCAGAGACTGTGGGATATAGAGTCCCTGAACAAGAAGCAAAGAGCACCATGAACAGCTAAATCTATAGATCAAGGGGCCATGATGTGTCAGGCCATAGAAGAGAGGAACGTAGCAGCGGAAGGAAGTGCAGTGAGAGTAAGAAACCACCTTAGGGCTATTGAAGGAGGGACTCTACTACAGAGAACGAGAGCATGGGAGAAGGCCCAGTGACTAAGATTTGTTGTTATTTCTCAAGAATTATTATTTAATTTATCCTAGGACATCAAATATGAGAGTTCATCATTTTTTTCAATATTCCTGTTTTGCATTGTTGTGATCTCTTTTCTACTGATTTATCTTTTTTTGTATTATTTGCTCTTTTTAGATATATATAACAGTAGAGTGTATTAATTTTGACATATTATGCATACATGGAGTATAACTTATTCTGATTAGAACCCATTCTTGTGGTTGAACATGATGTGGAGTTATACTGGTTGTGTATTCATATGTGAGCACAGAAAAGTTATGTCTGATTCATGCTACTGTCTTTCCTATTCCCTTCCCTTCCTTCCCCTTTGTCTAATCCACTGAATTTCTATTCTTCCCTTCCCCCTTGATTTATCTTAGTGAAGCTTTATTTAGTGAATGTTAGAAAAAGGGAGACAAGAAAAATCAGTCTATAGCGTTCTCTGTTGTTGTTCAGTAAAGCTTAGCAATAATGGCATATAAAAGTTTTATAGATCTCCACTGAACCAGAATCAATCAACCAACTTATATTTAGAATGTACGTTATATAATTAGGAAAAAAGCCTATCTTAAAATCATTTTGAAATCCTTAAAATCTTATCAGGATGACAAACATGTAAGAATAGGGGGCTGGGAATGTAGTTCATAGGTAGGACACTTATCTAGCATGCTTGAGGCCCTGGGTTTGATTCTTAGCACTGGGGGAAAAATAATAATTCTTCATTAATTATTAAAATAATTGCAAGAGAAAAAAAGTGTTCATAATGAGTAAAATATAAGAGAAGAGGATAACTAACAATTGCAAGAGACCTGGATCCAGCTCAGTGGTATAATGCTTTCCTAGCAGGCACTAGGGTGGTTCTGGGTTCAATCCTTAGCACTGCCAAAAAAAAATTGAATTGCATTTGTAAGATAAATAAGAAAAAAAGCAATTGGAAGCACTCTCTTTCTTAAATAAGGCTTCTGAGTGAAGATAGAGCACAACAGAGCCTCATCTAATTGGTAGCCCAGGGAGGAATGAGCAAAAGTGGGTATATTGTGGCTATGTGAACAGGGACAGGTGTGGGAACAGGAAGGTGTGGGCTCTGGAGGGAAGGAGCAAAGCTGTTCAGAGTCATAGGGAATAGAAAATGAAGAATCTTGACCTCCAGACTGGATGCAAGCCAAGGGGGTAGCCATTGTGTACCTAATTTTTCCTAGGAGATTGTGCTGATGAATCAGATTAAGAATACAAATAAAAGCCAAGTGTGATGACATTCACACTTTTAATCCCAGGTGCTCGGGAGGCTCAGGCAGGAGAATTGAAAGTCAGCCTCAGAAACGTAGGGAGGCTCAAAGCATTAGCAAGACCCTATCTCGAAATATAAAATACAAAGAGTTAGGGATGTGGCCTAGTGTTTAAGGGCCCCTGGGCTCAATCCCCAATACCAAACACAAAAGAAAAAAAAAGGATACAAATAAAGAAAGGTGGAAAACAAGACTCCAGAGTGGAATGAGAAGGCAATACTTAAGAACTGAAATCATGAGAACTTGCCTGCACAGATACGTAGCGAAAGTTACTGAGAAAAGCTTCAGTTGCTGAAGATAACAGTGCATATATTGTATATGCATCATGAAATGGGAATTCTAATAGCATCTAACTATTATTTCTTTTAAATCTGGGATTTGGCCATGCCTGCATTTTAATCATGCAAAACATTTAATTGGTTGGCTAAGAGAAGGCATTGTTATTGTTAGTTTTGTAGCTAGTAATTTATTTTAAAACTGTGAGTAGAATTTCTGTGTTCTGTTGCTTCTGGTTTAATGCAAAGAATGTGCTCTTTAACTTTCCTCAGTAGGAAGGGCAAAAAGGGAGACAGGGAGGAGACTGATAGTTGTTTATTTTAAATCCTGAAGTTCAGCAAACTAAGGCTGGTGCCATCATGATCAATGTTTTTAGAAAGCCTGTCTGGGAAGGAATGGAAAGGAGATTTTGCCTTTTAAAATCCTCTTTGCCTTTTGTTGAATTTATTCAGGACTCTAAAAAATGAAGACACATGATGATTTTCTTGTATGTCTATTCAAATATTAAAAAAAAAAAACTTGAAAAAAATAAAGAAGCAGGATTTTCTCCCTGATAAATTTTTCCTCTGAAATTTCATTAATTGCTTTCACTCAGTGGATTTTCTAATCCTGGGAACACAATTCACCTTTGATGTGGAGATGGGAAATATACTGTTGGATAGAAGATCCTGGATAGAAGACCTGAATTTGCTACTAGATATGTGACAACTTACACCAGTTCTCCCTGTTGGATATCATCCTCTCTCAGACTCATCAAAGACTTTCAATCCATGGCACTGACCTTGAATGAGGCTCCTGGATCCACAAAGGACATGAAACCAGATTTTTGTGCATAGTCCTGAGAGAAAAAGTAGGGTGTGTAGGTATCACATCCTTGTTGCTATGTGTTTATAAGGGGTGATTTGAAGGCTTAAATTTAAATCCAGAAATTTGTATGTACATTCTGATTCATTGTTGTTACTATTAATTATTTTCTTTCTGGAAAGTTGTCAATGATCTTCCAGAGAACAAGGGATGAATTCTTGTTACCCCATGTCCATCAGCTATAGCACTAAGCTTCTCAAGACTTTACCAACCAATGTTCAGAGTGCCAAGAAGGATTCATATTTAAGGTCTGTCATGCCACAGCAGTTTTAGTTTTATTTTCAGTTTGTATGTTTGTTAGGAAGCAGGGTTACTAAACTAGAATTCTTTTTAATTGAACATTCACTGTATCCTCTCTTCTACAGTCTTTCCTTTCTTTCTTCATGGAACTTGTTCATTCTTGCTTTATTGATAACTCATCTGAAGTGCCTTGTCCTCTCTGATAATGTGTCATATCCTTTATAAACTAATTTAAAATTGCCCCTTTCTAATAATTTCTAGAATGGTCATTTTCTTAATATCTATTTCAGTGTGGAACTTCAAAGATTAGTATGAGTTACTCTGGAAATTAGGGTATTGCAAGAAGGACCCGTTTCAAATTTTTTAAATTATTTTTTTATTTTTAAATATTTTTTTAAATTGTTGATGGGAATTTGTTTTATTCATTTATTCATATGCAATGCTGAGAATCAAATCCAGTGTCTCACACATGCTAGGCAAGTGCTCTACCTTTTATTTATTTTTGATTAACATGTATTAATTGAACATATTAATGGTGTTCGGTGTGATATTTTCAACACATGCATACAGCATTCACTGATCAAGCACAACTTCCTCTCTAAGGAACAAAAAGCCCTGGCAAAGACCCTGGAATGGAAAAGTGCATGTTGTGCTGATGTGGTCCAGACAGAATTGGTTGATTATGAAAGCAGGGAGGTAAGTTCCAGGGATACTAGCAAAGATTCTATATACTGAACTAAAGACTTTGTTCCACAAGACAGGGAGGGAGCCAGTTGATACTTTCCACAAGATATTCAGATATTTATTTTTGTGACTGAAAATTCTGCCATCTGCCAAAATTATATTATAGGCAATATAATTGATTGACTAGTTTGGGTGATAACAATAGCTCTTGTTAATCCTGTCAATTTTTTCCCACTTGTGTTCAAGGAAACTTCATCAAATAAACTCTGGTTTTATCCAAGTCTCTTATAAATTGATCCTTTGTACCAACCTGAAAGATCCTCAGAATTTTAGGGAGTTTTAGTGTTCCACCTTCTCCTCTTTAGTGTGCTGGTTGGAAGGCAATATACCAGATCTGATGTCAGACTGAACTTAGAAAGTAGGAAATCAATTATGATGAGCTAAAATAAGATTTGCTGAGATTGGACATCAATTTAAAATGTACATAATTCATATTATATATGTATGTATTTTATATAAATAAATATATATAACATCCATACAATAGTGTATATGTATACATATATAGACATTAAGACTATAAAGTTGTATACGTGAAGCTGTATGTACCACTATCAAATCTTTCTTTGTATTCTATTCACATATTTACCCATCCATTTACTAACTCACATACTAAGACAAAAGTTATTAAGAACTGATCATCTTCTAAGCAGATGTTAGGTGCAAATGAGGTTTCAGACCGGAAAAAGTCACAGGATTTGTTATGCATATTTGGGTTTATAAGTGGGCTGAGAAGTTCCACACTGAGTGAGTAATTAAAGAATGAGGTGCTAGCCAGTGGAAAGCCAGCCTCAGCAACTTAGAGAGGCCCTAAGCAACTTAGCAAGACCCTGTCTCAAGATTTAAAATAAAAGATAAAAATAAAAAGGGCTGGAAATGTGGCTCAGGGGTTAATGAACTCTGGGTTCCATCCCCAGTACAAAAATTTAAAAAATAAAGAATGAGGTGCATTACAAGAAAGAAGATTGTTGAAGAAGTATGAAACAGCAGTCCTAACTTAGTCCCAGAGGTTCAGAAAAAAATTCCTAGATACACTGAGTGAAATAAGCCAATCCCCCAAAACCAAAGGCTGAATGTTTTCTCTGATACTGGGATGCTAATTCACAATGGTGATGGTGGGGCATAGGGAAGAATAGAGTTACTTTAGATTAGATGGAGGTGAATGAAGGAAGGAGAGGGGGTATAGGGGAGGCAAGGACAGTAGAATGAATCAGACATTATTACCCAATGTACATATATAACTATACGACCAGCAGGATTCTACATCATGTATAACCAGAAAAAAAGAGAAATTATACTCCATTATATATGATGTATCAAAGTGCATTGTATTGTCATATACAACTAATTTTAAAAAATAAAAAAATAAAGTGTTAGAATTGAAAGATGAGTGAGCATTAGGTAAAAAAGCTACAAAGGGTCTAAAGTCTTTCTAAGAATCTACATTAGTCACAATACTTGCTGACATCATGTAAAAAATGGTGTCAAATTACTGGCCTTTGCAACAGACACCCAGGGGCACAAATCAGCCACAGTAAGTTCATTGGGTGATTGAACTAAGTCCAGTAATTAATATTGCAGGGAGAAAGCAAAGAGATGCAAATATCTGACATCCTTGATTCCTTCCAGATTTATGTCTATGAGAAAGAATAAACTCAGGCAAGGTGAAGCCAAGGAAAATGTGCTGACCTCTTCTCCTGGCAGTCAAGAACTTTGAAACCACTGGCAGCAAGGTTTCATAAAAACATGCAATCCTAGTCTAAACTAAATCCTCAGATACGTTCACAGTGCTATTGGTTGAATCCATGGATAAAAGACCCAAAGATATGGATGATTGACTGCATGAATGATTTCCAAACATAAATTATTATATAAAAATGGACAAATATTCACTGATCATTGAAACTCAATGGTTACTACGCAGCCTGGAGTGACGACAGAGTTGGAATTTTCTTCCAGCGGTACAGTTTATTTGATATATGCCATAATGTATATGGCAGGCATAAAAAAAATAGGAAAATATTTATATGTGCCAAAAAAGGAAGAATAAATAAGTTATTATAAAGAAACAGAAATAATAATCAAATAACCCAGAAAATAAGAGAGGAGTAAATAGAGAAAAAACAGAATCCTGGGAAAATTCATGGAAAAATAGAGCATTCATGGCAAAAGAAAAGAAGGAAAGAAATGCATACTGCAGAAAGACAAGACCACAAAGCAGGCTGGCACAATGAGAGGAGAAAGCAAGTCTAAGAGAAATGGAATAAAGCCAGTGAAAAATGGGACTTATGAAAGAAAAACTATTGGAACAGAATAATTGGATAAAAATAGGAAAACCAGTGAAAATCATTCAGATCAAGGATTTAGAGTTACAAGAAGTTTTTAAAATACTGTGATTAACATAATAAACTGCCTTAAAGATGAAAATTAAAGATTAAAAACTTAGTCAAATATTCTTTTGAAAAAAAAAAGAATTTTTAAAGAAATTTTCTAGAGTCCCACTGATGATGTATCAGGATTAGAAGTTGGGCTTAGTATTGTCATCCACAAACACTGTCACCATTTGACATTGGACAATCTCAAGGTAAAAATTCCATTAGTTTTTAAATTTTAGCTTGATAATTGGGATAACAAGTGAAGACTGTATTTACTCACCCACATACATATGTATAAATAACAAACATTTTCAAATATTTATGCTGTGCTAGGAAATGAATAGATATTGTCTTATATATTATCTCTGTTAATAACCACAACAGGTTTTAAAGCTCAGAAGGACTAAAGAACTTATTCCAGAACAATAATCTCCCTGGGGCTGGGATTGTGGCTTAGTGGTAGAGTGCTCACCTAGCACATGCGAGGCCCTGGGCTTGATCCTCAGCACCACATAGAAAGAAAGAAAGAAAGAAAGAAAGAAAGAAAGAAAGAAAGAAAGAAAGAAAGAAAGAAAGAAAGAAAGGAAGGAAGGAAGGAAGGAAGGAAGGAAGGAAGGAAGGAAGGAATTGTGTTCAACTACAACTAAAAAATAAAAATCAAAAAAATAATAATCTCCCTAAATGGTGAGGCCAGAATTCAAACCATGGTCTGGTTTAAGTCCAAGTATTTTGCTAGCTCTGTTTCTATTGCTTATACTATTATCAGTACCATGCTTACTATTCTTTCAGGTAATGCATGAGAAAAAAGCTTTGTATAAGTGAAATCATACCAAATTAATATTACCAAACTATCAATAATCTCCTGAAGGATAAATTATTTCTTATTTGGCCTGCATTTAATGGTATGAACACAAAACATTCATGTGTCACAGAGGACTCGGGTGCAGGAGGCTGAAGACCTCCTTGCCAGAGAGCCCATGGCTATCTCTTCAATGCTTGTTACAGGAGAACATGAAGAAGCAAGACTATGGTAAAGTGGAGGGTAACTCATCCCTCATTTGCAGCTGCACATCCTTTGGTTGCTCTTCCTGAGCATCTCTGTAACTCAAGGATTTAGACATATTATGTCAGAAACCATATGTTTGATGCAAACACAATTCTTCTACCTCTTTCATACCTGATTCCAGACTAAATGCTTTCCTCCTCTCTTCTTCTGGCTTCCTATCCCTCAGAATGGCTATATCATTTTTTTTTCAGATAAACTTTATTTGTAGTTCCTCTTCTACTGTTTAACTCATCTATACTTTTCCCTGAAATATATTCTAAGACTGCTACACTTCCAATTTCCCAGTGTAGTTTCACAAGCTGGACATAACAACATTTTTTTTTAATTTTCAAGGGAGAAAATAAGGAGATATTGAAGATTTTTGAATGTATTATGTCATAGGTCCTCATTATCCTTAATACCACAGTCATGGTTAATTCTTTTTGTGTATGGTTTGGGTCAGTTTTTGTGTCACAGTGACCAAAATATCTGACAAGAACAACTTAGAGGAGGAAAAGTTTATTCGGGGCTTATGGTTTCAGAGGTCTTATCCATAGATGGCCAATGCCATTGCTCTGGGACCAAGATAATGTAGCACATCATGGGGAAAGGGCCCCAAGGAGAAAAACTGCTTAGCTCATGGCAGGTCAGGAAGCAGAGAGAAGCAGGGTGGTTTGGGGATGCCACAGAGAAGGTGCATCTTTTCAGGGCACATCCCCAGTGACCCACCTCCTCCAGCCATGCCCTGCCTGCCTACAGTTACTACCAAGTCTGTCCATTCAGACTAGGATGGACTGCTTAGGTTACAACTCTTATAATTCAATCATTTTACCTCTGAATATTCCTGCATTATCAGGAGATTTGGGGGGACACCTACTATCCAAACTACGGCATGTACCTAACCTGTACTGATCCATATATATGTGTGTGTGTATATAAAATTATTTATATGTATATCATTATTTATATATATAATGAAAGATGAGAGATATATATCTCATGTCTTATCCTAATTACACTTGTGAAATATAAGTGTCATAAATGAGAAAATTGAATTTAAATGTCTTGTCAAAAGTCAACCACTTGATGTAGGGTAGAACTAAGACTCATGTTCAGGATGCAACCATACAAAAGACCCATCGCCTTGTCTCCAACCAGTCAGCATCACATCCCACCTCCATTTTCCTCTAACCCACCAGAAGTCCAAGCCTCAGGTCATATACCATTACATAGACATCCCAACTATACTTTCTGCAACCCTACCCCATCAGCCATCCTCCTGATTTTTCCTTGGTGCCTTGTAGAATGCCCCAGTATTCTTAAACTCTTCTCTGAACCTTCCTTTATTTCCTTCACTAGCTAAAAACTTGTTGCCCCTGAGATTCCTGGTTCCTCCATGGACTTTCCAAGAATAGTTGTCTGTGCTTCCACGCCCCTACATACATCAGCTGCTAGAGATGAGCCCCTTGCTTCTCATTGCTACACTCATTTTGTGCATGTGAGTGGGGTACTGAAGATAGAGTGTTTTACTCTGTGGTAAAACATTCTCACAGAACTACACCCCCAGTTTTCTTTATTTATGTATTTGACAAGGTCTTGCTCAATTGTCAAGACTGGCTTCAAATTTGTGATCTTCCTGCCTTAGCCTGCTGAGTAGCTGTCACTATAGACACGTGCCACTTCACCTGATTCACTTATCTTTTGTCCTTCAAAGCCCATAAGTCCCTTGAAACTCAGGTGATCAGAAGTCACCATTCATTCTTTGTACTACCATTCTTCTCTTAATTCTTGTTGGTTGATTTATTCTACAATATGTTTTTTTTTTTTTTGGTCCATGTCTTCTTACTTCACCTCAATAATCTCTTCTTTCACTCCACCTTAGCTCTTCTCCCGCATTATCATATCCTAGATTTGTTTATTATTTTATAAAATAGTCCATCCCCTTTTTTCTAGGTGACTTGAACAAATTGTGTAATGCCTCATTCTTCAGATTATTCTGTAAAATGGGCATGTCTGTGGTTCCAAACTTGGAGAGCTGTCATATAGTTTGGATGAGTTCATGAGTGTAACCCTCCTAGTACATGACCTACAGGTGTGTAGTCAGTAACAGTTACTATTATTGTTATTATTATTATTATTACTACCTGAAAATCCCCATCCTAAATGTCTCATATCTAAATATCACTTTCCATTCATTTCAGGTAACTTACTTTACTTCTTAACCCATACCTAGTCTCCACCCACATGGAGCCCTCTGGCCCATTTTTCTCTAACACAATTTTACTTTCTATCACCCAGAACATGTTCTTCCTCCCCTCTTTACCCAGCTTAGCTTCTGAGACCCAGCACAACAACCTCTTCTTCACAAGCACTCTTTGCTCCAGTTGGTCCTCTTTCCCACGGTCACACTTGCTTAGAATTCCCAAACATTTACTTACTCCATTTTCTCAGAAGAGCAGTTAAAAATAGTCTGATAAGAGTTATACAACCAGGATAACTGTTTACATCTCAAACTTAAGAACCACCGTTATAAAATAGACATTTAACAAAGCCATACAATCCTTACATACAGCCCAGTTCCTTCTCTTTCCCTCTCTTCTCACATCTCCAGTAACTCGATTTTCTGTACCATCAGATGTTGACTGCACCTCATGCTTCACCTAGAGCTTCTTTATTGCTATACCACCCTTAAAAAAAAAAAAAAAACAGACAGTATCCACACCTGTCTTTGCCCCTGCTACAGTGGAATAAATACCCTTCTTCCTGTTTAAGGCCAACCTCTCCATTCTGTGAACAAGGGAGCCCTCATCCCTTCCCTGAAAACTGTATGCCTACAGTCAACCCTCTCCAACTACTTGATAAGTACAGATGTTCCCACAAACTGTATTTTTCTCATAATTCCACTGAAAATTTAAATGCTACCTACTCAGGCATGTAGATTTGCTGCTATTTTGAAAACTCCCTCAATTATATTGTTTTATATACTTTATTGTATGTCAGCATCTAGCATTATCTTAGTCATTGTTTACATTCTTATTTTCTCTGCATTTGAATAAAAGTAAGCTACATAAGGGAAAAGGATGCATTTCATTTTGCTGTGACCCCAGGTCCTTAAAGCAGTACCTGGCACATTACAAGTGCACAGTGAACATTTTTGTATAACTGATTCAAAAGTCTGTGTTCTTTCTGCTACAGTAGACTAACTCCCCATCGGAGGTGATCTTAAATAGGGAGAGTGTGAGGGATTGCTAAATAAGGATGCCTTTTGCTATATGACAGAGCTTTCTGAGGGAGTGAGTTAGCAAAATGGCTCACAGTTTCCAATGGCACTGTGATCAAAGAGAAAAGAATGAAGTCCATGAAAATAAGATTAGCTGGGGAAAGAGCTCAGATCCCAGAATATTTTACTTACAGATGGGCAGAGCTTACATAGAAATATTGTATGGAAAAAGTATGTGCACATAGTTTTAATTAAAATGAAATTGGATAGTTGACTCCTAAGGGAAGTAGTAGGGTACTGCAAAGCTGAGTTTTTGATACGATCAACCAAAAAGCTGAAAGGACCATAGTCAATCACGTGTTTCAACAGAATGGCCATTGGAATTTTCATTAACAGTATTCATTTCAAATGGCTATAATAGGATGATTGAACCAAAAGATCCCTTTGTACTGAAGTTGGCAGAAAAAGTCTTTTTACCCATATTTGAATTACATAAGTGTCAAAATATGTCATTTGGAATATGATATTTTTCAGCTCATACAAAAATACATTTTGGAGATAATTTTTATAGAATACAAAAATATGTAATTAATTAGCTTTATTCCTAAGTAAGAAAAATAGGGCACATATGTACATTCTGCTGTGACAGCTAAACCCTCTAATTTTACAATCTTATTTAATTCTGCAAGTATAACCATTCTTCATTGTTAAAGATAGATATAATAAAATTATAGCTGTCAAAGAAGCAAAAAATAATAACTCACCAATTTTATAAAACATGGAACATCTCATTTAAAAATTGTTTTGGAAATGCCATTTATTTTGGTCTGATTCTAAGAAGAGATGTATTTCTAATTCATTTTTTAAAAAACATTTTTAGTTGTTGATGGATACAATATCTTTCTTTTATTTATTTATTTTTATGTGATCCTGAGAATAGAACCCAGTGCCTCATACGCGTGAGGCAAGCATTCTACCACTGAGCCACAACCCCAACCCTCTAATTTATATTTTTATTCTCAAGATTTTAATGAAGGTAACTTACCAATAAACACCAGTCAGGGTAATAGAGATAGTGGATAGATAGGAATGGGATCAAGCAAACATCTTAAAACAGACATTGTGGAGTATAGGTGGTGGGTGCTTGAGTATTTGTAACCCAACTATTAGAATATCTCTGTGTCTTTAAATTTTTCCTAATAAAGTATCACGACCAAATTAGAATCAAACTAGTCAATGTAATATTCCTTATGTAACAGTTTTCTGTTCCATACAGGTTACCTTTTGTTCAGATGACATTGAATTATTCAACAAAAAAATATAAATGATAAAATTCTTAATACATTTTCTAGTCAATGGAAATAAAATTTAATGATATTGGCTTTCCATAATTTTCTGATGTTTAAAGAATAAATTGCTTTATGGCTTGTAAAGTTGAAATAGAGTCATACATTTGGAATTGTGTTAATGGTTAAGTGTACACTGTCTTATTTAATGTACACTGCAGTTATGTTGGGTAAAGGGCTCACTCTGTTTTATAGTTGAGGACTTTGTGCTCAGGAATTTGAAGTAAGTTGTCCAACTTCACAGACAGTGGCAGAGTTGGGTTTCAACCCATGTCTGATCCAAAGTTGTACTATTGTCACTCCTTTACTTTGATGACTTGTTGGACTATTGAAAATGAGTCATAATACTCATTTGATTTATCTGTCTTTAGCAAAACACTTATAATTTCCCAATTGTTTTACTATGAAACTTTATTAAATTCTCCATATAATTTGATACAGAATCTTAGAACTAGTAAAATCATCTCCTACAAACCCTCTTAGTTGCCAGAAAGAGAAATAAAATACAGTTGGGGTAAGTAATGGATTCAGAACCATATAGTCTCTTAGCAGATATGGGAAAGACTTACCTGGCTCTTCCACTGAATCATAATTCTATTTTAATATAAAATGCAAAATTAGAGGTATAAACTAAATTAGTCTGATTGTTTGACTAAGTGCCACATTAAGTCTAGAGTCAGTAAACTGTGTCTTCTGAGATGCCTTGATTTCTCCTGTTAATTTTAATTCCTGGTTTAGTTCATTAATCTAGAATACATTTTGTACAACTTTTGTATGATTAATCCTTTTACCTCTGACCTTGTTGCTGGCACTGTTCCATGCAGAGATGGATAGAGAAAAGCAGAAGAGTAAGCAAATAAATAATGCTTTTTTCATACCACCTTTTCCATTTTGATGGTAAAGGCTATGTCTGACTTGAAGGAGAGAATATCCTAGGAATCAACTATTTGGATTCTAGAGCCATATTGTTTGTATTCAAGTCCTTCTTTGACCTTCACTATACTATGATATCAGACACCTGTGCTTCAGCTTCCTCATTTTTATATATTGGAGTGGTCGTCAAAAGAGTTTTATATATATATATATATATATGACTTAGAGGAATGTCTGGCACATGGTAAGATGAAAGTCTTCAATAAAGGTAAGTTACTATTATTCTTATTATATGACTTCATAAGTGACAATGAATGGCATAGTAACAAATTGTCTTATTTATTTTTAATTTAATTCTGTAAATACTTCAGTTTTTCATTACTGATGAAATGAATTTATATTTCACAAAAGTGCCTGAAGGCAAAGCAATAAGAAATATAACATTAAAAATATTCCACTAGTGCATGGACTTTTTGAAGGATGAGGAAACTTTGGTGCTTCTTTTAAACAGAGGAAGCATCTGTTCATCTTGGATAGTTTTTTAAACATTATAAAGAATGAGCATGTAGCAGTAATATTTGGCCTTTGGGAATTAACGATTCATTTGACTTTCTTCTCCTTTCTGCAAAATGAAGACATAGACCATACTACTCTTGAAAAATTCAATGACTCTAAGACAAAAGATGAAAATATAATAGAAATGGTTTGGGGGTTCCAATATTGACACATACTGTCAGCACCAGGTTTTGTGTGACTCTTGGCTATCCTGCCTTGCAATTGATGCTTTTGTCTTTTCTGCCCAGCTAATTTCAGATCAGAAACTGTTAATTCATTTAATATTGACAAATATTATTAAACATCTTGCCACGTACAAAGCCAAAAGACCTAGAAATTCATAGTGATACAAGCAAAGTCTTTCTCTTTTTTATAAGATTACACTCTAATTTTAAGGGATATGAATAAATAAACAGCTCAAATAAATATTATGGATTTAAAAAAAAGTCTACTTGGAATACAATAAGAGCACAAAAGAATGAGAAACTGTTTATATTACCAAATGTCATGGCTAAGTAAAATTTTCACAAAGGAAGTAAAAATAATTTTGATTTTGTTTATCATTCTATTCCCATCAGTCCTTTTTACAATATTTGGCACTTTTAAAATAAGCAAATAGCCAATAAAACTTTCAAAAGATTATCTTTAAAGATGTACATTATTAAATGCATTTGAATATGAGTTCAGCGCACATTCCCAAACCTTCTTTTTTAGCAGATGCACATATCCCAGGAGTCTGTCAATCACATTCCTTTTCTGATTTCCACTTCATAACAATGTCGATTACATCACAATAGAACAAATTGCTCATTAAGTTATTGGTTTCTGATCTTTCATTTTCCTGATATTGGCCAGCTACCAAAAAACATTTAGAGGACAGATCTGTTAGTAACATCCAGTGAAGGAGTGATTTTATGTCATTCTCGGCAAACTTAGAATGAAGAGAACAACTTCCTCACTGTAAGTGAAATAACTGAAAATATGATTTTTTTTAAAAAGCATACTACTAGGTCTTGGATATGTGATCAGAGGATGTTAACCCAACAATAAAAGTTAAATAAATTATCATGTCCCAAAGGCCAAATGTTAGCACTACATGTTTGCTCCTCAACTCAGTGTAGTCTCTGTTATAGAGTTTATATGGTTTATGTTATAAGCATAATGCTTATAAAACCTCTTTAGCTCATGAAACAGAAATAGGAAGTGAGGAACCTAACACTCAGAAGGGCAAAAATGAAGAATTTTCTATAAAAGTCATCATTATCAAGACAACAGATGAATGGAAGAGGAAAACTAAGTTTGGCGATAGAAAATCAAACTTCCTCATGCCTAAGTTCAGATTCATTCCTATTACCTACAACTAGAGTAAATCAAGTTGAGTCTTCCCATTGAGTTTCAAAAATGATTAGAGTAAAAAAAGAAGTGAAAGGAAATAAGGGAGAGATCAGAGTTTTGAAAAGATGAAAGCAGACTGTGTTTTGGATACTGCATTTGGAATAAGCCAAGGAGAACAACTTGTAAACCAGGAACTAAGTCCATAATTTATGGATTTCATTTTATGTCTTTTGAGAGTTGGTACTGGAAGACATGATTTAGTGGGCATCTGGAAGTTAGTTTACCAGAAGGAAATAGGGATTCTTAAGGAGTCTGATAATGAAAGAAAATAGAGTTTGGGTTATTGGAAGGGAAGAACGCTGTGATGGCTTCTTCAGGAAATTGCAATCATCCTTAGATGTATATCTACCATCTTTACTCAGCAGTACGTCTTTACTCTCTATTTTTGTTCAACATTTATCTAGAAGAACTTCAAATGGTCAGATACCTTGGTTCTATTGAACCTCATTTTCACAACTCGAATGGTTATTCTAAGTCCTGAAAAAAAATCACTGTGATCCAATCATGATAGAAAAGGTGGCTGTTTTTTTGACACAAATCCATAACCACATTACTGGGGGAATTTCCTGGGTGGTGAGCAGGCTGCCAGTTGCTTGCTTCCTTCCTTTCCCATTTCATCTCTGGTGTCCCATGCTTGCTAGCAACAGGGAGTACAGCAGATGGCAGCAAGCAGCTGTTGCACTTTCCAAACACTGGTCAGCAAATCCTTTCCTAGCCAGCACAAGCCTGAAAGAATGAAGTCAAAGATGGTTGTTGATTTGCTAGAGTTCGGTGTTCTCCAACTCTTATTCTCCACCTCTACCTTCCTGCCCTTCCTGGGGCTGACAAAACACATTTCACAGAAGCATGATAAACTGGAAACAAGAGGAGGGGAGAAAAGCCTAGGCTTGGCTGTACAGAATGAACTGGACTTGAGCCTAAAGTGACCTAGTGAGGCGAGGCACCCATGTCATGGTTGATCTTTTTTGGCCTTCATGGGCTATTGAGCAATTTCTTGGACCCACATCTGTGAATTCTAATCCAGTCCCAAGTACTTTGCAGCATTATTTCATCCACTTTGTAACTATCAACTTTGCAAGGGCTTCACATGAGGCTGCAGGTAGCAGAAAAGACCTGGGGGCTGACTGTCCTCAGCCCAGAAGCTGAGAGATAAGCCTGGATGTTACTAATTTTGATTTGGCAAACCACATCAGAGCTGTCAAAAAGGCTACATGCTGCTCTGAGCTCCTGCCTTAAACTTGCCCTGTTTAGTTCAGCTCAGAAGCCTGGAATTTGTGAAGGTAAACAACTCTTATCCCATGGATAAACTGGATAATGCAATTTAAAATACAGACGTATATTCTTCAGACAAACATAACTGCCCTGACATTAATGGGGCCATTTATCTTCGTTGAAGTTGGTAAGCTATAAGCACTGTCCATGATGTTGGGATTTGGGGATTTGACTAGGTTTGGATCTCAAGTGACCAACAGGAAAAATGGGTGCGAGATGAGACAGTTTCTCTTATCTTTTTGGGTTGTTAGATAACTTGTCTCCTTTTACTTTGAGCTGAGATCTGGATGGTAATTTTCTTATTTTCTGCTTTTCATAATTTAACAGATTGAGAGTCCAGCTTGTTCTTTATAACCAGCATATTGTGTTTAGGCCAATCATTCAGTTTTGAATCAGATGTTACAAACCTAGGTTATCTAAATGTAAATTTTCTACAAGACTGACCCTGTAAGAAATTGGGATTATAAATCCTAATATTAACTCCCTGAGTTCAAAAGGTTTAAAATAACTTCATTCATTACTGAATGGCATTTGTAACCTTTACATGTTCCTTGCTGGTTCGTTGACTTGAAGGTTAGTGTTTTTGTATGAAATTGGCCTTAACTAACTTAGGTTATCTCTTCTCAGAAACAGGGCAATCATCTTACTAAGAACTCAGTTGATGGATTTCCAAATTTGGGGTTCATAGAAAGAACACTATACACTTTCAAAGTACATGTAAAAACACTTTCAAATACATTTTCAAATAAAGAAAAGTTAAGGTGTTCACAACTGCTTGAAATTTTAGCAAAAGTTGGAAGTGAGTGAGAACATTTTCTTAAAGTAACTTTCCCTCCTTGCCTCATTAGTGACATGAGCTATTTGGCTAAGTCTCTGATTTCCCAGCAGGAACATTAACTGATTAGGAAAATGAGTGTTCTAGCTAAATGATTGATTTCCTTCTAACCTTCTACACAGATTATGAAATAATAAAAATGTGAACCTATTAGCAAAAAAAGCAAAAAAATGTCAAGTCATCAAGAGGTTCCCTAGTAGTCTCTCAAAATGTTTTAAAACATTTTGAAGAATTTAACTTTTAAACTTTGAATTTTATCCCAGTCCACTGTCCTCTGGCTGAACTGTTGATAAATCATCTCCCCTGGAGAACTTGGTAGGAAAGCCATGAGTGACCCATGGCTGGTTCCTTTGGCTAAACCAATTATAAACTTGATGAATATTGTCAGGCTGTAGTCTGCCTGATTGGCTTTGTGGTATTGATTTGATCAAAACTGGATATCAGTTAAGGGGACTAGACCTTTGTTTAGCAAATGGAATATAGGAACTCAATTACCAACTAAAAAGCTCCCTGAAGCTGTCAAGAAAATGCTTTGTATACTAAAGGATATGTTGCTTCTATAATTGAATTGAAGTATGGGAACAAATATCCTTTAAAATAAGCCTGAAACTCTTATTATATGTGAAAATGGGAGGGTAAAAGAAGAGGATTTTCCAGAATCTAACAGCATAAAATTCCCAAACAACATACAATTTTTGGGAATTCCTCTGAGCTAAGGAAGTTGAGGATACTTGACAGAGAGTGGGGAAAATGAATATTTTAAAAGCTTCCCAGGAAGAGATAAGAGTTGAGACAAAAAAAAAAAAAAAAGGAAGAAGAAGAAAAGAGAAGAAAAATCCTATAACAACTGGAGTGGGCAGACACAGTTCTGCCAGCACTTAGAAGAGTAAGATGAGAGGACTGACACTGATTTCTGCTTTTCTGAAAGTCACCCAAACATAGACAGAAACAAATTAAAAAACATGAAATGTGGAACAACATGACCCCTTTACTTTGAATAAGTTAGAGACTAAAAAGAAATGATGGTAGTTTAGGCAAGCAGCAGAGGCCTAAAATTTCAGAACTTTATATAAAAAATAGTGACTGGGTATGTTTGAAGAAAAAGCAATTGCAATTGCAGTGGTTCTTAATCTTTTGGGAGCATGGGGTTGCTTTGAGAATCAGAAAATATAGATCTTTATCCCAGAAAATAAACACATGATAACATACCAAGAAGCGTAAATACTAAATGTTCTTCGTTGTGAACCTACCCTTAAACTCATGGACATTTTTCTTCTATCTTTATTTCTAGCATTCAAAAACCATTAAGAACTTTGAAAAGTATGACACTATCATGTCACTGTTATGGTTTTACTTAAGATGGTTACCAGGCATAGCAAAGAACACTAACTCCCATCCTCTAAAATATTATTTTCCCAATCATATTTTGCAGTGGGAAGGGTCTACTTGTATGGTTACATTTCAGAGGGTAGAGAAAAAAAAATAAGAGTGTTCTCAAAGCCAATGAGTTCTAGGGGTTTCAAGATGTTAATCTTAACAGGAAGAGTGCAATGACTTACTATTGCCATTCAGAATAAAAGGAAGAGATTCACATCCCAGATGGGGAATCAGGGATCTAGAGGCAGAGGTACCAAAACTTTATTTGGCAAATATAAAACATATGCTGTGCCTAGAGCACAGATCCAGTTTTTGCTAGATGCAAATTTCATGGCAAAGCAGCAATAGTCTGCTAGAAACATTTAGTTTGTAACTGCTTAAAGGTTTTCTTTTATGACATGCCCTTACCAAAAGCCAGACTTAAAGATTAATCAAAACCTCAGAACAAAACAGTAGTGGGCCCTGACAGGAGAGCATCGGGGAATCAATATTCTTATGCCAGCATCAGCCACCAAAGTCTTGAAAATATAAAATAGGTGAACCCTTCTTTCTCTTATTAATAGAGTTCATGTTGACATATTGGGTTCCTCAATGAAAATCAGAAAGGATGTAAAATGATCTGCTAATTCAGTTTAATATTAGCAGGTAGATTCCCCCACAGTCCCTTACCTTAAGTGACCAAATAACAGTGTCAAGTAGAAATACTGCGGAACAATCCAACCTCCCCTTTCCTCTCCCTCGGTGAGTCTGCTTGACAGAAAGAAGAAGGAAGAAAAAAAAAACTAGTTCTGAGTGTTTACCATTTATAGATGGGTGCATAGATTCAGAAGAGCTAACATAGAAGATATTTAAGTAACAAGGCATTTTGTAGACATAGATTTCATGTTAAGACTGAGAACAAAAGAGTTACGTCTGGTTCCTTGACACTCTGAAGTTAAAAGTTAGGACAAATGCTGATTACAGGTCAGCACAGTAGATCAGGATAGCTGGTATTTGATGTGGTCTTCAAAACAACAACACTACAACCCTCTTATTTGGCTGGAAATGAAAGGAATCATGGCTAAGTCAGGTGTCAGTTCTGATTGCCAACTAAGATGTTTTTAAATTTTTTCTCCTCGTAGCAGCTAATGAAGGAATTAAGTTTGAAGTTATGAAACTTAAACAACTATTAGCATCCACATATCAGAAGAACATTTGGCCTTTGGTTTTTTGAGACTGGCTTATTTCACTTAGCATGATAGTCTCCAGTTCCCACCACTTACACAATGGGATTAGAAAAGACAGTAGAATGAATCTATTGAATAACTTTCTGATGTTCATATATGAATACATGACCAGTAAAACTCCACATCATGTACAACCCCAAGAATGGGATCCTCATTAGAATAAGTTGTATTCCATGTATGTATAATATGTCAAAATACACTGTACTATTATGTATACCTAAAAAGAACCAATAAAAGATTAAAAAAAAAAAACTTTAACAAGTGACATAAATGACCCAAGACCAAGGCATCTGGTTTGAGTTCAACTGTGCATACCACCTTCAGAATGAAACAAAATACCACCTCATTTTGTTTCATTTTAATATCTAATATCTTCACTTTGGCACTGAATGTCCTTTGTGTGTAAGAAAGCCCTTCTTGATCCTGCCTTTCTTAGAGAGTACAGGGGTGATCTGCACCTGGAGTTTTAGCATTCCTTAGTTGCTTCACAAAACTATAAGAAAATTGAAACTGCTTTTCTTAAAGGTGAGCGAACAATTGGAGTATCCATCAATGATGCCCTATTTGCAATGAGAGTGACATGTTTGATGATAAAAGACCATTCCTATAATTCTAGTAAAGGTTCTTCTAGTAAATGTTTGAACATGAACAACTTGTTCTGGGTATGATTCCATACATTCATTGTTGGTGACATGTAGCTGGGAGCTCATTTCCACACAATAATCATTACCAACACTTGATTTGATCTGCATATGGGGATTACCTGAGTAAACCAAATAGCATTCATATTCATCACTGACTCCAGTTATGTCTAAGAATATAGGATCAAGATTTTATGTTCAGGCTATAATCAAGAAATATTTCTAGAGAATAGTTTTTTATTAAATAGGTGTGATATTAACTGAATTAATGAAATAATTAAAGGACTTCATCTTTAAATTTAGGTCCTGGTAGGTTGTGGATGTAGCTCAGGGGTAAAGCAATTACACAGCATGTGGGAGGCCCTAGATTCCATCCATAGCACTATAATTATTATTATTAGTAGTAGAAAGGCACTGGACCATAATTAGCAGTGATATTATTTCTGGGAATAAAAATCAGAGCCTTTGAAATGAATTACCATAAAAAAGAAAATTGCCTTGCAACTCCTTATTAGATCATTATAAGAGATAGATAGATAGAGATAATAGATAGAATCTATTACGGTACATATATATTTGGGGGTATGAGGAATTGAACCCAATATCATTCTATACTGAACTACATTCCCAGCCTCTCTTAATTTTTATTTTGATATGGGTTTTTTTCAGCTGGCCTCAAACTTGGGATCCTCCTGCCTCAGCCTTCTGAGGAGCTGGGATTACAGGCATGTACCACTGTCCCTGGCTAAAATAATTAGACATATTTGTTAGTACAAGTTCTATAATTTGTGTTATGGTTTGAATATAAAATGTCCCCTAAAAGTCCCTGTAAATGCAGAAATAGTCAGAGGTAAAATGACTGCATTACCAGAGCTGAAACCTAATCAGTCCGTTCTATTTGGGATGGGCTAACTGGGTGGTAACTGTAGGCAGGTGGGTGTGGATGGAGGGCCTGGAGCTGTGCCCAATAAGGAGGCCTCTTCTTTGTGGCAGCTCCTCCCACCTCTGCTTCCTGAGCCAGCCATGAGCTGAGCAGCTTTCCTCCACCAGGTCCTTCCCCCGTGATGTGCTGCCTCAACTTGGGCCCAGAGAAATGAAGTCAGCCATCTATGGAGTTCAGACCTATAAGCCCCAAGTAAACATTTCCTCTGTTAAGTTGTTCTTGTGAGTTATTTAGGTCACAGTAATGAAAAACCTAACAACATTATATTTATACATATTAAATATACACATAAAATTGTATGACTTTTTTTGATCACATTACTCATATTTTGGTAAATCTTTATTGCAATATAATCCACTCAAATTGCACAGATAATAAATGACGTGTGCAGCTCAGTGATTTTACACAAAGTGAATATGCTGTGAAGCACCACAAGATCATGACATAAATAAAACATTAATAATACCCTAGAATCTCATGTCTTTTCACCATTATCATCCTAGAAGGAAAAAAGAACACCTATTTTACTTCTGTCTTCATAATTTTGCCTCTTAAAAGCTTACATCAATGAAATAATCCATTCCCTTAACATTATCTCTGTAAACGTAATGACTTTGTTGTATATGAAAGTTATATGTTCTTTTTCATTACTATATGGTATTTCATGATGTCTTCCATTATGATAATATAACAAAGTTGATCTGTTCACTGGGTTTTTGGTATATATTCTAGTTTTGAACAATTAAAAATAAAGCTACAATAAACATTTTTACATCTGTCAATGGAGTTACTAGAATTACTGAGTCATACTTTATATATTCAATTGTAGTAGATACTGTTTTTTTCAATTTTGTGTCACTTTGACAACATGCCTGAGATAACCAACTTAAAAGGAGAAAAGGTATATTTTGACTCACAGTTTCAGAGATTTTCAGTCTGTGGTCACTTGGTCCTGTTATTTGGGGTCTGTGGTAGTACAATACGTTTGGTGGGAGCACGTGTTGGAGGAGGCCTGTTTATCTCATGGCAGCTGGGAAGCAAAAAAAAGAATAAGGTTGTCAGTGTCTCAAAATCCCCTTCAAAGTCCATGTCACCAATGACCTAACTTCCTTTCACTAGGCCTCACCACTTAGAGGTTCTATCACCTCCCAGTTATGCCACATGCTGGGGACCAAGTCTTACTACATGGGCCTTTGGAGGGTGTTTCAGATCTAACTATAGGAAATACTCAAAACATTGATGCTACAAAGGCATTCCCTCCAACAGGTATGAACTTTCCACTGGCTCCATAACGTTTCCATTACTTGCTTTTGCCTTTTTTTTTTTTAAGTCATTGTGGTAGATGTGCAGTGGAATTAATTGCATCAAGTATTGCATTTGGTCTTTCCCAGTGAGAGATAATGTAGAAGGCTTTTTCACAATCATTCATGTGAATATCCTCTTTCATGTCGTGGCCCTTTAAATCTTTTCCTTGGCTTTCTGTCAAGTTGTCTTTTTCCCATTTCTTTGTAAATTTTATTATATATCCTATACATGAGTCCTTCTTTTTACATGTATCATAAATGTCATCTCTCACACTATGACTTCCCTTTAACCGCTTTCTCAGTGATATCTACTAGTGAACAGAAGTTTCAGTCTTAATGATTCTCAGTGTTTATCCTTATTGTTATTCAAGAAATTTTCATCTATCACCAAAGTTATAAAGACATTTACACTTGAGAGTCAGTTCGCCAGACATGGTGGCACATGCCTATAATCCCAGCAGCTCAAGAGGCTGAGGCAGGAGGATTGCAAGTTCAAAGCCAGCCTCATCAAAAGTGAGATGCTAAGCAACTCAATGAGACCCTGTCTCTAAATAAAATACAAAATAGGACTGCGGATGTGGCTCAGTGGTTGACTACCCCTGAGTTCAGTACCAGGTACCCCCTGCCCCCCAAAAAGAGCCAGCTAGATTTGTTTTATATTCTATGAGATAAGGATCAACTAGATATATGATTTATTCAGCATGATGTATTTAAAAGGACTCTCCTTCCCTACCCTTATGCTACAATAGCACTTCATTTTAAATTAGATAATTATATGTGAGCAGATCTGTTTCTAGATTCTTTTTATATATTGTGCTATAATACACTGTTTTAGTTACTGTCACTTAAAATTTTTTAAAAAAATATTTTATTTGTTCTAATTAGTTATACATGATAGTAGAATGTATTTTGATTCATTGTACAGAAATGGAGCACAAATTTTCATTTCTCTGGTTGTACACAATATAGAGTTGCACCACATTTCAGTCATACATATACCTAGGATGAAGATGTTGATCCCATTCCACCATCTTTCCTACCCCATGCCCCCTCTCCTTCCCCCCTCCTCTTTGCCCAATTAAAATTTCTCCATTCTCCCTATGCCACCCCCCGCATTATAGGGTCAGCATCCACTTATCACAGAGAACATTAAGCCTTTGGTTTTTTGGGATTGGCTTACTTCACTTAGCATGATATTTTCCAACTCCATCCATTTACCTGCAAATGCCATAATTTTATTCTCCTTAAATTCTAAGTAATATTTCATTGTGCATATATACCACAGTTTATTTATCCATTCATCCGTTTAAGGGCACCTAGGTTGGTTCCACAGTTTAGCTATTGTGAATTGAGCTGCTATGAACATTGATGTGGCTGTGTCCCTATACTATGCTGATTTTAAGTCCTTTGGGTACAGAACAAGGAGTGGGATAGCTGGGTCAAATGGTGGTTCCATTCCAAGGTTTCTAAGAAATCCCCATACTGCTTTCCACATTTGTTGTACCAATTTGCAGTGTATGAGTATACCTTTTCCTCCACAACCTCATCAACACTTATTATTGTTTGTATTCTTGATAATTGCCATTCTGACTGGAGTGAGATGAAATCTTAGAGTAGTTTTGATTTGCATTTCTTTACTTACTAGAGAAGTTGAACATTTTTTCACGTATTTGTTGATCAATTTTTATCTTCTTCTGGAAACTGTCTGTTCAGCTCCTTAGCCCATTTACTGATTGGGTAACTTATTTTTTGGTGTTAAGTTTTTGGAGTTCTTTATATATCCTGGAGATTAGTGCTCTATTTTCACTGTGCATATAGTAAAGATGTTCTCCCTCTCTGTGGGAACTCTTTTCACATTATTGTTTACTTTGCTGAAAAGAAGCTTTTTGGTTTTAATCCATCCATTCATTAATTCTTGACTTCATTTCTTGTGCTTTAGGAGTCTGGTTAAGGAAGTCAGGATCTAATCCTACAGGATGAAGATTTCATCCTACTTTGTCTTCCTTTAGGTGCAAGGTCTCTGGTCTAAATCCTAGGTCCTTGATCCACTTTGAGTTGAGTTTTGTGCATGGTGAGAGATAGTGGTTTAATTTCATTTTGCTATAAATGGATTTCCAGTTTTCCCAGCACTATTTGTTGTAAAGGTTATCTTTTTGACAATGTATGTTTTTGGTACTTTTATCTAGTATGAGATAACTATATTTATGTGGGTTTGTTGCTGTGTCTTCTATTCTATACCATTGACCTGCATGTATGTTTTGGTGCCAATACCATGCTGTTTTTGTTACTATAGCTCTGTAGTATAGTTTAAGATCTGGTATTGTGATGCCTCCTGTTTCACTTTTCTTACTAAGGATGGCTTTGGCTATTCTGGGTCTCTTATTTTTCTAAATAAATTTCAATAAGAAATAAGAATTTTTCTAAGAAATATTTTAATATCTATTGCTACAAGTCCTTTAACTTTATTTTTTTCACAACTGACTTACCTAATCTTTTCATTTTAATAAGAATTTCAAAGTCAGCTTTTTATTTTTCATATAGACAAAGAAAGAACAGGAATTTGCAGAGATCATATTAAATCTAAAAACCACTTTGGGAAGAATTTACATTTTCACAATATGAACATAATTTACCCTTCCATTATTTCACTCATTTAAAATTTGTCTCAGTAAAATTTATAATTTTGCTGGGCTGGGGATGTGGCTCAAGCGGTAGCGCGCTCGCCTGGCATGCGTGCGGCCCGGGTTGGATCCTCAGCACCACATACCAACAAAGATGTTGTGTCCGCCGAGAACTAGAAAATAAATATTAAAAATTCTCTCTCTCTCTCTCTGTCTCTCCTCTCTCACTCTCTCTTTAAAAAAAATTTATAATTTTGCATATATTATATAGTTTGATACTGTACATGTATTACAGCATGATTTATATTATAGTTTTTTTTGAGAGAGAGAGAGAGAAAGAGAGAGAGGGAATTTTTTAATATTTATTTTTTAGTTTTCAGCGGACACAACTTCATGGAATATATCTTATTCTAATTCAGTCCCTCCTCTCCCCCCATTGCCTATTTCCTTACCACTACTCTACTGAGCTTTCTGACATTTACTCATAGTTATTTTTTTAGTGAGTGTCTGTGAATGTGCACGATGATGGGATCCATGGTGGTGTATTCATACGTGTACATAGGCAATTTATGTCAGATTCATTCCATTGTCTTTCCTTATCCCACACCTCCTTCCTTCCCTTCATTACCCTTTGTCTATTCCACAAAACTTTTATTCTTTTTTTTGTCCCCCACAATATTCAAATTTGACTTTTGGAGACTGGCCTATTTCACTTAGTAGAATAGTCTCCAGCTCCATCCATTTACCAGCAAATGTTATAAAGTCATTGTTCTTTATGGATGAATAATACATACTCTATTGTGTGTGTGTGTGTGTGTGTGTATCCATTTATCTGTTGAAGGGCACCTTGATTGGCTCCGTAGCTTAGCTCTTGTGAATTGTGCTGCTATTAACATTGTGTCACTGTAGTAGGGTGATTTAAAAGTCTTTAGATATATACCTACTAGTAGGATAGCTGGATCTTCCAGTGGTTCAATTCCTTGTTTTTTGAGGACTCTTCATACTACTTTCCAATTTGCAGCCCTACCAACAATGTATAAGTATACCTTTTCCCCCACGTCCTCTCCAACATTTATTGTTACTTGTATTCTTGATAATTGCCATTCTGACTGAATTGAGAGATGAACATGATTACATGAATATGAACATGATTTATCCTTCCATTTATTTCAGTCATTTAAAATATGTCTCAGTAAGATTTATAATATTACATGTATTATATAGATCGTACAATACATGTATTATAGCATAATTTATATTATAGTTTTGTTATACCATAAGTAAATATATACATAAAATATACATAAAACTAACATACATAATTTTACATATAAAATTTCTCTCACTAATGTCTTATAATCTTACCTGATTTGTTTATCTTCAACTCTTTTCCTACTTTGCTATGATATGTTAAATTTATCAAATGCTTTGTTGAATCTATTAAAAACTCCCCCCCCCCAACACACACACTCAATTCTATTAGTAGAATTGTATTATTCTGTATTTACACTGGCTCTCCTGGAATCCACCCAACCCCATCACCCTCTGACACCCTGTTGTTCTGTTGCTGGATCCGCTTCCCACTGCTTGTTGAGGGAATTTCCATCCCTGTTTGAGGGACAAAACGGCTTTCACTTTCCTTTGTTGTAATAACTTTCAGGTTAAGTAGTTAGGTGATGACAGACTCCAAAAATTTAAAAGTATTCCCACATATTCTATTCTCTGGTGCATTTTCTGAGAGATTGACATTATTTTATCCTGAAATGTTGGAAGAATTGATTAGAAATCTGAGCCTAGAGTTGGGGGGTGGGGTCAGGGAGAGTGGAAAGACTTGCAAGTACAGATTCCATTTTTAATAGGTAGTAGATTTTTCAGAATTTCTTTTTGTTCTTATTTTTTATTTTAATTAATTTTCTTTTTTTATTGTAAGGATTTTGTCCATTTAACCATAACTTATTACATTTTGCTATAAGTTGTTCATATATCCTTTAACTAACTTCTTTAGTAACTGTAGGATCTGTAATTATTCTAGCAATTGGTATTTTTGTCTTTTTAATGTTGTCAATCTTCCTAGTAGCTTATATTAGGATTTTCAAAGAACAAACTTTTGTCTTTATTTTCTCTAAGTAAATATATACATAAATTACATTGGCTTTCATTGAAATCTGATGTTAACTTTATTATTTCATTTCTTATTTTTTTATTAGGTTTAATATGCTGTCATATCCTAGCTTATTTAATGAATAATGCATTAAGGGTTTTTAGCATTTCTTATGTTATAACATGCATTTGTATTTCCCTATATGCTTTTAGTTGTATTTCACAAGTTTTATACCTTTGTTATTATCGTTCATTTCAAAAAACGTTTTCTTATTTACTGATAGTCTTTTACTTTGATGCTGTCTTCAACCCGTGGGCAATTTAGAAATATATTGCATCATTTTTAAATATTTGTGGATTTTCTTGTTACCTCTCAGAAGTTTCTACTGAATACTTCTGTATTTATAAAATCCCTCTGATTTGCACGCTCTAAACTCCTACTTCTGTCTTTCTAGCACCACAAGACTCCCACAATCTCCACTCAGCTCTTTAGCCTCCCATGACTCTCTTGCCCGAACTACATACATATAACAAATTAACAAAAGCTTTGAGGAAAAACTTGTAAATGGGATTTCAGGATCAAGTTCTCAAGGTTTCATTTCCTTCTCTCCATGATCTGACTTTATAGCAAGTCTACTTACTTGGTATTAGTAAGTATGAATTGCTAACTTCCAGCCTAGGGGGACTGCAAAGAGGTGTAAAAAAATAAGGGTACATGTGGTACTCAGCTCAATGTGCTTCTCTTGTCTCTGAGATTTTGACCTCTTAAGTCTTAGTGACCTTCATTGCTTTCTGAGGCCATTAAGCATCTGTTTTTGTATTTTATCCAGGTTTTATAGTGAGTTCTAGTGTGAGAGTTATGCCAGACTCGTGGGACCCCAATAGACCTCCAGGAGCCGAATATGATGCAATCACACAAGAGTCTTTATTGCAAGCTCGAGCCTGGACTCACAACCATTCCCAACACAGTGGTCCCAGGGAGTGAGTCTCCGTCCTTTGTTCAGTGAGATTTTATAGGTTTTGGGGGGATACTCTATGCGTCACAACATCACACAGCAAATCATTCCATACCTCGGGAAAATCAAACAACAACTCTTAACATTGATTAGCACATTCATGGCAGGAACAATTTGGGTAGGGGTGATTGGTTAGTACAAGAGGGGGATTCCTTTGATTGGTTTAGGCCACGAGGGGTGTAATGTGCTGAACTACATGGCTTCCCAACACGTTATCAACCACCATAAACTACTTGGGGATCATCTGGCATCCCAGGTATTTTCCCTGTCTCATGCTGATTGGAGGTTGCTAGGGGGTTGCTATGGGTCCTCACCTAGCCTGACTGAGTCAGGGACACCTAGTGCCACAGACCTCTCTTGTTATTTACAGACAAACAACTCAGCAGGATGGGTATGTGCCTAGGAGTACTCTGTGGGTTTTTCCAAGGACAAGGGTCATGTCCCCTTCCTTAGGACAGGCTTTGCTCTGAGGTAGAGCCTGGTTTCTCAAAAATGGAGTCACATCAGTTTTTCAAGAGTTAGTTTGAAAGAAGCTGCCATCGTGGCAACAGGCAGAAGTTTCTCTTTAACCGTTAAAACCTACCAAAGTATGATAGATTTGCTTCTTGTTTAGAAAGTTCCAATCCCTCTCCTAACTACTGTGGAAGAAAGATGTTTCCCTTCCATTTGGTCTTGTGACTTTCGTTGGCTTTGGGGACATTAGCAGACATGACGTAAGCAGGGACTTTAGATACATTGTCTTGGCTCAGCACACCCTCTCAGTCTTTTGCCATGGCATTGGAAGAACTTGCCTAGTTGGCCTGCTGCTCCAAGAAGAATGAGAAACATGTGCAGCAGCTTCCCCGCCAATCCACAGACATGCAGCTAAGAGCAGTACTGCTCAACTGTGCCTCAGCTAGACAGAGAGACCCAAGCCACCCCACAGACTCATAATAACCACGGCCACAAAGAGCAGAACCACCCTAATCTACTGGTATATCCTTGAGAATAAATTATTGTGGTTTTAAGAAATTGATTTGGTAGTGGTGGGAAAGGTATTATGTAGCATTATTTTGACAATACAAAAATACTGATACACGGGCACTTGAAGGAGTTTATAACTGTCCTCCCTCCCACCTACAGCAGAATTAGCTTCCAGAACATATTTTAGAAACTCCCATGGCTCCATGGGAGTTTAATAGCTCCACACCTACTACCCCCCACCCCTACTCCCCACCTCTTTCTCACTTAATGCTAGAAAGCATTGTTTATTTTTTAGGCAGCATGAAGTTTTTAGACACCAATATTAACAGGAATTTTTTATCACTTTTTTTTTCTCAATACATGGAAAGAATTGGGACTCAATGTACAAGATTTGTCAGTTCTAAACAGCCATCAGACAATAAATGAGTTGGACAAAAAGAGCAAGACAGTCTTTTAAATCAGATGAAAAGTTATTGTTCTAAAATAGTATGAACATTGTTATAACATATGCATAGAGATTAGTTATGTTAACATAAGTCCAACCTTAGCCCATGGGTGTAGAAAAATCCAAACCAAAAATGCGGACCTATTCTCACTGTTTGTCTCATGTCTGAGAATTTCCTGACTTATCATAAAACATGCAATTGTTTCTAATAAGTGAAAATAGTGAACTGCCTAAAAGCCAATGAAACCACTGTACACTGTTGGCATGGATATGTTTATGTGGAAAAAAGATCACATTATTACTTGACTTTAACTCTGGTAGCTTCCTTGAATTGGAAAGACTGAATGACACCACAAATACCACAGCAATATTCCATTTACAGGCTAAGTATACTCAGATCATAGAGTCCCTGAGAAAGATTATTGTTCACAATAGGCCTCAGTCTTCCTCAAAGGAATCTAATGCTTTTGCCAAAGCATGGGATTTCAAATGCGAAACAGGGCCACAAGAATCCTAAGGCTCTGGGCTTTAAACAAAACAAAACAAAGAAACAGGCCTGTATAGGTTTGGTATATTTGTCTGTGGAAGGAAACTAAGCACATTTAATAAATTATCAATTTTTTAAAAATTTCTGATTGTAAAATAAAAAAGGACATTTTGAAAGTGAATCTTGACCATTTATTATGAAGAACTCAGAAGAAACAAACTACTAATATACTTACCTTCTGGTTAACACAAATTACAATAGAGGTAAAATATTAAATATAAGACAAAGTCCTGTAGATTTTATCTTTGGTCTAAAAATTCTGAAAAGACTGAAACAGGGCTGGAGATCAAGTTTCCCTCTTTCTTTTTCTTTCTTATGTAAGGTCTCGCTGTGTTATCCAGGCAATCCTCCTGCGTCAGCCTCCCAGGGACTGGGGCTACAGGTGCATGCCATCACACCTGTGCCTGACTGAGATCAGGTTTCTTTTTTATCTCAGTCAATTCCTTAATATTCCTCTTTATCAGTTTTCTTAAAGCCATTTTTCTGTTTTCTGCATATAAAAATAATACATGCTCATGTTGAAAATATATAGAGAAAACTATAACAAAATGAAAACCTAAAATTTTATTATGTAAATATTTAATGTATATATTTAGGTTATATATATATGTGCATATAAAATTGTTTTAAAAATTAATTGAGTTCATAGACCAAATAGATTTTTGCACTGATTTTCACATCATATCATGAGCACTGTAATATGTTATTGAACATTTTTTGGTTTTCATGTTTACTTGCTGTTTCCTTTGTGGTCTTTTGTGACAAAGAATAGTTCTACTTGTTTTGTCTATATATTCTATTCATAATAACTTTGAACACTACAAGCAGACTTTTTAAAATTATTGAGACAGCTGATCTTACAAAAACACTTATGATATATACTTTTGATATATATACTTATATAATTTTGATATGCATTTTTGAAAAGTATGATATTTTTGCAACTAAATATACAATAATTATTTAGACTTAATGATTTTCCATATTCATTTCAAAATCTTTTAACTCATGACATTTCTGTTTTGACTTCTTCAACTTGCTTTTTTTTTTTTTCCTGTATCAAGAGGTGCTCAACCACTGAGCCATATCCTCAGTCTTTTTTATTTTTTGTTTTAAGATAGGGTCTCACTAAGTTTCTTAGGGCCTCACTAAGTTGCTGAGGCTGGCCTCAAACTCATTAACCTTCTGCCTCAGCCTCTCAAGCCACTGGGATTACAGGTAGGTGCTTATACATCTGGCTGATTTCTTCAACTTTTTCAGGAATTCTTCAAATATACCAGTTACATATCTGAGAATGTATTTCTAGTGCACTCATTATAAAAATCAATTTGTACTGAAATTAAGTTCTAAACCACAACATTTTTAAATTAAAAAAAATTTAACTTCCCTTCTGCATGGAGAAGTTTGAGTTCCCTCTGATAGATGCACTTTTCAAAATAAACATTTTATTCTCTCTTACGGAACTTGTATAATTTTTTTACTCTTATTTTCAAATGGTTTCCCTGAATTTGTTTCTCTTACCATGTGTTATTTTTTTTCCAAGAAAGATATTTTAGTCTACTCCTACAGAGTTTCAGTCAGGACAGAAGTTTTCCTCAAAAGTGTCTTTGAGTACTGTTTATAATTTTGGAGGGTATTTTCCTCAAGGATGCTCAATACCCAGATTATATCCCTACCCTCTGCCTTCCCCCCATATTCTCTTACATCATTTTCATTCATTTTATTTTTCTCTGTCTCCTGAAAGAGGGAGAGGTGTTTCTCCACATCATTGAATTTCCTAGAGTCTCATTTCTAGGTTTCTATCTGCAATATAAATTTTAATCCAGTATTGGATCTTTAGGCTCTTGTCTCCCTTGCTTCTTTCACCTAGTCTTCTTTTTAGTCTTCTCCTGCATCTGTTTATTTCAAATCACTCTGTTCTTAAATTTTCTGCTTCTTTTACATACAGACAGGTTGGATCTTACATTCTTCCATATTGTTCAGCCAATGTTCAAAAACTTTTCCTGGTCCTGGGGCAATTCAGAGGTCTGCTCTCATCCAGATTCTGTAAGATACTGACAGTCCTGTTCTCTGGCTCTTGTAATATTTTATTACATATCACTGCTTTTTCTCCTTCATGCTAGAATGGCAAAAGACCTCTTATTTCAACAGCCTGACTGGATCACTCTTGAATCATTCTGCTCATGTTGATTCTGGTAGAATGAGCTCTTCCCATTTATTGAGAGAAGGTGGGTAGATATGACAACCCCTCAACCAGTTCCAAAGTCTGGAAGGATTCCTTTTACTGAGCATCACTTAGCTGGCCCAACAGTGGATCTCCTGCTGCACAGCCGGCGACTTGAGAGTAGATCAAGTACTTGAAAACCACAAGTCTCTGGCCTTTTCCTTCAGCCACCTTTCTCTCCCCTGAGGCAACAATGCCCTGACACCTCCCCTGCCTTATTATTTCGGCCAGCTTCTCCCCAGAGTTATTCTCTGTTTGGATGTAGGAAGACAGGAACTGAAATGATTCTTTTAAAAAAAAGATGAAATGTTTTCCTATATTATTTCAGGCAGTCTTGCTATGTCTTGGTGAAATCACTCTGACATCTGAATTATTTTTAAAATAAAATATTTTAAAATTTAATTTCATTTAATCGACTTCTCAGGTAGTAGAAATTCCATTCTGCATGTATGTATGCATGTGTATATGCATGAGTACGCTCAGGCTAGTTTTCCTGCTGTCTTTGATATTTAGGTGGGACAAGTATTAGAAGAGATTGGATAAGAAGTTGCTAATCAGAGTCCCTTTATATCTTTAGGTATGAATGAGTTTCCCACAGCTGCACTGACAATACTACAGCTGAGACTTAAAGCATGAATCTTTGCTCAATCCAAACCACACTCATTATGAAAGATTCAGGCCAATTTCCCAGCTCAAAAGAAGTTTCCTCACAATCTGGCAACAATTTCATTTTAGCCTTTAAATATTAGCTACCGTATATTTGTTATAATATCCTGCTTCTACTTGTTGATCAACAGCATTTGCTATTAATATCTTTTAGACTTATGTTAGGGAATCTCTAGAATGTTTATTCTGTGTTATCTATAAAGCATCCCATCATGTCAAACAAAACATTTAAATGAGTAGGTTGAAATTGATAGGCAATAATGGAATGTTTCTCACAGTGTGATCATAGGAACCAAAACAATTTTGGGCACTCACTCATTTTACTCATATGTTAAGTCTGCTATTTTACTTCATAATAATTGTATAGTCTTCTTAGAAGTGATAACTGCTATTTATTGAATAACCATCACATTACTTCAAATGGCCGAAAGTATCTAAATTTATTCAAACGTAGAAATGTGATTAGACAACCACTGTTCTAATAAACATTTATGAATCAACACATAAACAACTCTAGAAGTTTCAAGAGTTTGGGAGTTCTATGAAATTGTGAAATGAGTCTGTAAGTTTTTCTATCAAGAGGGTCCAGAGTCTTTAGCAATTTCTCAAAAGAAGTTTATGACCAAAGAAAGATTAAAAACAAAAAGTAAATTGCTTTTAAAATAAAAATTTAAAACTATTCTTTAGATGTTTTAAGGGGAATAAAAAAAACCCTTCTAACTTATTTGATAGTTAGTTTCCTCTCCACTCCCTACTGTTTTGAAATGATGAACCCAGTGCTTACGAAACAAAGATTTAAATGTTATCAGGAAAGCTCAGGAATCTCATCTTGGAAAAACATACCACATTATCACTAACAATCTCAGGGCCCCAGGGTACGTCCCTTGCTAACCTCCCAGAGCTTTGGTTTCCTTATTTGTAGTTTGAGGAGTTTGAACTAGAGGGATGAATTCAAAGATCACTCCCAGCTGTAAAATTGTAGAACTAGTCATGAAGAATTACATACACACTTTAAAATAATAAAATAAACAAACAAGATACTTGGTTAGAAAACTCTTACACGGCTGATATGATTTTATTAACAATCAATGAAGTATTTAAACAAGAAATCAAACTTTGTGGGTTCTTGGAATCAGAATTCATTGGCTCTCAATATCAAGCCTCTTGAAAGTTAGACATTTGATTTCAGATGAAATTACTTGACTGCTTTATATATTCTACTGCTTAAATGCTTTTCTGTCACAATGCTTTGCATGACATTCAAAATACTTAATGAACAAAAGCAAACATTGTGGTGGCCTATTGAGATGGGATCAGCAAACTAAGGAGCAAAAGCTGGCAATGGCTCTCACATAATCTAAACATGTGGTTGAAAGAAAGAGAAACAACTTTTAAATACTTGTAATAATTTAACATCAGGACAATCAAAATGTGGCTGGAAATGAGTGGTACATAATCACAGTGAAGAGGAAAGAGAGAAGCTGGCTGAGAAAGACTGGGCAGGTTTAAATACTGCAGGAGATCCTTGTTTATTTGCTCCAAGAGGCAGTCCAGGCCCTCTGCAGCCAGCACCCTGGGATAAGCCTATAAATATTTACTATCTTCTTGGCTCAACTGCTGGACAAGTGACTAAAAATTATTCACTTCATTTGACTGGAGTTTGGACCACACATCTGACCTTTGCAGACCATTTTGAATAATTGATCACTTTATGAAGAGCTATTTTTAAAGAAAAAAAATGGGGTTTTCAGTTTGCAGATCAAATTATAGGTCCATGTGGATTGGATGGGCTTACACCAGCATTCCACTTGAGAACAGAGGTGCTGATAACTCTTCATGTATTTGTTTCTAAATGAAGTTGTTACAATGAAAGAATACAGCTAAGAGATAAGGTTTGAGGAAAAAGATCCAACTTAATAATTACTATGTCTTCAGACGTGAAATCAACATACATAGTATCAAGTTATTTCTTGAGCCACATAAATTCACTAGTTTAGGATTGTTGGAAAAATTCTGAGGAAATATTTTGTTTTCCTATTTTGAAGTTTTCTTACAATTTATTAGAAAAATAATGCTTATTAAATACTTACTGTGTGTCAGGCAATATAAATGTTCCTCTCAAATATGTAGTCCTCTCTATAAACTTAAGAGAGAGGGAGAAGAAAATTGGTTGAAAAGAGACAAGTTATTTTTGTGGATCAAAACTTGTCTATCATAAAGTCACAAACTAAAACTACTTCAGTCATTTGCTCCAGACAATAACCTTCTAATCTATTAACTGTACTGACATTGAAATTTGGAATTGTGATAACCAAATCAACAAAATAATGGGTTTTTTTTTGTTTTGATTTGTTTTTTTTTTTTTTTTTTGGTGAGGACAGTTTTGCAGGTATAATAAACGTAGCCAATAATTGTAATATTCATTGAATAACAACAGAGAAACTAGGAATGACAACATATTTCTTTTCAGAAAAAAATTAAAATAATTGGTTTAAGAATATTATAAAGTTATTGCTTAAAACTGTGCAATATTTTATAAGCATGACTATTATTTATGCATCCATTATAATTTGTTGCTTTAATTTTACATAGTTAGTATCACAACTCACTGTGAGGATCTATCCTAAAACATGATAATTTCAATATATGTGTTTAATGTACTAGTTTTCTGGAATAAATAAAAGCTAGGCATTTGACATAATTCGGTGCTCTATCCATTGATTCAATAAAAAATAATAATCACTATAATGGGTAGTGTTTTGTGAAAGTAGTATTACATAGAAGGGCATAAAAAGTACTTTTGCAGCTCTCGAGAGTCTTTCGTGAGGAATAAGCCAAAACTCAACTGAATTCAAAAATCATCTTTATCAATCATCTTCTACTTGTTATATGCCACTAGGCACAGAAGAGTTGTGATATTCAATAAAAGCAAAGTCAATATATAGCATCCATGCTATCTGTTGTCATTCACTGCACAAAACTTTTTCACAAGCTTACCTTTTGAACATTCACCATGACGAGGAGGAAAACAGATAATAATAATATAGGCAAACACAGGGCATTTCTTTATACATATTAAAGGTTGGGGGACAGGTCATAAAGGATAAGTGGAGATTGAAGAGGAATATTTGCTTATATGAGCTTTATTAAGGGAGGCCTCTCTGAGGCGTATTTTGAGAACTGAGACAGCTCCCACCTCAAGGAGTCAAGGTCTGAGCATTACAGCAGATGGGAAAGGGGTGCCCAAAGTTCCAAAGCTGGAAAGATCATGGTGTTCCTGGGGGCTGAAGGGAATGACTAGTGTACACTGAGCTTGAGCAGGGACACTTGACATGAGGTGAAAGGTAACCTGGAATGACAGCAAACACGTGAGAGGTACAAACTGCACAAGAATGCAGAGGATGGATGAAGCAAGATCCAGAAGACATCAAGAAGGAGCTGATATTTATGGCATGATAGGCTTTCTGTAGACCATAATGGTGTAAGAGGAGGTAAATAAAATGGGATACCAAAAAAAAAAAAATTCAACATGGCATGTAGTCAGAGATGATTTAAATGTTTGTTCAAGGACATGTGACAGATAGGTTTGTAATGGCAAGTCTATGGTGAGATTTCTATGATTTCTTTTATTCAAGCAACAGGCAAACCACATAAGCATCATAAACAGTGACATGATACAGAGAAACAGTGTAAGGTTAATTAGTGGGAACATGTAAAACATTTTGGAAGTGAAGATATATATAAGAAAGCTAATGCAACAGTGGTGAAGTAGACTAGGGTCTAAATTGGGGTGAAACAGAGAAATGCATATTAGTCAGGGAATACAAAGAACCCTAGGTCGTCATGGGCACCCACCAGGCACTGCTGTTGATCTCAGCTCATTGTCATGTAACATCTATGAGCAATTGTAGAGAAAAGCAATTTTCAGGATAGATACTCTTAAAAATATAAACTGGATCATTTCTCTGCTTACCATAACGTAGAAAAACAGCCGGAACACATGATCCTGAGTTTTATCACTATGACTTCCAATCAAACTGCATGAACTGAATTTTATTTTCATGTGATACCAATGATGATGGTGAGAGGTGTCATAAAAGACAGACCACCTACCGATGGACTGTGTTGATGTTGAGTGCTGATAAAGGTGGGATTCACCAAACCACATTTGACAATCTTTATGTTTCTTGGGCAGACATTTCACTTGAGTTTCTTATAAACATTTTTAATGATTGTGCTTCTTCAGAGGAGTATTTGGTTTGTTTTATTCTGATAGACAATTATGAAGTTCATGATACTTCCCTTCCAGGAGTTTCTACTGGATACTTCAATTTGTAGCCTGTATAGCAAGTGCATCCATCTTCATCAATTACCTTGTGTCTTAACCCCCATGCTATACCCTTAGTTTTCTTTCTACTTTTCCTTTTATTTACTACCTAAAATCTGTCTGAAGCTTATAAAACTTGGTAAACTACCCTAAATATTTTCTAGAACGTAAAACAGCATGATTAAGAGAATGGAATGAGATGCTGAATAAGTGCTAATTCTTTTTTTTTTTTCTAGTTTATCTTTCCAGTATCCATCAAGGATAGAAGTTTTAAGGGAAATTTGACAGAAATATATTCTACTATTTAAGGAAAAAAAAGGTTTTATTTATGCCTGCCATAAAAAGGTCAAAAATTATAAAATCAAAGATCTACAACTTTAGACAACTCTTTCCATTTGTGGAAGGTGGAAGCTCTGGCGAGGACTGTATGACATAAATGCATGTTTTAAAAAAACTAACACAAAAGTTTAGAAGGGCAAGAAGGGAAAAGTACTGAATTTAACTACTACTGATTTTAGCCACTAGATGGAGTAATGCCAAAAATATATGGAGATACCATTTTCAATACAATAAAGTGTTCTTGCTAACATGGTGAAAGTCATTCACATAAGAAATCTTGGATGTGTTCCCTGTCATGTTCATAAATTTCTAGACTGACAGAATATACATGTAAGGATGTAATGGTTTTAGAGCTGATACAAAGTATTAAACAAGACAAGTAGAGTAAACCATAGGCTGGGTGTGGTGGCCCACACCTGTAATCCCAGATTCTTGGGAGGTTGAGGTGGGAAGATCATTAAGTTCCAGGCTCACCTGGACAACTTAGAACCTGTCCCAAAATAAAAAGAACTGGAGTTATATCTCAGAGGTAGAATCCTTATCTAGCATTGTGAGGCCCTGGGTTCAAACCCCAGTATCACATATACACACAAAAAAGACCAAACCAATGATCCCACAGGAACTTATGACAGTGCTATCAATGGAAGTCACTATCCTGTGAAATGGGTTGATAGTCAATTCACACCTGTATTATATATTCCATTGAATTTATGAAAATATAAAATGACAAAATGGTCTTATAATGTTTCTTTAGTCACTTCTCAGTCTTTTATTCCTAATGAGTGGATGTAGAAGCTATGCCCTCTCTCCATATTTATTACATTGCCCCCACTTTCTTGTGATAGGTAGAGATTACTAATGCTTTAGTCTGACTTCAAGATCATTTATTAGTTAATAATCATTTATGGTCTCCTGGGTGCTATACATCTGGGAAGCAGCAAAGGATAAGACAGACCTGGCCCCTGCTTTCATTCCCCTTAATAATAATAATATTATGAATTTACTATATGCCAAGCTCTGTCCCAATCACTATATATCACTTATTTACATCATCCTATTAGGTACATATTATGATTATTCTAATTTTGTAGATGAGGAAATACAAAAAAGTTAAGTAATTGAAGTTCCCTTTCCATTCCAAAAAAAGTTGTCAGTCATTTTTCTGTTGCTGTGTCCAAACACTTGAGAAAATCAACTTAAATAGAAAAGATTTATTTTGTCTTATGGTTTCAGATGTTTTGGTTTATAGTCAGTTGACTCCATTGCTTCTGGGACCATGGTGAGGCAGATATCATTATGGTAAGTGAATGGCAGTTGCTGCTCACCTCATGGTGACCAAAAAGCACATTTAAGACAAACTGTAACAGAAGTCATCATTTCTTTTTAAGTCAGCTTTCCATCTTTGTGACCAATATACCTGACAAAAGCAACTTAGAAGAGGAAAAGCTAATTTGGGCTCATGATTTCCAAGGTTCAGTCCATGGTTGGCCGTCTACATAGCTCTAGGCCCAAGATAAGGCAGAGGGCATAGCAGAAGAAAGTGCTCAGGACATGGCAACCAGGAAGCAGGGGAGGGGTGACAGTGCCAAGTACCAGGAACAATATATAAACCCCAAAGGCACATCTCCACTGACCTATTTTCTCTAGGACCCTACCTGCCTCTAGTTACCACCTATTAACTCATATCAGTGGATTAATACAATTATTAGATTACACCTCTCTTGACTTAATCCTTTCACCCCTAAACATTCTTGCATTGTCTCAAACCTGAGCTTTTGGGGCACATCCCATATCTAAACCATAACACTTCCCATCCTCTTCACAAGAAAAAAAAAATATATGAACAAGCTGAAAAATTAAGAATTCTTCCTAGATCCATCAGGACAGTAACAGCTACGAGAGACAGATAAGTAGATTAAGTGTATATAGAGTAAAAACCTCGAAACAAAGTTCTCACAGCAAGATCCAGTGTGATAGAAACACTTGAAACTGTAGTTGATGAATTTCTCGATGCTTAGTGTAGAATAGGATGACCATTAGAAACTCTGGGGGGCCCAGTCTTGTGTGGGCACACTTTTATGAGTTTTATCTCCAAGAGCTCTACCATGTTACTACAGTGAAGACCTAGGCAAAATTTTATTTTCCTTTTTGCAGGGGAAAAAGAAAAAGGAGCCATTTTGAAATAGGACCAGTTCCTCAGATCTCCTTGAAAACTGGCTTCCCTTAAGGGAAAACCATAAGGCAGTGAAAGCTCTATTTTACTAGAGCCTAACTAATTTTTTTTTTAACCAAGGTGTTTACAAACTTAGGAAAGAAAAATGTCCAACCCCAGCTTCCTCTAGCCTTCCACGATGGGGGAAAGAAATAGCCAGTTAAGATTGACTAAAAGATTGAGACCTAACCAGAGAGCTATAGAATGGTTTCCAGTTTTCCATGCCTTACCACCATATGAATAAGTATTATATCAGAGAACCACAAGCCTTAAACCCTATGTTAAAAGTCACTACGAACAAACAAAGTCAACATAGGAGAGAAAAACAATGACATTATATATTTTAGCCTCTGACATTAGACTACAGAAAAAACCCACACATAATAACTTCCTAACAAGAAAAACAAAATTTCACATTACTACTCTTCCTTGTACTACATACATTATGTACAGTTTTTAACAAAAATTATGAGGTATGTTAATGGCAAAAAAAAACCCCACAATATGAAAATACAAATGAGATTCAAGTATAACTGAAATTTTTGAATCATCAGATCATGAGTTTAAAATAATAAGTTAAGGGCTTTAACAGAAACTGTAAACAAAATGTACAAATGCAAGTATAACATAAAGAGGAAGATTGAAATTCTCAGAAAGAATCAAAAGAAAAGTTCCACAAATTAAAACACTGTAATACAAATGAAGAATGCATTATGTGCTTATCAGTGGACTGAACCCAGCTAGGAAAAGAATCTGTAAGCTTTAAAATACATCAATATGTACTGCTGAAATGGAAATGTAAAAAACTCAAAGACAAAAAATCATGGAAATGATGGAACAGAATACCCAAGAATTTGGGGTCAATTACAAAATCTGCAAACATTCATAATTGACTATCAATAGGTGAAGAAAGAAAAAAAATAACAGAAGAAATATTTAAAGTAGTAATGGCTTGGGATTTTTCCAAAATCAGTAACAGACTAACAAAATTAGTAAAGATATCAAGTACTTTAAATTCGTATAGGCATATCATATCCAAAATGCAAAAAATAAAAATCAATAAATAAAATCTTGAAATAAGCCAGAGGAAAAGTAAAACCTTTCAGAGGAATAAGTATAAGGAACACATTAGATGTCTCTTTAGAAAGCATGCAAACAAGAAGAGCATAAAGTGAAACAAAGCATGGGGTGGGGGTGGGGGGGAATCATCCAGAATTCTGTATCTAGTGAAATTATCCTTCAAAAATGAAGTCAAATTAAAGAATTTCTCAAACAAAAATGGCAAGAAATGTTAAAAAAAATTCAGTGAGAAAAAGATATGGCTCTGAAACATGGGTCTATATAATGAAGGAAAGAATAAAACAGAAGGAACGAATGAAGATAAAACAAAATCCTGTTGTTTTGTTTGCAGCACTGGGGATTAAATCCATGGGTGCTTTTACCATTGAACTGCACTCCAATATATATTTTTTATACTTTGAGACAGGGACTAACTAATTTTCTGAAATTGAACTTGAACTCATGATTTTCCTGCCTCAGCTTCCTGAATCGCTAGAATTACAGACATGCATGACAGCACCTGCATAAAATAAAATATTTTATTTAAAAACTTCTTATTTGATCTAACAGATAACAGTATGCACAAAATATTCATAGTGAAATGTATTTAATAGATATTAGATATTGACCAATGAAATGAATAACAATAATTTTATAAACAACAGAAGGGAAAAATGTAAATACTGTTAGGTACTTGCACAATGCATGAAGCAGGATAGCATTTTCTGAAGATGCATCTGAATTAAATGTAAATATATATTGCGAACTCAATGCAACTGCACACAAAAATTTTTACAAAGATATAACACCCTAGGAAAGGAAAGATATAATACGAAGATATAATACCCTAGGAAAGGAAAGAAAATAAAAGCACATAAATGCTCACTTAAAACCAGAGTTGGTGGGCTGGGGTTGTGGTTCAGCGGTACAGCGATCGTCTTGCATGTGCCAGACCCTGGGTTCAATCCTCAGCACCACATAAAAATAAATAAGTAAAATAAAGGTATTGTGTCCAAATACAACTAAAAAAATAAATATTAAAAAAAACAGAGTTGGTAAGTAAAGGAATGGAAGACAAAATAAAAGGTGGGGGATGGGACAAAGACAAAAGGCAAAGAATAGAATATGGTTACATATATGGTGTAATAATACAACTATACTGACAATCACTAAATATGAATGGATATATACCAATTATCAATTGTTATAATATACCAATTATGAGACATAGATTGCCAGGATGAATTAAAAAATTAAAACTCAACTATATGTTGTCAATAAGAAATCTACCTAATGTATAAAGTTATTGATTGATTAAAGATAAATAATGTTAGCACTAATCAAAGACAACTGGATTAGGCCCATTCATTTCTGACAAAGCTAATTTCACAGAAAGGAAAAGTATCAGGAATAAAGAGGGGCATTACATAAAGATAAAGGATTACTGTACCAAAAAGATATAGCAATTCTTAGTGTGTAGACACCAAAAAAAGCATGAAAATACAGGAGGCAAAAACTGATAGAAGTGCAAAAAAAAAAAAAAACATATAAAACCACTATTATGATTGTAGATTTCTATTGGTAACTGACATTTAGTAGGCAGAAAATTCATAAAACCATAGTTTAACTGAACAGCATCATCAACTAATTCAGTCTAATTGACATTTGTAGAATACTCTACCAACAACAGCAAAATACACATTCTTCTCAAGTTCACATGGAATTGTCACCATGATAGATACACTCTGGGCCATAAAACAAAATTTAACAAATTTAAAATTGTAGACATCATGCAAATTATGCTCTCAAACCTCAGTGTAATTAAACTAGAAATCAATATCAGAGACATAAGTAAGGAAATTTAAAATAAAAATAACTTCTAAATAAAAAAGAATAAGCTTCAAGAAGACTATTTAAAAATTTTCAAACTAGCAAAATTAAAATTCAACCTATTAAAATTCATGGGATGCAGTGAAAACAGTGTTTAGAGGAAAACTTACACAATTAAATTCATATATTAGGAAAGAAAGGAAGTTAAAAATCAATAACTAAACTTTCACATGGGGGAACTAGAATGTGAGCAAATTAAATACAAAATAAACAGAAGGAATAACAAAAATCGAGAAAAAAATGAACCACATTGAAAGACAGGAAAATAACAGAGAACAATCAAGGAAACCAAACACTTGTTCTCTGAAAAGTGAAGCTTTTTGCCAGGCTCATAAAAGCAAAAAACAAAACAAAACAAAAAATAGAGAGAGTGGAAGAGAGAGAAGACATATATTACTAATGTCGGAAATGAAAAAGGTACTATCAGTAGCTAGTGCATGAACATTAAAAGTAAAATAAAGGAATATTAAGACTGACTATATGCCCCCAAATGATAACTCAAAGACAATCCACAAAATATATAATTTCAACAGGTTTGTGTCTTTACAAAATTGAATCAATAATCAATTGCCTTCCAAACCAGAAAACGTCAGGCCCAGATGGTTCCATTGGTTTATTTTGCCAACCATTCAAGAAACAAATTATATCAACTTGCTACAATCTGACTTAGAAAAAACATACTGAGGGAATACTTACTAACTCATTCTATGAGGTCAGCATTACCCAAATAACCAAAACCAGATTAAAACATTATAAGGAAAGAAAACGAGAGATCAATATCTCTCATAGTAGATGCAGGATCTTCAATAAAACATTAACTCTGGCAATACATGAAAAGAGTTATATACTACAATGGAATGAGAATTATCCCCGGTATAGGCTGGTTCAACCTTCAAAAAATAATTAATACAATCCATCACATTGGTAGACCAAAGAAGAAATTCATCTGATCATATCAACAGATGCAGAAAAAGCATTTGGCAAAATCCAACATGCAGTCATGATTTGAAAAAACAAAAACCTAAAGCTCCCAGAGAACTAGAAATAAAGGAAACCTCTTCAATTTGATGGAAACATTTATGGGCAGAAAAACCCTGTGGTTTGAAATATATTTAATGGTGAATAATTGGATGCTCTTCTCCCAAGAATGGGAACTTGACAAGGATGATCCCTCTCATCACTTTTATTTACCATTTGCTAGAAGTCTGAGTTAATCCAATAAGCTGAGATGGAAATAAAAGGTTTACAGATTGATAACAAATACAAAATTGCCTGCTCAGAGCTGAAATGTAGAAAATTTATATGTAGAAAATTTCAAAAAATTGAACAAAACAACAAACAAACCCTGGAACTAATAAGCAATTACAGCAAAATTTCAGGATACAGACTTAATATACAAAAGTAGATTATTTCCCATGTACTAGAAATGAGCAGTTGGAATTTGAAATGTAAAAAACAACAAAATTTATATTATCACCAATAAAGGTAATATCAATCTAAGAAAATATGTTAAATATTTATATGAGGAAAACTACAAAAATCTACTGAAAGAAATCAAAGAAAATCTAAATAAAACCATGTTTATGGATGGAAAGACTCTACTGCAAAAACATCAGTTTTTCCCAGTTATTATCTGTAGATTCAATGAAATTCCAACCAAAATTACAGTAACTTACTGTGTGAGTATTGACAAACTTATTCTTAAGTTTATATGAAAATGTAAAACACCCCAAATAGCAATTCAATATTGAAGAACAAAGTTGATGACTTAAAACTACCTGACCATAAGACTCTACAATAATCAAAACAATGTGATTGATATTGCTGAAAGAGTAGACAAATATATCCATGTATCTGAATGGAGGGCCCATAAATAGACCCACCCAATTGTACTCAAGTGACCACTCCCAAAGGAGCAAAGGCGAATCCTAAGAGACAGACTAGTCTTCTCAACAAATGATGCTGAAACAATTGAACATCCATATGTTTAAAAGAATCTAACACAGCCTTACACCTTTCACAAAAAATAAATCGAAAGGACCATACCCAAATAAAAATGCAAATTATACAACTTCTAGAACATAGGAGAAAATAGAGGTGATCTTGGATTTATCAATGAGCTTTCAGATACAACACTAAAAGCATTATCCATAAAAAACAAAATTGATATGTTGGACCATATTAAAATTAAAAACTTCTGTACCACGAAAGACTCTGTTAATTGTATAAAAAGAGAAGGAATAGACTGAAAGATAATATTTACAGAAAACACATCTGATAAATGATTTTTATACAAAATATTCAAAGAACGTTAAAAACCCAACAGTAAGAAAACAAGCAATCCACTTTAAAAGTGGACGTCTGATCATATAGTCTACCTACTTTTAAGCTGAATTGTTTGTTTCCTTATTGTTGACCATCTTTATATACATAAATCAAGGGTAAATAAGTATATAAAGATGGTCAACATCAAATGTAGTTAGAGAATTGCAAATTAGAACAATAGTGATATTCCAATACACACCTTTGATTGAAAAGGGTTGGGAAAAGCAAAAAGGAAGCATTAATAGGTAGAGAATAGGGGGTTTAGTACTGTGAAACTATTTTGCATGATAAAATTATGGTGGATACGTGAGCATTTAGTCAAATCCAAAGAACTGCTCAACTCAAACTATGAGCTTTAGTTAGTAAAAATGCATTAACATTAGTTTACTAGTTATAAAAATTGTTCTATACTAATGCAAAATGGTAACAATAGGGAAAACCGAGGAGGGAGAGAATAGATATTAACTATTTTCTGCTCAATTTTTCTGTAGATCATTTTTATTGAAAAGGTTAAGTAACTTGTCATATTTTACACATGCACTAAGTGGCATGGCTAAAATTTAAAGCCATGAGATCTGGCTCCCATGTTCCTACTTTTAACATCTGTGCCTGCCTGTCTTGAGTGAGAGACATTGCAAAAAAATAAGTTAGGGAGAGTTATGAAGAACAAGGGTATAATGAGAGTATATAACTAAGGAGTCTTAGTAATGGGTTTCTCTACAGTATTGGGAACCAAATGAGGAACAGACACAGAAATCAAATAGCTTTCAACTTATCAGCCCTAATCCTCTTTTAAAATAATCATTGACCTGGACCCAAAGGCAAGATGACTTCCAACTCCTGCTTCTCACAAATTACATCTACCCAGTCAGTCTAAAAAGAGGTGCTCCTTGTGCTAGGCTCTTTGCCTGAAGACAGCAGAAATTAATAAGAACTGTTGTAGACCTTAAGGGGCTCCAAACTGTCATACTTTCACCAAATTTCCCAACCTGGAAAGTTACTGCTCCTATGGAGAGATGATAGTGAGGAATGGAGAAAGCAACTGAATGGAAAATATCCTTCTTCCTGGAAGAGAGAGTGCCACCCCTTGTTAGAAATGTGAGGCAAGAGAAATAAGTATCCAGCCAGGGAGAAAGGAACCTATAAGGGACCTTTGGAAGGTATGAAAGAAGGTTAATTTCAGGGGTGAGTGAGGGGCTTGTGGCTTTTCTAGGCATCAAAAGCATGTTAGATTTAAAAGTTAATAATTTTAAATTATATTTGTTCTGATATTTCTTATAGGTCTTGTAAGCAAATAGCAAAAAACATATTTAAAAGAGTTGTGGGAGAAGAAAGAAAAGGAAAGAGATATTCCATAACTAGAAAAAAAACTGTACTTTATCATCTTTGTTTTCCTAGTGACTTTGTAATGTTCATAAATGAATATTATGGTGAAAGAGAAAAAAGCACATGTGAAGAAACTATGTAAACCCACTGAAAAGAATCACCCATTGTCAAATATTCTTTAAAAATGTCTTTTGATCAAGTTCATAGTTTGATCAGTTTCACTCTCCCAGGAACTGGTGGTTTTTGAGATCAGAGGAAATCTTTCTGACAACACAAATTGCATCTGAACAATCAAGGATTGTTCAGAAAAAGAAATCAATTTGAGACATTTATACATACCTTCCGACATGGAATTTCCACCCATATGCAATTGAAGGCATATATTATCTTAGTATAATTATAATTTAGTTGAGTGATAAAATTAAGAGATATGAAGGAAGGAGCTAGAGAGATAATGATAAGTCTAAAAGGGAAAGGGAAAGAGAAAGTCCAGTGGACAAAGAAGGCTGATTGTATACAGCAAAACTGCAGTTAGATGCTATTGAAGAAAAGAAAGAAAGGAGGGAGGGAAGGAGGGAAGGAAGGAAGTGAAGGGAGGGAAAGGCTAGTTGTCCAAGGGTAGGTGCATCTTCATCTTCCTTTAGAAAAACATATCCACTCTTCACTTTATAGTTATATATCTGAATTAGGTAAATTCATATTTTAAGCAAGCATAAAAGCTAGGGAACCTGGCTAGCAGAACTGCTGTCAATAAAACATGTTGCAAGTTGTGTCCACTGGCTGTTCCTGATGAAATTCCTTTCTGGCCTTGAATTGAGCACTATTTATTTAGAAACCCCACTGAACTATTTTTGTTGGTGTTGATATGTCCATTGTTGGCCCAATCTCCTGTCTATGGCAGTCAACCTAATTTCACTAAGTACGCCATTATTTATCTGTTCTTGCATTCAGGGGATTCTTGGACTATAAGTCTGATGACCACCCAATGGGGAAAATGCATCAATATCAAGAGTGTGAGTCTTTAGAATGAGTAATAATGCAAGCCAAGTGTGTTGGCTGGCACAAACCTGTAATCCCATCAACCGGGAAGCTGAGACAGGAGGATCATAAATTCAAGGCCAACCTTAGCAATTTAGTGAGGCCCTAAGCAACTTAGTAAGATCCTGTCTCAAAATAAATAAATAAAATTAAATCAAAAAGGATCAGGGATGTGTTTCAGTATCTAAGCCTCCCTGGGCTTAATCCCGGTATCTTCCAAAAAATGAGAATCAGTAATAATGCACCTTTTATTATTGGGCAAATAATATAATTTGGTCAGTGCTGTGGAATCAATAATGTCAATAGAAATGTGTCTCACTCTCTTCTAATTCCTCTCAACAAAAATATCTCTCTTCTCTTTCTCTTTTTCATTAAGTACAAAATAGAAAGTTTCCAGGAATTATAGAGGCATTCCCAAGATTATGTAAGAGTCACATTTTTTTTTTCTGTTTGAAGATTTTGTCTAGAAATGACCTTAGAAATAGGTGAAAGAGCCAAGCATAGAGCACAATCCTGTAATCCCAGGTGCTCAGGAGACTGAGGCAGGAGGATACAAATTCAAAACCAGCCTCAGAAACTTAGTAAAACCCTGTCTCAAAAGAAAAAAAAAATCTAGGGGTGTAGCTCAGTGGTTAAGCACCCCTAGGTTCAGTCCCAGTTACCAAAAATAAAAAAGAAAAAGAAAACAAAATGAAGAAGTGAAAGAGGATATTACTTTAGGAACAGAACATTAAGAATATCTGCTTCCAGTGCTAACCAACCTCCAAGATGACCCTCAAAGATTCTCACTTTCTGATATACTCACCCTTGTGTAGCCAACTTCCCACCAGCAGACATGATTATATGTCACATTTGAAATTAAGTTATAGCAGACACTGTGAATTCATCTTGATTCCAGGTCTCTCTGATCACTCACTCTGGGGAAAGCCAACTGCCCTTTCATGAGTATCCTTCTGGAAATGAACTAAAGCCTCCAGCCCCATTTAGATGACTGTAGCCCCAGGTTACAGCTTGGCTATAATGAGACTTTGAAGCATCCCCCAGCTAAACTGCTCTGAAAATCCTCTCAGAAACTGTGTGAGATACCAAATGTTTGTTATCCTTCTAAGTTTGAGATAATTGTTTTGAAGCAATAGATAATGAATCTCATGTCCATGAATTGATTCATTTATTAATTAATTTACTTATCAAACATCTGTTAATGTCTATAGTCTGACAGTTTCTGTGACATAGACTTCAGAGACACAATAAAATGAGGTAGCTTCTCTCCAAGAGCTAATAGAGCCATTTAAAATACAAATTCATAAATAATTCAACTTGATGAGTGTAATGAAAAAGTTACGTAAGAAAGCAGACCAAGAGATGGAATTCATCTATTTGGGAGAGCTTGGAAAAGCTTCACAGAATTGTCATACTTGAATTATATCTTAAAGAACAAGTAGAAGTTAGACAATTAGGAGGAAAAAAATGCATTTTGAAGAAGTAGGCATAAGCCAAAAGCTGAGTTCGTGAGACAGCCATGTTGTATGTAGAGATTTGGAATCAGTTTAGTGCAGTTGGAATGGAACGTAGGAAGCAGAAAATGATAGGAGATGTATCCAGACCCAAGACTACAAATGTTCCTGAATATAACATTAGGAAAATTGAAGTTTATCTTATAGGTCTTTGAAAATAAATGTCAGCATCAAATTTGCATTTGGTAACAGAATGGATGGAGAATAGATTAAGGATCAAAAAAGGCTAGAAGCAAAGATAACAGTTGGGAACCTTATTTTGCAGTTACCAGGGCCTGAATTAGGCATTGGTGACAGGGATGAGAGGACTCATGATTATTTGGAGATGGGGAAAAGCAAAGGAGGAAGAAAGAACAATGCCCAGCTTCATAACTGGGTGATGCCATAGAATATGATACTATGAGAAGAGAAAATATATGGAGGAGTCTAGGAAAAAGTTTATAAGCTAGCCTGGAGTTGAGTTTGAGACTGCTTCCCCTAGATGTGAAAAAAAAAATCACACAATCAGTATTAATACTGTTATGGTTTGGATATGAAGTATCCCCTGAAAAGCTCATGCATTTAAATGTCCAATTCAACAATGTTTAGAGATTAAATGGTTAGATTATAAGAGCTGTTACCTCATCGGATTAATCCATTTGATGGATTAATAACTGGAATGGATTTACAGGGTGATAACTATAGGCAGGGATGTGCCCTTGGGGATTACATCTTACTTCTGGCTCCTTGGTCTTTCTCTCCTGTCTGCCATAAGCTGCCATTCCTTTCTGCCATGATGTTGGCCTCATCTTACACACACAGAAATGAAGTTGGCGGACCAAGAACAGAACCTCTGAAACCATAAGCCCCAAATAAATTTACCTCCTTTAAGTTCTTCTATTCAGGTATTTATTTGGTCAAGGCAACAGAAAGCTGACTAAGGATACCTATGTCTACAATTAAAATCCCAATACCAGCCAGGCAGAGTGGTGCACTCCCAGAGGCTCAGGAGGCTGAGGCTGCAGGATCACAAGTTCAAAGCCAGTGTCAGCAACTTAGCGAGGCACTTAGCAATTCAATGAGACCTCGTCTGTAATAAAATATAAAGAAAGGGCTGAGGATGTGTCTCCAGTGGTTAAGCATCCTTGGGTTCAATCCCCAGGATTCCCCATCCCCCAATCCCAATATCCCTGGTTAGGAGGTAAAACATGCCAATGCACAGTTATGTGTAAAGAACTAAAAATCAAAGAATATACATGTTCCCATGGCACTCTTCCTTTCATGAGAAGAAACTGTATCCTGAGTAAATGTTGGTAGTCTTTTGGGTGTAGGAAGGCAGGGCCAGAGGGTGGTAATTCAGTGGGAAATGAGAATAAGGGGAAATGACATTACACACAGTAAGCCAACTCCTCTGGTTTAAAATAAAACCTGCCTGAATTGGATTTCCTTTTTAAACATGATATTATCAAGTGTAATTGGATTATTTCAATAGTTGTTTTTAGAGTTTCATTTTTAAATAAAATTATATTGGCCATTCAAAGCACAGACTGGATTACCATCTGTTCCCTACTCTAGTATACTCTTGACATCTGGATATTTGCCTTCTTAGAGCAAAAGAGAGAAAGTAAATGGCTTGGGATTTGAGGAAGAATATACAGTGGGACTTATTGAAGATGACATATAACCCAGTTCATTCTCAGTTAAGAAAGCTGCGGCTAGAGGAAAATGAAACAGTAAAAAGGGAAGTTCGCTTTTTTTTTCTTAGTACTTGCCATACATTAGGCTCTGCTAGATATTTTCAATAAATTGACATTTAATCTGTACACAGTTGTAAAATTTGTATTATTAACCTTATTTCAGAAATAAAGGAGGCAAGTTTTCAGAAAGTTTAGGGAATTTGCCTAAAATTGTGCAGAACACTGCTTCCAATATTTATGTTTTCCTCCATAATATGACAGTTCACCCATTAGGCCATGTTTATCATGTGGACAAAGTTATTCCTTTGCTTGACAAAAATACATTCTTCTTGTCTCAGGAGTGAAAATGACCAGTATTCTGAACAATCCACGTGAAAAAGGGTAAAGAGGATGTGATAGGGTAAAGAATAGAAGTTTCTCTTCTCCAGTCTCTACATCTGGATTCCTCCTTTAAGAGGTAGAGTCATGGGCTGGGGATGTGGCTCAAGCCGTAGCACGCTCGCCTGGCATGTGTGAGGCCCAGGTTCGATCCTCAGCACCACATACAAACAAAGATGTTGTGTCCGCTGAAAACTAAAAAATAAATAAATAAATATTTTAAAAATTCTCTCTCTCTCTCTCTAAAAAAACAAAAAAGAGGTAGGGTCATGACTATTAAACTTTTAATAATCATTTTAAGCAGAAATCTCCTCATTGCCCTTTTGAATTATAAGTCTAATACCTGCCCACATTGCAGAAGAGAAAGAAAAAAAAGTGAGGGAGAGAGGAAGGAAGGGAGGGAGGGAAGGAGGGAGGGAGGGGAGAGAGAGAGAGAAAAATGCTTATGGAGAAAATAGAGTAACTGGACTGGGATTGTGGCTCAGTGGTAGAGCACAGCCTAGCACATTCGATCCTTGGCACCACATAAAAATAAATAAATAAAATAAAGGTATTGTGTCTGACTACAACTAAAGAAAATTTTAAAAGAAAAAGAAAATAGAGTAACTAGGTAGTCCCATGCAGCTCAGAGATGATCACTGTTTAAAACTTATACATATTTGTAGAAACTTTTTCTAGGCAAATGTGAATATATGTCCTATCCATATGAACACATATGCACATGCACATGCACACATACACACAAATGTAAGATTTTCCTACAAAAGCATCTTTGCAAATCTGCTTTTCTCTTTCCTTTCACAATATACTGTGTAAATGTCATTACCCATAAATCTTTTTTAAAACAGCCTCATTGTATTCTATTATTCATAAAGCATTGCCAAATTTAAATAGCATTTCAAGAGCAAAGGAAATTGAATAAAGAATACAACCTAAAGATCTGCAACTACCTATATGGAATATCTCCATGACTTTTGTTTCCTAGTGTCCATCTCTCTACCCTATAACTAGTTGACTCAAGATGAAACTCAGATGAGATTATCCTGGTGCACAAAAAAATAAAAATAAAAACTCAATAAAACCTCTATTGCTGGAGTCAGAACAAATCCCTTAAGTGTTCCTTAACTGCAACTTTGGTGCACACTATCTTTCTACTCCCACCTGATACCCTGTGCACTTATATTATCCCTAATTCCCAATTCTCATTGTGGGTATGCCCCTCTTGGACATGCACACTAGCAAGTCCTCACTCACAACACACCAACTCCTCTGTCCTGGGGCTCATTTCTGTAGTATGTTGTCCTCTATGGCACCAGGAACATCTTGCAGAGAGTTGCCCACCTAAGAAGCAAAACCCTGATTCTGACCAAAATTTAATTGGGGATCATAGTTCAATATATTGACAAAATCATATCCTGTGATATGAAATAGTCACTTCTTTAGAAAACGATCTCATCTCTTTAGCATGGCTCTAAGGCCACTAATATAAAACTAATATATGTATATATTAGACACTCAGATGAAATTATACTGGTGCACAGGACAAAAACATAAAAACTAATTTATTTATTTATTTGCTTTAATCAGTTATAATGATAGAAGAATGTTCTTCCATTATGACAAATATTTATGTATCCATTTTTAAGTTAGATGGTGACCAAAAGAAAAAAAATACAGGGAAACATGATATTATTTAGATAGATCAAGAGTCTGCAAACTACGGACCCTGGTCCAAATCCAGCTCACTGCCTGTTTTCAAAAAAAAAAAAAAGTTTCATGAGATTGCAGCCCCGTCTAATAATCTATGTATGGTCTGTGGCTGTTTTACTCTATAATAGCCAACTTAAGTATTTGCATTGGAGAACACAAAGTCTTCAGAGTCTAAAATACTCAACTCTCTGACCCTTTCCAGAAAAAGTTTGCCAACCCCTGATGTAGATGAATACTGAGTAATCATTTATAATTTGATATGTTATATGATCTCTTCTAGAGATCAAATTTGTTTTGTAGGGATACAATGCCTGACCTCCACAAAATATCCCTAGTGTTAAGAATTCTTAGAAAGGCATCTGTTTAAAGAGACAGGTCCTTCTCTTTCAGAACACTGAAATGTTTCTCTCGCCCTTCCAATGGCATCACTGTTAAGAGTCCCTGGAATGCCATCTCCCCCTCATTCATCCTTTGCACCACACCTACACTTAGAAAGTGCCATACCACACTACTTAGCAAGTTCTCTCTCCGCTCACCAGAAAGGAAGAAAGAAATTCAAGAAAACAAATTAAAAAGAAAATGTGGGTGGAGGACAGATGACTTACTGGTATCTCCTCCGCCCTTCCTGTCTCCTGTCTCTACTCTGATCACCAGTGAGACACCGAGGTGTGGGAGGGGCCCGCGACAAAAGCCTGAGTGCCTGCAGATGTGGGTGTGTGCTTGAGAGTGAGACTGTGTTGGAGAAAGGCTATGTGCTCAAAGGAGGGAGAATGTGTCTCCAGGGACACAGCACATCTGTAGGAAATTACAGACTTGAGGTCATGTGTATTTAAGGGTGAGAAACTCAGCATCCAAGAGACTCCGGCAGAATGAGTGATAGGGATGTGAAGTGCCCACAACAGTGAGCGTGTGAAAGAGTGAATTGGATGGATATGTGACACAGAGCAGCACCATGTGTGGGACTAAGTGTATGTGTGAAAGGATAGAAGGAAAATAAATGAAAGAAATGAGAGGGGATAAAAATAGGGATGGGGTTAGGATTCTTTTCAGTAAGAGAGGATAGAGAGGATTTGTGTATAGATGATGTCACTTTAGTGTAACTACATTGCATGTCAATCCAATGACACCAATAAAAAATTCATTAATAGTTCATCATATTCCTCTGGGTTGTAAAACATAGGGAAACCAGTTGACAACAGGGTTAAATAAATCCCTGGGTTTTAATGAACTGAACTCGTTGAAGTGAAGTAAACAGAAAAAGAGCACTAAGGACAAAAATCAGAACCATCTCACAAAAACGGGTATTCTTTTACTGTTTTGTTGAGATTTCTATTTCAATTATGACTGACCTCTTATATCACTTATCTATTTCCTAGTTCATACTAAATATCCTACATCATATTTGGTGTGTAGTTTAAAATCAATTTATAAGTGAATGAACATATTAATAAGTTGTTGAATAATGTAATAAGTTGTTAAATGAATGAATACAGTAATAAGTTGTTGTAATCGGTTAGTTATAAGTTGAAAATTATATCTCCTACCTCCAATAAGCAAAAGTCTGATAGGTTGCTCTCATACTACTGTAATTCCTCCAATGACAAGTGTACTGATAGCAAGATCCCTGGTTATCATTGCTATAAATGAGAGACAGTAGCACATGCACACAGTTTTCACTGCAATAATTTTGAACAACATTCTCTGAATGGTGGAGTATGATCCCAGGTTGTAGGAATAAACTCATTCTTTCTTAGAACCTGAATATTAACCCTGAGGAAGAAGAGCACATCTGAAACTGGGTATTGATCAGATAAGATGTAGCAAAAAAAAATCACTAATCTCAAATAGTAACCAATTTATTTCTGCAGCACCTAAGAGAGAGATTAACACTTCCATTAAGTATAGACATATTCTCCCCAGAGGAAAATTTATAACATAAAGAACATCTCAAGGACTAGATTTGAGTGCAGAGAGTGAACCTAAGAGCCATACATTTATGAAGTTTCAAAACTCCTTAGAGGGAGATGACCAATTGTCCCCATTTCCCCAGTATAGTCCTAGTTGACTCCTGTTGTCTTGGTGTAGTTATCAAAGGCTTTCACTCTAAGAAGTAAACTGCTCAGAAAAGTCAACCTGTTTAGAAATGATCATTTTACAAAAGAGGATTATGTGGCCTGTGGCAGTGAAATAATTTCCAAATGACACAGCTAATATATTCAATGGAACTTTAACTGAAATTTCCTTAGTGAGAAGAATGCTCAGTCATTCCAAATGGTAGCAAGACTTTTCCTTTTTTTTTTTTTTTTTTTTTTTTTTCAGAAAACCCAATAGAAAGTCTCCCTACCTTGTAATTCTTCAAGGACTTGGGAAAAAACTGAAGGAAAATACCTCAAGGACATTACTCAGTTTTCACAGGCTTGAAATGCAGAAGCATTACTTCATACATAAAGAAAATGCATATATCTGAGAGGAAACATTCTTATTTGATCATCATATGGGCCTTATTTCAAGTAAATCCCAGAACTTTTGACTGTGCTCATCTTGAAGGTGGTGAATTTCAGCTTATGTTTACAGTAGGCAAAGACCAGGCAAGGCCATGTCTGTTCCTAGGAAACAGATGTTCTAGCTACAGAATCCTCATTAATTTTGGATGTTGCATGTATCCATATCAGTATATTGGATGCTCATAGACATTTAAAAAACAATTTGTATAATACTCTCTCTAGTCTTTGCTGGGACTATTTAGGACCCTAAACCAACAGCACAGAGGTCAACTTTTAGAATTCACAGAGAGGCTCTGTAATATCAAGCAATTACATCTGAACTTCATTGACCAAAAAGCTAGAATATCATTCCCTGAACATGCAAAAGTTACTGAAAACATGTGATGCTTCTATCAGAAGACTGGTTAATTATGCAACTGTCATATTTTCTTAGTTCAGGCTTCTCACAAAAATATGGGCTAGGTGGGGGTGTAACTTGGTGGTGGAGTGTTCTAATTGAGTCTGAAAGAGTCTATAGCATAGGCTCTTAAATATTTATGTATATGGAAACTCTCTTTCAAACTTGGAGACTTTTAACCTCTCAACAGTAGGATCCCTTTGCCCTTTTTCAGAACCTATAGAGAAACTGGGAAGGCACCTAGATTATTCCCTAATTTACTTTCATTGAAAGGGAACTTGATGAAACTGGAGCTAGGGGCCACACCCCTCAGGTAAATGGAACTTCAAGTCTGTATACTGTGAGGACTTTACACATTAGCAAGAAAGTTGTCTATGGTATTGTGCACATACAGTCTATTTCTTGAACAAACAGGTCATTTTCAGAATCTCTATTTGAGTGTAGAAAGAAAAGGACAGCAGAAAGGCTTCATTTACTTTGAACTTTCATATAGGAAAATAGAAGTATTCAGAGAGAGAGAGAGAGATCTGTACATCTAGGCTGTCACATGCACCGCACTGAGAACTGATAGCTAGGTGCTGGCAAGAAGTTGACTTAAGAATCAGAACCCACTCTCTAGAGATAGATTGCACCCCCAACCCCCAATGATTTCTCTGAAGAATAGCAAACTTTAAAGATGGAGTTAAAGGGAGTAAAAGTCTATGGATGGACTGTATGCATTTGCTAGAGCTACCATAGCCAGTTATTATAAACTGTGGCTCAAAACAGCAGAAATTTATCATCTCACAGTTCTGGAGGCCAGAAATTTGAGATAAAGATGTGGGCAGGAGAGCACTCCCTCAGAAGACTCTGGAGGAGGACTTTCCTTGTTGCTTCCAGATTCTAGTGTCCCAGGTGTTGCTTGGTTTGTGGCAGCATCTGCCTCAATATTTACACGGCTATCTTCTTTCTGCATCTTAATTTCCCTCTTATTGTAAATAAACCAGTCATATTGTATTAAAGGTCCACACCGAGAACCTTATCTTTAACTTGATTTCATTGGCAAAGGCTCTATTTACAAAAAAGTTCACATTTACAGACTTTAGGGTCTGGGATGTCAAAATATCTTCTGTTAGCTAGGCACAATGGCATGCCTCTATAGTCCCCCTGCATAAGAGGCTGAGGCAGGAGGATCCCTTGAGTCTAAGAGTTTGAGACTAATCTGTGGAACACAGCAAAATGCACATGCGTGTGTAGGCGCACACACACACACACACATACACCCACCCACACAAACACACTCACTCATTGGTAAGGACTAAAATTCAAGCTGTAACAAGGATCATAACTGGTTAAAGATTCCTAGGTTCAGGGACAGGTCAGTGAGAGAGCACTTGACTAGCATATGTGAGACCCTGGGGTTCATTTCTAGCATTGTAAAATAAAACCTCCTGCCTCATGTTCTATGTTCTTTCTTTGTTTCTCTCTTTCTATATTCTTTTTCATAGAATTTTGATCTTCTCCCATACCTTCAGCCTGCATCCTCATTCAAATAATCTTAGTAAAGCTCCACTTTCCTCCTGAGGCATCTTCAACTGCCCACAAGAGATCTAAGCTAAATGTTTCACTATCACTTCAAACCCATTATTTCTGGAATATTATTATTCTGAAATGTTATTTTCTGATGCAATAAAATTTCCATTTTGCTTTTCCAATTTCAATAATATTGCCTTAACACAGCTCTCATCCTAGCTAAACACAGTCATCTTTTACTCCTCCGTTCCTCATTTCAATCTCTGTCGTATCTATTCTTTGAAGAGGTAGAAACTCCTGAGTCCCTAGTTTGTTGCTTTCTTTCTCTTCCATCATTCTGTTCTACTTTGTCAATATTTCTGTTAGCCACCTAGCTGTCTATTTTATTTCCATTCTGTCCTGGAGATCACTATAACCTCTGTTTTGCTTAACTGAAAACTCTTCTAATGTTCTACATTGTCTAAAAGATCAAAGTCAAAAAAATGGATATGTGAGTGAATTAACTCAGGAAAGAATAAAACTTATAGCATTGTGTAATAAATCATGGCAGTTTTCTCACACAGAATTTTTTTTATGATTCTGGTTACCATTTTATTGTTTTTTATTATTTTATTTTATTCATACATGTACTTTTTGCATTACAATTCTTATACATATATACCACAATTTTTCATATCTCTGTTTGTATATAAAGTATGTTGATAACCAATCCAAGTCTTCATACATGTACTTTGGAAAATGATGTCTATCACATTCCACCATCCTTGTTAATCCCCCTTTTTCCCTCCCACCCCTCTTCCCTATCTAGAATTCATCTATTTCTCCTATGCTCCCCCTCCCTACTCCACTATGAATCAGCCTCCTTATATCAGAGAAAATATTTGTCATTTGTTTTTTGGGGATTGGCTAACTTCACTTAGCATTATCTTCTCCAATGCCATCCATTTACTTGCAAATGTCATGATTTTATTCTCTTTTATTGCTGAGTAACATTCCATTGTGTATAAATGCCACATTTTTTTATCCATTCATCCACTGAAGGGCATCTAAGTTGGCTCCACAGTTTAGCTATTGTGAATTGTGCTGCTATAAATATTGATATGGCTGTGTCCCTGTAGTATGTTGTTTTTAAGTTTTTTGGGTATAGACCGAGGAGAGGGATAGCTGAGTCAAATGATGGTTCCATTCTCAGATTTGCAAGGAATCTCCATACTGCTTTCCATATTGGTTGCACCAATTGGCAGTCCCACCAGCAGCGTATGAGTGTACGTTTTCCCCCACATCCTCACCAACACTTATTGTTGTTTGTCTTCCTAATAGCTGCCATTCTGACTGGAGTGAGATGATGTCTTAGAGTAGTTTTGATTTGAGTTTCTCTAATTGCTAGAGATGATGAACATTTTTTCATTTATTTGTTGATTGATTGTATATCCTCCTCTGAGAAGTGTCTGTTCAGGTCCTTGGCACTTTTGTTGATTAGGTTATTAATTAATTAATTTATTTATTTTTTGTGCTTAGCTTTTTGAGTTCTGTGTATACACTAGAGATTAGTGCTCTATCTGATGTGTGAGGGGTAAAAATTTGCTCCCAAGATATAAGCTGTCTATTCACCTCACAGATTGTTTCTTTTGCTGAGAAGAAACTTTTTAGTTTGAGTTCATCCCATTTATTGATTCTTGGTTTTAATTCTTGCACTATAGGAGTCTTATTAAGGAAATTGGGGCCTAATCCCACATGATGAAGATTAGGACCTACTTTTTCTTCTCTTAGATGCAGAGTCTCTGGTTTAATTCCTAGGTCCTTCAACCACTTTGAGTTGAGTTTTGTGTATGGTGAGAGATAGGGGTTTAATTTCATTTTGTTGCATATGGATTTCTAGTTTTCCCAGCACCATTTGTTAAAGAGGCTATCTTTTCTCCAATGCCTGTTTTTGGCACCTTTGTCTAATATAAGATAATTGTAATTTTGTGGGTTAGTCTCTGTGTCCTCCATTCTGTACCATTGGTCTACCAGTCTGTTTTGGTGCCAATACTATGCTGTTTTTGTTACTATTGCTCTGTAGTATAGTTTAAGGTCTGGTATAGTGATGCCACCTGCTTCACTCTTGCTGCTAAGGATTGCTTTAGCTATTCTGGGTCTCTTATTTTTCAGATAAATTTCATGATTGCTTTTTCTATTTCTATGAGGAATGCCATTGGGGTTTTGATCATAATTGCATTAAATCTGTATACTGCTTCTGGTAGTGTGGTCATTTTGATAATATTAATTCTGCCTATCCATGAGCAAGGTATATCTTTCCATCTTCTAAGGTCTTCTTTCATTTCTCTCTTTTGAGTTCTGTAGTTTTCATTGTATTGATCTTTCACCTCTTTCATTAAGTTGATTCCCAAGTATCTTTTTTTTTTAGGATATTGTGAATGGGGTAGTTTTCCTCATTTCCTTCTCAAAGGATTTGTCACTGATATATAGAAATGCCTTTGATTTATGGGTCACACAGAATTTTTGGTTTTCATGAAGTAGAGGGGACAGGTAACAGGCCTGACCAATGATAATGTCCTTTTATTATTAGCATATGATTGGACTAGGGTGGTCATATGACTGAAGATACATTAAATTAGAGCCCAGTTCTTGTATTTCTTGATTTAGAGCTGAATGATGGGCAACTTTGCTACCGACATCATGATAATAAAGTAATAGGAGTTTGGGAATATCTGTGATTATTATTTCCAATTTTATTTTGCAAAGACTTGCATACTAAAAGGGAGTAGACTAAACAACAGAAAGAAAATAAAAGAAACAACAGGGGATTTGGAGTCTTATAGATATTAAATCTCTGTTATGCTTTTTCTTCTAGGTATCCAGTTCTTGTCTTTATTCTCCTAACTGCCTCAGGGTGTTTCCAAGCTGAATGAACCCCCTCCTCTGAGGGTTTTTTTTTTTTTTAGTTATAGGTGGACACAATATCTTCATTTTATTTTTATGTGGTGCTGAGGACCCAAACCAGTGCCTCATGCATGCTAGGTGAGCGCTTTACCTCTGAGCCACAACTGCCCTCTCCCCACTTTATTTTACTGAAGCTTGAGGGTTTTGCTTTTAAGTTGTTTAGTTTTGTTTTTTGTTTCTCTGAAGAGTCCTAAGACAGTAATTGTTATTTTTATTTACTTAACAAACTAATGAGATTTGATTAATACAATGGTCATTCCTGTCCTTTCCTAGTGACCCTTATTCAATGCAAATTTCCCTCCTGTTGTTGACTAACAAAAATGCTATACTCTGGACCAACAAGTCTGCAAGTATCCCTGAGCCATGCTTGTGACCTGCCAGCTCTGTCCCTCTGTTCTTTGTTGATCTACTTTCTTGGAATGCTCTTTCAACATACCTCTCCTATTCCACCAGTCAACATCCTACCCATACTTCAAGACTGAGTTCAAATTTTACTTCCTCCTGAAGACTTTCCAGCTTCCTCCAGCCAGAAATAATCATTTTCTGTTTCACTATACAGGCCACATGATTTCTGCCTTCTCTTGAATTTTGGATAATTTTACAAATGGGACTCATGGTCATCCATACACCTTTGCATTTTTCTGAAAAAAAAAATTGGGGGTGTGTACCAGGATTGAAATCAGGGACACCACTGAGCCACATTCCCAGCCTTATTTTGTATTTTATTTGCTTAGCACTGAG